>NC_071292.1:20963500-21305500 GCF_943737925.1 Anopheles nili
ACTCACCCTGCATGTCACTAATGAGGTACGGTTGATGTATGACATAACATGCTGTGTGAATGGAAAAGCTCAGAACCTTCCGATCGAATTACCGTACCACCGGTGTTTTAGAGGTGTTGGTTTCGGCACACCGTAGCCACTTTTCCACACGAACTTGGGGCTGAAATTGGCGGCACCTGTCATGTATCATTTAGCGGAACAAAAGTGTAATCACCTGCACCCGCGAGCTGCCATTCACCACACGCAAAAACATCACTGGTACTTTACCGGCAAGTAGCAACACCGCTACATAATGGTTACCCTGTTTGGGGGAAAAATGCGAGGAGCGCACCGGTTTTCAACAAACGGGCAAGGGGTTGGCCTCCGATGCTACAGTGCTACTTCAACCGAATGTGTCGAATGCTCTCGTGTCGATGGATCGTATGCAGTGCAACGATGGGAATTCCGTGAGTGATCGGATCTTCGGAAGACCAGAAGGAGCGCTCTAGGGCACGAACACAGCGCCTCGAACGTCATTATGCATAACGGCCATCGTTTGCCATAACCATCGCCATTGACCGGGCTGTGGTACCGTATCGATATGTGGCGTACGATGGGCGATAAACATTTAGATGGCGATCATCAGTGCTAAAGCGCGCCGCAATCAAACGTGCATTTTCCCTGGGCATAGCCTCAAACGAACGTTCGGGTCGAGACGAGTGGAACGAGCATCGTTGCAGAGCTTTTGGCCAGGATGCGAGGTAATATGTGCGATGGTCGAAACCACCTCGACGGGGAACATATTTTATGCGATACAGATGGTTCTGATAATGATACGATGATGTGATTCTGTGGCGTCCATAATAGGCGTACCAGGAAGAGCATTCATTTGCATAAGGTTTCGATGTATGGATACGATGGTGAGTCAAAATAGCCATCATTGCAAACACCATTGACTTTTAAGTGGTTGGGCGTAAGCTTAAAATGTAACAGATACTTTTGAAGAACGTTATAACGCTAAAACTTGGGATTAACTAAATAAGTCGCACACTATATTTATGTATTTATAAATGAACATCATTCAAACTGTCTGCGATAAAATATCAATTGTTTAAATTTTTTTTGAATCTTGCTTACTTGTTAGTTTACTTGGTGAGTAAAAGTTTGTCATTTGAGGTATGTTTCGAAAAGGTTGTATAAATGTTTTGAGTAAAGACCCAAACGGTAGATTGACTGCATGGTGTAAAACTCTTGGCTCGTGTGCGATCGTAACTAATTTTAGAGCCAGCGGCTTTAGGTCATCATTTACCCTTCGACCTTTTCGCTAGAACTTCTCGGGAAGGGAAATAGATAGCCCGAAATATTTTCCCATAGGTCAAACTAGTCCAGCAGGGCTCTACTGGGAGATAACTTTGAACGTGAGCATTGTGTGGCTGTCGTTAAGTGTATCTGGGGCTTTATGGCCGCCATCGTTCCTGTCTGAAGACGGAACCATTTGACGCCGCCGAACCATAAAGGTAGTCCTCGCTGATACGGCGGTGGCCGTCCCGTATGGCTGCTAAATAAACGTGCCATCGTTGCCAGGCTACAGCGTCGGCCAGTTAATGTCTCATGCTGGTGGCAGTAAAGCCGTAAGTCCGGACGAAAATAAACTCCTGGCCTATTACTTTTGTTATTACGAAACGGCTAACGAGATGGCTGTCGTCAATTTATTGCTTTATTTCATTCGAATGACAATGTCGGACGGCGTCATTCACGAAGGCAAGATTATGTTTGAGGCACTCAATTAGTAGCAAAAACGCGAGTCCTGTACGCAACATGTCACAACAAATAAAAGCTCGTTGTTATGATGAAATTTCCCTCTTCCAGCATTAGTTTGAACCCGAGTTTTGTTGTCGCTTTTATTATATGCAATCTCTTTTCATGTCTGCTATATATATTTCTTTATAGGTCACTTAATGCGATCATGAGAGAAATACATATTTGTTTGCAAGCTTGCTGGTTACATAATATGTTTCCTAGAATTTCAGCGAGCTGTAATCGGCTGCTTTCATAAACATTTCAGTCTTATTGCTGCCACAAATTTATCGCGATAGTTGAGTGATATTATAAACTTGAGTTTAATATTTGAAATTTTTGAAATACTTTGATAGGGTTATTTAATGTAAACAATAAATCCTGTTACACATGGTAAACCTATGAATTGAATCCAGCAGAGACGTCTTTCAATTGATTCTTGTTCTGTGTTCTTCTCTTCGTGAGATATACCTGGGAAGCTTCTTCCAAGTATGCCTTCGTACCAAGCATCATAAATGATGCTCGCATAATTTACTCACGTCACTTACGTACCGCACGGAATTCTATTTCTCATTCACACATACCCATGATGGTACGGTAGTTTGTCGTGTTTGTCGCTTGCGGCACCTGTTTGCTTCCGAAGTGCAGGGTGTTGCAAGATGCGATTTGTCTTTGGTAGAGCTTTCCCAGTCGGGACGAACAGCAGAACCAAAGCAGAAACATCGCATGGGAAAAAAGCACGCGGCATCGCAGCATAACACGGCTGCGGATCTAATGCGTGTAGTTTGTCGGAGACAACAGCTCGGAACGGGTCTCGGAGCACACCTTGAGTTGAAGTTGAGATGCACTCTCGGGACACCACGAGAATGTGATTTCTCCTTCCCGATTACAACGACCGTCTTCGGCACACTGTGTCACACACTCGTACCGCAAAAGAACCGTCATATTTTCTAACCTAATTTTCACACCTGCTCTCGAGCAGCAACCATCAGTTGTTTCCACCGGCACTTCACCGGCATTGCAACGTGATGTAATCGGAGCCGGCTTGTTGTTCTAGGCGGGTGGTGGGAGTGGTGCAGGTGGCTGACTTTGACAACGGCACCGACTTTGCTGGGGCGCTGATGCAGAGCGTATGAGCTGAGCCAATTTGCATACGGTTTAGCCGGCGGGTGGTGTGGGCGGATAAAAAATAACATACCCTCACACGGGCGCTCCCACGCGTCGGTGTTGTCGCTGATGTCCTTGGGCTGATTTCACGCTCGATCCCACGGTCGGTGTGGAGGCGCACGATGTGTTTCCGGTAATAGCACAGCCGATGAGTACGGTTCCGCTGCGAGCGTTAGGAGGCGGTTTTTAACGCTGCATAATGCTCCACCGACTTCGAAACCGGAAAGATGAACCCGTCGGACCAGCAAGATGGTGCGTCGTTGTGTGTGTGTGTGTTTGCGTGCGTGCATGGGTGTGCGATGATGAAGTGTAAACGAAGTGTTGAATGGTCTCCTTTTGCACACTCGATGCGCCGCGCGGAAAGGAATACGCCGTCAGTCATGGGCCTCTCGTTCTCCCTTGGAAGGTCCTCCTACGCAGCCTTGCAGGACATTCCGGCCAGACGTTGGGGTTTAGGAGATTAGTGGCGATGTGTGGTGTTGTCAGCTTGACTCGTGTCGTTCTAATGATACGGATGAAGATAATTGCGCGGCTACGGAGTAATGGTCCATGCACGTTGCAGTGGAATTTGTATGTCAAGGATATCTTTTGATTAGACATAAACATTCACACCACGAGCTGGAATTCATGGCTGTATATCCACTCGATGGTGACAGGATGTTTCACGCACGCCAGCATCAGAATGAAGAGAGCAAATTAAAGGGAAAAGCGAGACAGTTTATTATATTTTACATTGATACAAAATATTTAGCTATGGTGTATGTTCAACGACCATCTAGCTTACTATGAACAGGGATGTCATGCTAGCCACGTTTGCTCCTATCTTTTATTTGTATTTATTTTCAATTCATAAACACATATCGCTCATACATACCACTTTTATCACGCATCATCCGATACATTGATCGTCTCACCGATAAAGAAGCAGGCTTTTTTTATTATCAATTATCACCTCTCACGGCTGGAGCGGAGTCTGTTCGTTTCGGTTACGAGTCCACTGGCACAAGATGTCCCATCTGTCTGACACCTGGTGGTACCGGATCGGCTCCTTCACAGGTCGGCTTCCGATGTTCGAGCACGAATTATTCCATTTTCGCTCGGCCGGCCGATTTGACCCAATCGTCCAAATGATAGCAGCAACCAGCCGCTAGAACACTGGCGCTAAAAAGGACCGTCTGGCGAAGGAGACCGGCTCTTTTTTCATCCCAATAAAGCATGTGAATGGCGATTTTTTTTCTTTTGCTTTCCGGTGAATGCCCCGATCCCTTCGCAGTGAGTGTGCTGATAAATTTTCCTATCTTCACTGCGAATCGTCGTAGCGTTTCGTTTCAGTTCGTTCGGTTCTGCACAAAACCAGGGACCGTCTCGAGCAGATAGGTGGGGAATCCTTCCGGTACTAACGACGATTTCGTTTTCTACCTGATCTACCTGCTCCGATCTGGGAAGGGTTTGGGTGCGGGCCGAAAGGAAACCTCTGGCTCTGGCAGATCAGCCATCAGAGCCAAGGCCACCAGCAGAGAGACAAAAACCGAAATCTCGGGCCAGCAAGAAAAAAATAGCACAGGTCTCCGATAATGGCTTGAATATGTATTTTGTGGCAAATGTGAACCTGTGCTTTTTGCTTGCTTCATCGTCAGTACCGCAAACACCAGACAGGTTGGAGAGAAAAGCTGCTAACCATGCACCAGACGGGGTGGCGTGCGATTTTTTTTTTTCATGTCATTTTTCTTTCTTTCGACATTGTCAGCGTCAGTCGGATGGACGGAGAGGAAGGAGGAGAAAAATCTGATCCATTTCATGTGACTTTTATCCGCACGTTGGCTTTCTCCCATACAGAGAGGGTCTGTTGAATATGCACATCCGGTAGTCCTCGTGCCGTGAAGGAAGCAGCACGAATCAGGACGTAGAGCTCGTCGTTATAGGTCAGGATTTTTCTTTCCTGCTAATCCGTGCTCATAGAAAAAGAGAGAGAGAGAGAGAGAGATCCGGTGGCAGGGATAGAGCTGATCGAGCAGCAATCGAGGGTGAATTGGGTAGAGATTAGCATAGACATGAGCTGCTGGTGCTGCTGGTACTGCCTGCTACTGGCGCTGGCAGCTGGTCGGTCGGTAGTGTTGGGCTGCGGTGGGTCGTGTGTAATAGAATCGATCGCAAGCGGAGACGACGGTGTAGGTGACGTTCTCAGAAGTCATCGGGAAAAAAGGTTCGTTCAGGATTCAGGCAGGAGCTGGCCGTAAATCAACGCATCAGTTCTTGTTCGGTATGGGCTTTGGAATCAATCAGCCACCGTCGTCGACGTCGTCGTGTTCGTTGGCCCGATGACAATTTCAATCGTCCGTTGGGACCACACTCGAGAGCACATTAACGAAATGATGTTAATGCCAATGGATGACACATTGATGGCAAAGCAAGTGCCCATGATCGTGGCAATTTAAAGTCACTTGCACGAGCCATTCGGATGCAGCTAAGGGTATTGGAGCGTTAAAAGTGTTCTTTATATAGCGTTTTTATGTGCATTGAAATACTTTTGTGTTAGTTGTTTTATTCCCTGTTTCCTAGTTGCTATCAACGATGTCAAAATTGTCTACGGAAAATAGATTTTTTGATCAAAAATTTGAATGAAAAACTCTTGAAAATATCGATATTCTTGGGTAATCGTATCGGTTTACAATTGTCCTACAATCAACATGTGAACTTGATGTGCTCATCATTGTATTAAATTCTTTACTTAACACTACCACAACACAAACTAAACCAAGATGTTGCCTGTTTCGTGCCATCACCTTGAAAATAGTCTTGCTCGGTTAAGATAACACCATATCCGAACCGTTCCGTGGCTGTGCACTTAAAGCAATTTCGCCAGGTTCGCGTGACTGACCAGCCGGATGAATGATGAATGCACTGTCGACCATCGAGCCACCCCCTCGGTGCAACCGGAAGCCAAACGATGGCAACGATGGCCGTTACCGGTATGTCCGAGTAACCAGTTGAACGTGCACCGTGTGCCCGGAGAGGTCGCCACGTCACGGTCGTTCGCACCGTCAGCCATTTAGCTCGCCAACCACACAGCGCAAGTCAACTCCGGAAGTTGGACTTTTCAGCCCTCTGAAACGAGCAAGACGCCTCACCCTCAGCAAGCACCGAGGGCAGATAAACATTTTAAGTAGAAACAAGTGGTGGCAGCAATTTTCACGCCCTCCGGTCACACCTTCCCTGATGATGCGCGAGAGAGAAAGGGCCATGGTGGGACGTTTGGCTGTTGATTGCCAACTCCCCGATAGCATCTCGAAGTGAAGTGTCATCCCCGGTGTCTGGGCCTGGGTGTCGACCGGTCGGCCATGATGATGGTCCGTTTCGTCCGTTCGTTCGTTGGCTTCCGTTGGGGTCCGTTTGCTGCTCAATTTGTACCGTTGTCGTGTTGCTCTCTGGAAGCAGGTTGCATGTGGGGTTTGGATTTTTGAAGCAAAAATCCAACCCCGGCTCGTCCCGATCGGGAGGAGGTAGCGCGCTAAGCATGAGTAGCATAAATATTTTCAATAAACTTAAAAGCATCCGAGCAACCCTTAGCGTCCGGCTTTGGCTTTCTGTTTGTCCCACCCGAACGAGAAGTGACGTAGCGCTCATTCAGTCGGAAGCGTCAGCATGTCTTGTCGGTCTGGGTCGGGGTAAAGGACTTTTTTTCTCTCGCTCGACCGGCTAGTGTCCGGAAAGGACGATTCACTTCACTGACTCGAGACGGATCTCTCGTGGTGGTGTAGGATCGAAAGCAAAAAGAAAAAGAAACACCAACAAGGACACGAAGTTTGGTCAGTTAATATGGTTCGCTCGGTCGACCAGTTCGGGCTAATGATGGTGCTCTGTCCGGATTCGCTCACTTCCACGAAGGGTTTCTGTCTTCTGCGCTTTGGTCATCAAAAATCCAGATTCCGAGCGTTCCGCTGGGAGCACCGGCGCGCTCGGTCGGATCGCCTCGCGTGCATCGCCCGTGTCGCCCTGTTTTCGTGACCGAATCCGCCCCACTGTCATCCGGCCTTTTGGGGTTCGTCCCACATCCGGTTTTTCGGAATACTCGAGCCTGAGCTTTGCAGCAATCCACCCACGCACCTCATACCCATGAGCACATGCCTCGAACGAAGGACGTACCTGGGCAAAAAAGGCTGGACAAAATGTCACGGTCATTGGGATTGGGACCGCGTCCGCGTCCGGAATGGCCGGAGTGATCTCAGGTGTCCAATAAATTTCAGTTCTCCTCCCGCCGTTCCCAAAAAGGGTTTGATGCGCGTCCGTCACGTCTCGTGTGGATAATTTCCGACCTGACGGAGGTTGCGGAGAAACCTCCGCGCGGTTGGTCCTTTTCGTCCGATCAGAGTGGGTTCGGCACGGACCAAAGCATTTTGCGTTCCGTTTGAGCGGGACGCTGAGCTTTTCCTTTTGTTTCCCATTTTTCCTTCACTGGCGGGCTCGTCCGTGTGTTCCGGACTCCCAGCGGCATTTGGTCAGCCTCCGGGCTCGGCGCGCCGTGCACATGAATAAATCATTGCCGAAACAAAAAAGAACAATTTTTCATCAGCAAACCCGCCGCCCGGACGGTGGGCTTTGCGATTTTGAGTGAACGATGCGCGCTCGTCACGGTTAGCGGAATGATGGTTCGCATTTTTCAAGCGAAGCAAATCTTCGCTCAAGGGAATGGAGAACCGCACGGGCCGTTTGTTCGTTTCTAGAGAGCAGAAATTAAAATGCTACAAATCAAATGCCCGGTGCTTATTCGTGCGCTCGCAGCAGCAAAGTGGCTGCTCGCGAGTGGGCGTTATTTGAATGAATTAAGTATGACTAAGCTCATCGAGCGACGAGCAAACGAAATGAAATGTACTAGCCGTAAGTGGACGAAATAAATCACGATTCTCTCTACCGTGAGGTGTCTATGCAGTGAGCGATTTGCTTTATCTTTGTGCAATCTGACACGTCTGCCGCCGTCTGATAGCTGTTTTATCGAAATAAATCCAACGAGTGGTTCTCTCGAATCGACCCGTGTCGATGTTGACAAATTTCCCGGAACCGGATCGTATCCGACCACTTTGAGTGAGCGCAATAAATCGACGTAAATTAAATGTAAAAATCTCTCCCAAACGACCGTACCATCGCCTTCCTCCATCCGATGCCAACATCCTCCTTTCCCGACTGGCACGATGACAAAGTTTCAGGTCGAGTTTGTGTAAAGCTATTTAATTTATTTCTCAATAGGATTAGTCGATTCACCAAGCACCCACTGGCCCACCGGTTGGGGCGTCAAAAGCGTGCCTTTTCGGGATTTGTCTGCCGCTTTTAATGAGTTCTCAAGGAGATGGCGAGCTTCCTTCGGTTTTCCAAGCGCGATGCGTGTCCTTCCGTTTCTTGGGAAATTGCGAATGGGTCTGTGCGCCTTAGATAGTGTAACGGTAGGCTCGGGAGCTGGCATTTGTTGCTGAAGGATTTGTGTTGTGCTTCATATTTAATAGGAGATTGGATTTTAAATAAATCATCCCGAAGAAAGCCCTAATTGTTCGTGGAATTGCCCGACAAAAATCGATTCTACTTTGGGCCGCCAGTCTTACTCGGGATTTTATTCATTCATTTTATTTCCGTTCAGTCTCGTTCACGTTTGGCTTAGGCTTGGAAACGAATAAGAATGTTCGGAATTTGTAATCCAGCTTATATTATTTCAATTTTGTTAAATATTTCAATCATTTTTGTATTCAACTGTGATGCAGTTTACATTAAAATAATCAAAACATTCAAAATTGTAAGTCATCAAACTTCAAATAGTGTTTGTATTGTTTAACAATTTCAATATGTTTTTGTTTCTTCCAGGGAGGCGAAATAGTACAAGAGACAATAACGTCCAGCGTTGGAGATGAAACTTGCACGTTGGAGTTTCAGCGAAGCGATAGCACGCTGATAACGAAACTGATTGACTTCAAAAGTGTAAGTATTACGAATGCGGCATAGATATATTATTTTGCTATTTTTTTTTTTCGATAAAATCGACCCAAAGGATGACACTATAATCTTTGCTCGTTTCTCAAGACGTGTTTTTTACCGAAGAGGATCTCTTTCGTTGCTGGGATTAGTCAGATGTACGTGTTTATGATATCCTATTAGTTGTTCCTTATAAAACAGCAAATTCTTCTCGTAGCATGTCAAAATGCGACACACGCTTAACCCGATAACGATATATTTCTCATGCGTGTCTAAACCACTGCTAAGTTTACAAACCCTACGGACACACAAGCCGGCAAGATATTGCGGCTTTTCTATTTTTATATCAAATCCACCAAAGGCCTGTTCGGGTTCCTATTCGGTCGATTTAGAAATAGCGGCATCAGGCACAAGGTCGAGGACAACGGCATGATAAGAACCAACAGCCGACAAAGCCGCAATGCAGTGCACCATGCAAATGCTCGAGCGCCGGTTTCAGCATTCGGTAGTAGCCCCAGGCAGACCTGGAAAATGAGTTCCTTTCGCCAGGCGTTGCAACGGATGTTTTTTTAACCCCCGCCATGCCGTTTCCCTTTTTTCCGTTGTTGTTGTCAACAACACATCGAGCGGATAGATCAATATCCGCAACCATGTCAAACACTGCGTCACGCTGTCACACAAATTCGTCCGTAATTCCGTCAGGTCTATCGTATCGTGCGGATGAGGAAGTCCGCCGCACGGTGTTCGTTTGACGGGTTTCGTGATTTTTCTGGTCTCTCGCTCCCTCCCGTTAAATAACCAAAATCCGTGCGACTTCCTGGCCGCTGTGCAAACATCACGGTGCCGTCCACGTCGATGATGACGCTGACGACGATGATGATGATGATGAGTAGTCGCCCGGTGGACGGATGGGAGAAAACAAGCGTCCTAGTTTCCGGCAGGACTCGGCCGGCGTCGTCTGCGGAAAGATTGACATTTTAATGGCAGAAGACTTCGGTTCGGAGGGTTGGGTGAGGTGTTTTTTTTTCTGGGATTAAAAAAATCGTCCATTCCCTGGCAGTTTCCCGAAGCGAGGTATCAGCTTTTTTTTCTGTCAAACTAATTGCGTTTAGTGTGTCTGTTGCAGGGAACCGTAACTCAATCCACGAGAGTGGAGTGATGCGACAGAGGATTGATGTAGGGCCAATTTCTCGAATCAAATACACGATCTGCGCGGAAAAGAGTATTGAATTAACATTATTAATGAGAGAACCGCTGGCATGGCGCCTGAATATTTACCGAAAAAAATATATACATTTCTCTAGAGAATGTATTCCGGGCACTGGAGTGGTTGGTATTCTGCCAACCGTATTTCGTGGAGTGATTTCCAATTAGGATCAACAACCGGGTAGCTCTATTTGTGTCAACAGCAGAGCACACGTACCCAGCTTCACGATCGATCGCATCCAACGGTGTCGTCGGCATTGCAATCGATGGAGCAACTGGAACTATTTCGCAAACAGCGTGCATCCGAAACATCAAAGTTATTTGTTCTGTTTAGAAAAGAATCCAACGAGTGCATGCGACCGACGTACCCAGCTGGAATGGAAAAAACGACCGGACATGTGAGCAAAGTAGGAAGAAAAAAAAAGCTTTGTGCGCCAACAAAACTTCAAAGTTTATTCCCTGCATCCGTGTGTGTGTGTGTGTGTGTGTGCTGGGCATGAGGAGGACAAATGTGTTTGCAAAGATGGATTGCATGGAAGGGATAAAAACACCACCAGCACAGGTGAACAGATTTCCGGAAAGATTTAGCTACGAATAAAGCAGCTTGTAGCAAAAAAACCCGACTCACCGGCCCATTCGCATTGTTTCGAGAAGGCACCAAAGGCACAGAGAAAACTCCAACCAGTCGTTGCACATCGATGAAAACATATCTCTGGGAAGGAAGTAGCAGCAGAAGCGCCAGAAAAAGAGCCTAACTAAGAACTAGTTCGCGGAAACTATCAATCTTGTTGTTTGATGTAGCTAGTGCCGGGTTCTGCAGACGTTCGTCTGTGTTTTTTTTGCTCTAATGTTTTGCACGTGCGTTGCTTCCATAGCGCTTGAATAAGGATACAAGGTTTTTGTGTTTGTGCCCGCTGGGGACTAATGGCAGACTTTAACTTTTTATTCCAACATCGCTGGCTGGTGTGCATCCTGCATAGTTTCAGCGGCATTTGTTGCGAAACGCCAGAGTCTCTTGCATCCATTCTCTTCGTCGAAAAGTGAAACAGCGTATCCTCTCGCGAGTGTTTCCGGGACCCGCTGAACTGTAGATGAACACCGGAAGCACCGTTGAACAGGGCTGAAAGATTGGACCCGAGAGGGCTCGTGGCGCACGTAGGCATCATGACGCACGAAACCTGGAACTCACCGGGCTGTGCGCGATCGATAGTGCAAACGTGTGCCCTTTCGGGGCCGTCCCGGCTAAGCTGCGCTATTTGTGGATAATCATTTGATATTATCGCGGAGCCTGTCGGTCTTGCTTCTGTTTCGAGTGCAACCTGTTGCAGCGCATTCGCATCCGCCTGGGCGCTCGTGTTGGGGAGGATTTCCGCGACATGTACTCCCGGCTCTCCGGTGGCCGTACGGTATTCAGCGTGGTTTCCTGGTGAGGCAAAGTCAAGCTAAACAAAAAACGACTCCCTTCCTGGCCCGTGACGGTGAGTAAGCGGCCCTTCCGACGAGCGAACCGAAGGCCGAACAGCACCAGCGTCACTTCTGACCAGAGAGGAGCCTGTTTTCGTGCATCGCTCTTAATGAAGCCGTTCTGCCGGGCTCGTTCGCTTGCTGGCCCTCCAGAACCACCTCCGATGGTCGCATTGTGGACGCCGGTAGTGAGCTTTCGTGCCTAATGAAGAAACTAAAATGATTGACTTCGTGCTCCTTCCGGTCGGTGGGGTTTTAATTTATGGTTCCGCGCCGGACGGGTGGTTCATTATTAATTGTTTCCTTCGAGCGATGGATGGCCATTAAGCCCAGAGAGAGAGAGAGAGAGAGAGCGAGAGAACGAACTGAAACATGGCCGGCATACGTTACGATCGTAGATAATTCATCAATGGCAAATGAACTGGGTTGAATTCTGGACGGAAGCGCCACTGGCCGGACCGGAACACACGCTTTTCTGACCCGCACCGTTGGTGGGTTGCTGTTTCATCGATTTTACATTTGCTTTTATGCCGTGGGATAATATTTTAATACCGGTTTTCCCGTTGTCTGGCTGCTTTCGTTTGTGTTGTCCTTGCTCTCGCCTCCCGCTTTTCCACCTCGTCAGTAACAATAGGAAAAGTTTGGTTGATTTTTTAAAATGTTTAGCTCGAGTCGCTCATCTGCAAATAAATCTTGTCACACGGCGACTTTGGCTGACTTAGCGAAACTTTTTCATGTCTGCCCTCTCGCACACAACTTTCAACATTCTATGTTTGACTTTTCGAAACTTTCTGCAAAAAGTCGCCATTTTTGTCGCCCACTTGCTCACCCTGTCCGTTGCGCGTTTCCTTCACCCGCACACGCTTAGCTCAGGGCCAAAGCTGAATTTATTTTTAGCTGTTCTTGTCCCGATTTCTCCTTCCAAGTGGCGTGGATCGTTTTTTTTTTACTTCGAAAGCGGGGTGGATGAAATCTAAGCCCGGGTGGTCCCTGTTGAAGTGTGTGTGTTTGTGGGTTTAGTTGTGCGTGGGAACGGGAGCCCGCAATCGCCCCAGAGGGCCACGATGCCGTGGATGCCACGATGATAATGAAGATAAAAGACTGTGGATAAAACGCGCCGCTGCATGACGCTTTTATTCATCGTTCCGGGGCGTACGGTTGGGTAAACGAAGCTGGGTGGTGTCTCAACGTTTTAAGAGCCGTCCCTGGCGCGAGCCGTCGTCACCGCGTGGGCGTCGGCGGCAAGGTGAAAAAAGCTATTTTTCGCCCATTTTCAAAGACACCGGTGTTCGCACTTCGCTTCCTTCCACAACCACCGTGCCACCTGGCCCGGGGGACGGGAAAGTTTTAATGAATTTTCGCACCGCACCGATCGAGATTGGAATTCTCGGCATGCCGACTGCTGCATGCGTCCCCGGTGGGTGGGTGGGGGAGGGAATCCTGGCCGCAACCGAATGCTGCCGGGACACGAGTAACACTTGTCCGTTCGTGCTTGGGGATGGGTTAGGACGGTGAGGGTGAGCGTGAAGGTTACCAAATTCGCCATTTCTCGTGCGGAATAGAATTGTTTCGTAGCAAGCGCGAAACAACGACCCCCTGAGGGGTTGTTTTGGTGCATTCTTTTCGCGGCGGTAAGCAACATGGTAGAGGTGCTAGGGAAGATTGTGCCGGAGTAAAATTTGTCACTTCACGTTGCCGTGTTTGCGCTGTTGCGAGTGATTAAACGAAGTAGATCTTTTCTTTAATTCTTCCCAGCCCGACCTGCCTCTCATGCTTTTGCTGGTGGTTGTTGATAAAAATATCTACGCCCCATTTCGTTGTTGGGATGCGGCGCCGTCGAAGTTCGCCCAGAGAAAGGCATTTTTCCAATGTTCTGCTAGCAAATTCCAGTTTCTAGTACGATGGGGGGAAGCATCGTACTACCGGATGTCGCCGACTCCGCTGGGTGGAATGTCGCCACGCGGTGGGAATTTTCAATTTGTTCATTTAAATGTAGATGTCTCGTGAGCTGCGCCGCACACCGTCAAAGGGTACGTTTCGCAATTTAATGTCAGCGTCAGCGGGATGTCTTGCCGAGCAGTGCATGATGACTGTATCTGTGGGGTGTACAAGTCATACCATGGCAGGATATGTAGGAGAGCGCATATTTCTGGTTATGCATTCAAAAACTTACGTGTAGTTCTTTCTTCGTTTAAACTAATCTCGTTAAATATCGGAGAATGTGCAAAACTATAGGAACGCACATATCGCATTAAAAGTCTGTTAGATTTTAGTCTGTTAGGCCAAAATACGTGAAATGTTTGTGTTGAATGTATGGTTATAGGTGTAAAACCTCTTCCCGTACAGTGCAAAGGCGAATAATTTTGATAAAGCTTTTGTCTCAAAATAATGCGCTTTACGAAAACAACAAACACGGCTATGTGGTCTGGGCCGATGGCACACTCAGGCGAGCGAATTAAGTTAAGTAATCTGCAGTAAACCATCATTTGTTTAGTACCACCGTTCGCTCTCAGATCACCGGAGAAGACGGCACACTGCGAACCCTAAATCAACAAATATGGAATTAAACAGACGGAACGGCTTTCGCTTCAGCATATAAGGCCGACGAGGACAGGTCTTATATCTACATTCGATCATTCGGTCCGCTTCTTCACTGGCCTTCTTCCGGATTTTCTCTCTCTTTCTCTCTCTCTCGTTTGGTCGTTGTTAGTCAACGCGTCATAAGACAGCCAACATGTTTGCGCCGGATAATAAACCCAAATCCGGCTGTAAGCGGTTCGGCCAACACAAATGCGCCAGACAGCTGCTATTAAATGTGGCAATCCAGCCGATGAAAGCAACCCGGAATAATAAGGCAACGAAGAAGGCGGCAGCAAAGATACCGGGTTTCAGGAGAAAGACGGCGAAGCTCAAATCTAAGAAAATTGCTTGGCAAAACCCTCGAGTGTGGTGTCTGTCGAAGGACGAACCACTTTATATGGGGTGGGAATGCTGGAAGACGGGCAAACGGTCACCATTTCTGGGGAAAAGCTACAAAGCTGCGACCTGCCCGTAGGTAATGGGGATGAAAAATAAGGTAGACGTTCGGTGGAACCGAAAGCAGGAAAGCGGCGATGGTGTACGGATGATTCTACGTCTGTCTGAACGGAACTAAATGGACCACTCGGAGATGAATCCATTTCCGTGTATCCCACTCGGAAGGGATGATGGAGCGAAGTGAGGGATATAAAACTGAACCAGGTATGGACTGTACGTGGATGGAAGCTGATGTTCACCTTGCTCCAGCTTTATTCGGGTCAGGGTTTCGAAGAATTATCGTGCAAAATGTGGAAATCATGAGCGAGAGATTGATAGATTTTTTACACCGTCCTCTGGCATGTGTTAGCAAGTTTGTTTTTGGCTCGGGTCGAATCTTTTTTTTTAGTTTATTTTTAGATGGTAGAACGAGGCTTCTCGGATCTTCTTGGTCCCTCGTCAAGTCAATGTCCGTTGGGAGTAAAAACGAAAAAAAAAAACAAAGTAAATGGTGAACGGAGTTCCGGTTATAATGTTGCGCCATTACCTGGCAGCGGGCTTAGTCCTTAGTCCTTGCCTAATTTTGATGGACGACCAGCGTTGTTGTTGGCCACGTTTGTTTGCGGTTTGCGTGTTTTATGTGCCTACCGGCCAGATGTATGATGTTCGTGAATGAAGGTGAAAATCTCCGAGCCCAACCGCATAAAAACCACCATAAACATTTAGGGGGATTATGAGGGTGAACCACTTGGAAAAAAAAATATATATAATGCTTCGATTTTGAGTTAGCCCGGAAAAGTTAGCCCCGATGAGGGTTGGTCTGTGGTTGGTTTTACAGAAGAAGGATCGATGGAAACTGGTCTGAAAAGAGACCGGCCCAAATCGGGCTGGATTAATCAAGTTTGTGTGAGTTTAAGTTGTTCTTTTTTTTGGTGGTCAGTTTGTATTTTTCGTATTAGAGAAGAGAGCCCGTCGTTAATAATCCGGATATCCTGAAAAGCGTTACTTGCCTACTTCTCCCTTTCAAATATACTGTTCGTTATTCAAATTTTATAATGAAGTAATATACATTTTCGAAACAGAATCGATTACTATGCGTATATTGATACAGTTTTAATATTTTGATACAAAATCTTATAATGTTATGGACGTTTAGGTGACCGTTTTGGTTGATTTATCATGTCATTAGCCATAAAATTGTGTCCGTTTCATTCACATCGTATGTTCTACTCCCAACTAACAAGTGCATGCGTAATTATGGTATATGGACTTTAGCAATTATTTCTCGTTAGCATACGTATTGCCTGGCTGGCTAGTTACACTATAAAAACATCGTCAGCTTCCGGCAGTTTCGCACAAGCTGTTAAAATGTTGCGTCTACTCCAGAATGTGCCCTTGTGGTTTCCAGAGGGTATAAGTGCCTAGATAATACCCACATCCCGCAAAATCCTCCTTCGTCCCATCCGATATCCAGAACCCACTTCCATCGTCAACTTTGCAACTGCTGCGTAGAAGTAATTTATTTTTTCGTTTGGAAATTTCCCTTTTCTGCTTGCTGGGCCTGCGGGGGCTGCAATTTTATGCCGAAGAGGGAAAGGTTCTGCTGAAGCTTCCCAAACTTTCCAACCGCGTTGCCATGAGCAGGAGCGTGTGAGAGAGAAAGAGAGAAAGATAACGAGAACCTGCTAATGGAGTGGATGAACGGGGCAGAAAATTAATTATTCACAGCACTATTAAACTATTATCAAGCGGAGTGAAAATTATTTTCGCTTCAGGACAATTTATCCACCAGAGATGCGGCTTGTTGGGGGCTTAGTTTTTTTTCTCATACCGCTTCAATATTGTTTCTTTTTACACCACCAGCACTAGGCTAGTTTTTTTTGTCCCTTTTTTGTAGTTGAGCGTTGTAGGGACCACCGCGGCTGTGGTGGCTTATGAATCCTTGTTTTTGTATCACCGCAGGATAATACCGCAAAAGAGATTTCTTTAGGAAAGCAAAACTTTTCAGCGGTTCCGTTAAACCTGTTGCACGAGCCCTCTATTGCCGTTGACGTTCAAATTACCCTTTCGAAACAAGCATAGTTCATTTGGATTGAAAATTCAACCCATTTGGAAGGGTGGTACTTAGATCAAAGGTTAGGTTCCCGCACATTCCGCGTGTTGAACTCAATTTAAAGTTTCTCATTTATGCGTGCCGTACATTTCTAAAGCGCTGCATGTGAGCGCGGTTATTTTGTGACTGTGCTTGCTTTTACCACCTCGTTCGAAACGGGATCGAATGCGAATTGGGTGAAATTTTCCTGCGCTTTTCATCTACGCCGTTGTAATCCAGGCAGCTTTTCAATTATCACGAGCACACCGTCCGTGCCAGTTAACTCCGGCTAGGCTGCGAACAATTTGATTATGCTCAACCAACCAAACCGAGTGCTTTTACGGCGCACCGATAGCACCAACGTCACTTGCCGAATCCAGTGTCAGACCACCTTCGCCTTCGTATCCTCGCGATTCCGGGACCCGTCGCCGGAGAAAAGAATGTAAATATTGTGTTAGGATTTCCTCTTCCAATTTGCATCGATTCCTGCACTGGGAATATATTTACCGAAAGGTTTTGATTACTTTGGGATGAGCGTCATTCGATAGCTGTTGCTGTGGCTCCGCTCCGTAGCTGTGTAGATTTCGCCTCTGTTGGATGAGGGTTAAATTTGAATAAGCACCTGCTAATAGGGTTATCATCGAAACGTACGGGCACGCTGCCTTTAGAGTGACGAGGTTGAGTTTGGGAAGCAACCCTTACATTTTATCTTATTATGGACCCGACACCACGCTGAGCGATAATTAGGTTTTAGAAGTTCAAGCGCTGATAGTAGTGAATGTTGCTTTTGAATCTCGTACTACTTGTCATTTGATGTGAAAATGCTGCAAATGCTTTGTGAATTTTTTGCGAGCAACTCGTTTCAATGCTATGCATAGGGCAAGCAATTAGAGCAGTCAAATACCGCATGAATGCGCAACGCACAAGCATTTCGGCTGCTCTTGTGTGTTAATAGAATTAACAAAAATATTTCCAGCTCGGTGGGAATTTTCCTAACGAAATTAAATCCAACCGAAATGCTTCCTAATGCACACCGGCACAGCTGGCTCTTCATCGGGGTACGTTTCATGTGGTCGGCGCACTGCAAATGCTGTTGAAATTCCATCGCTCATCATCACGCTGGGGAATGCCTTCTCTGAACGCCTTCTAACATGAATCGAATGAATCGGCTCACGGATCCCCACAGCGACCGTGTTCACACGAGAAATCTGCTCGAGCGCTAGGTGAAAGCTTTATGACTTGCGGCGATGATTTGCCCGTTTGTGCGGAAACGAATGCGCATTCGACGCTGCTCAGTTTCCGGTTTCCCAGAGCAGCCGGTGCGTTTCCTTTTTTTTTCTTTTCACTCCCGAAGCTCACACCAGGGGTTTCCAGGATGACGGTCTCTAGGCAGGAGTTCCGAGTTTTACTCGTCAGATGAAGGGCGCCAACCGGTCGGTCTCGTGGCCGAATGCGGTCCTATCGCACGTTAAACTAATGGCGGACGAGCTGGATGCATTTTGTAGTGGACGACGGACGGCTAAGAGACGAAAGATGTCATGGCGATCCACGACCGTGGCGCGTGATGAGGGTTTTTCACCGCCAAAGGCAGACTCGCCTTGCGCCAGGTAACACAATCTCGCGTATCGAATTCGAGACGTGCCGTTTTTGTGTGATGTATGATGACAGGCATCGAAATCCGATTAAATTACGCCCCACCTGGCTGGTGCGCGTTTCCGTCGGTGCCGTTTGGAAGCGCACGTTTTTCGTGTCCACCGTGCGGTCGTGGGTCAGTGTGACCGGACAAACGAAACACGCTGGCAACGACGACGGTGGGTGGATTACAGCTTGACGCAAAAAGCGCCAATCACTCGAACCCATCGGCGACCAGCAGCGTTGCTTGCGTAAGGAACGGAATGACGAGCTTTTCACCTGAGCGGGCACTGTTTGCCCATCGCAGCTGGGAAAGTTGTGTGAAATTCCCATACGCAACCCGATTGGGGAGCAGTGGAGCATAGGAATTCATTTCACCGATGGAGGCACGTCAATGTTACGTTTCGCTTTGATCAGATCTTGGCGATGGGTCGTACCGTCAGCGGAAGCTTCATGCTCGTGCGATAGGGGAATTTATCTCCCATCAGCTTATCAGGCCGTTGGAAAGGTGACGATTTTAATGAATCATAACGAGAGCTGAGTGCAAACGCGGAGATTTTTTTTTCAATTAAAATATATAATAAGTACCCATAAATGACGCCCCTATCTGTTTTCCTTTGATGCTTCCTTTCGGGGTGGTAGCTTAACGAATGTTTGTGAGTGTTAAGGTCTTCAAAAAAGTGTAAAATGATTTTCACACGAAAATTAAGTTTAAATTAATCAATATGTATTCTGTAACAGCAACGGCGTTTATATTCAATACACCGAACGGCATCCGTCGGTTTATGGGTCGATTTTGTTCGCGTAAAGATTGATTTCCAGCGCATTCCACCAAAATCTAACAAATTCCATGTTCCGTATCCGCTTATCTCTCCGCAGGAAGTGCAGGTGCTAAAAGCGCTCGTGCTTGGCGAGGAGGAACGAGGACAGAGCCAGTATCAGGTGATGTGCTTTGTGACCAAATTCCAGAAAGGAGATTTCATCACTGCCGACGCGATGGTAAAACTACGACAGGTAAGGAATACAAATTCGCTCGCCCTTCGCACTAGCGATAGGGAAAAGGTACAACAACGAGAAAAAAAAAACGCAGCACGCGCCCACCGGCCCGTGGTGGTTCTCGGCGAGTCAGATTCAGGATGTCGCCATCACGTCACGTCATCGGGTGAACACGCCTGATCGGTGCTGGGAACAGTTAAAGCGGGACGGTTACGTCTCTTTTTTTTTTGCTATTTCGGAAAGTAACGAACCATAGCACCGGTGCCGAGCCCCAGTGTAGAGGGCGTTGGCATCACCACCCAAGGGCGATACTCTCGGGACCAATCCGCGTCGCTACTGATGGAGTAATTTCCTGTGACAATCACTTCCGTTACTGGCATGGCTTTTATTTCTTCTTTTTATCATTCGTTTGGCACCCACACGAGTAGGTAGAATGCAGGCAGCGTAGTCGCTGGCGTAAGTAAAACATGTTCGAAGGCAAATTGAGACCTCGCGACTCGAAGGCGTACGTGATCTGTCGTGATATAAATGTACATTTCGGCTAATGACGCTCGTCGGAAAAGCAAACGTGCCTGTCACGACGTACGACGACGTCTCGATCTCTCCATCTCGTATTGAGTGGAAAACTCCAGCGCACTTCCGCGAGCACGAGTAAGCTCAGACGTGCATTGATTTGATTGGTGGCACGAAATATGTGCATTTTTGTAATTACATCTCACTTCACTAGAACGCCCATTGGCTTCGGGCCTGTAAATAAATCTGCTATGGCTACGGGAAGGAAAATAAATTCAAGCGCACACCTAATGAATTGAATTCTATTTTAAAGGAACAGAATATTGCGTTGTTAATATGATATTTTCTACTTATCTCCACCGTCTTTCATGTCGCGCAGCGGGCCCGGCTTGAGGAATGTTTCTGCCCACGCGATGGTAGATATAAAACGCCTCGATGGGTAAATTAAATTTCTCTCCACCGACGGCAGGGCAGGCATTTGATGAATTTCGCGTGACGTAAAGCTCCACCGAAGCACGTTCCTTTCCAAGCGTTCGGGAGTGCAAATAAAACTGCCACTAAACGGCGGGTGAGAGAATGTGCTAAAGAAGGAGCGAAAGAGTGCTCCATCGAAGGAAAGTTGGCTACATCATAGCGCGTGATCATCTTCTCCGTGCGGCGACATTCCAAGAGCGCCCCGTGCTGGAGCCAAACGTGTGACTTATTAGAAAAGTTTTTGACGTAAAATGAACTTCCGGATGTATTATTTCCGCTCTGTTATTTTTTTTTTCTCGCTTTTTCGCTAATGCAATTTTTACTCGCTTCTCTCGGCGTCTTCGGATAAAGTTGGCAAGTACCGGGACGCGATGACAGCGTGTGTCGCTATCGAAAGTAATCGTTCAATATTAATTTTGTTTCCTTTCGCGAAGGAATTCTGGCACCGGAATGCCTGAGGATGGTGAAAATAATAACCACTCGCGATGATAGACTGCCGCTGGTTATTAGTTTATCCTACATTGTTTTTGTCTTGTGAATAATCAATGCACGGAAGAATGTCAATAGTAGGGCAAACCTTTCTATTTCTTCATGAGTTTTCCTTGATGTTTTAAGTAAAGTAACTAAAATATTTTTGAATTTTATCCGTCTGGACTCTTTATTGGTATTTCTATTAATTTTAGTTTTCCACTAAAAAAATCAATATTTAAATGCAATGAAGCTTATTTCTAACTGTGCTCCTCGCAAATAAAATCTTCTTTATATGACCAAATATTTACAGTAGCGACAGAACAAAGATCAATAAACAATTCGTTGGTACAATTGAGCTTAATTTTGTTCCAGCTATCTTGGAATGTTTCCTACATGCGCTCACGTTTCTTCTGATCTGTTACCTAGCCCTTGCCTGGCAATTCATTCACTTTGCTTTTTCTCACCCACTTCCGTTGCCACACTATCGTTTGCAGAAAAATCCCAGCACCATCCGCACACCGGAGGAGGACCGAGGGAAGGAGAACTACACGATGACCGGCTGGGTTTTGCTGGACCGAGCCACGCCAATTTCTCGTCACGTGGCTCCGTTCTGCGTGGAAGCGCAAGAGGCAACATACGTGCGCGACGTCGACCTGAAAGCGTGGGCCGAACTGCCAGGTAAGCGTCGTGTGGAAAGTCTTTTTTTTTTGCATCTCAAACACAACCGCCAGTGGGAAAATAAACGGTGTGATTCATCCGCGAAGCCTCCGGGCTGTCGGAGGTGACGAATAATGTCCAAACGCAAACGTTCCGCGAAGATGGCGTACCAGACATGCGATAGAAAAAAAAAACGAACCAGGCGAAATCTCTGTGCAGTGTGAACAATCCGGCTCTGGTTACCCGGTGCCATCGGTGGGATGCTGGTCGGTGGTTTGTTATTTTCGTGACGAGATAATTAAGATAATAGTTACGGGCGTTTTTGGTGTACCATCATCCGACCACGGGGCTCGGTATCCTGCGACTAATGCCGTACCTGCGGTATCCTAGGGAACAGCCAGCCCCGGGGGCGAAACAAGCCAGCCCTGCCGAGGTTTGCTAGCAAATGTTTGCCGTGCTTCGTTACAATCGTTATAGCTCGAGTTGTTTTGCGTAATGTACCAGTTCTGCCTTCCTTGCGCTACGGGTCCTTGCTCACCCTTGCGCCACTTCTGGTAATCGATACAAGCGGATTTTTGCTCTCAAACAGCGGTGAGGAATGTGAACCAAAAAAAAAGGCCCGGCCAGCCCGAGTAACCTCGTTGACGGAACACGAGCCCACCACCGAGGGTCATAGCCAGCGAAACGGCGAGGACGACGATGATGACGAAAATCACAAACTGGAAATATTTAAATTGGAATTTTATTTAGTTTCACCGTCGGGCGAAACTCAACTCCGCAAGGATACTTACGCGCGGACTCGACGCTTGGTTTAGGATAGCGTTGGTTTTCCCTAGCTTTCACCTTCACCGTCGAGTGGAAGCGATCCGCACCGAGCCGGAACGTCCGGCTGGAAGCGCCATTATCCTTCTACGTGGATAACCCCTTTTTACAACGATTTACGAAACCGGTCGCCGAGTGCACCCATCCACCCACGTTGCCGAGCGACGAATGCGACCGATGGGGGCGAATTTTCCATTTGCTAAAAGAGCTTTTTTCCACTCGAGAGGTCAGTTCAAACAGCACGCTACGAGCGGGTTGGCGCTTATTTTGCCCTTTTTTTCGCTTTCCACTGCCCAACCCGTATGGCAGTTGATTTAAGGAGTTTTTCTCTTGGTCGCCCACTTCTTTGGGTCGGATTTGGGGTTTGTCTAGCGTTTGTTTTGTCATTACCAGAGACAATCCGACATCCGGCGCTCGTCGGGAAACTAAACCCCACGAGCTTGCGCCGGGTTTACGTTATGGCCGAACCTTCGCCCAGGGTAATTACTGAAGTGTGGCATATTCGCAGCGCGTGAATTATCTCCGACCGCACCGGTGCGGGTCCTCATTTCGTGCATCTCTGCCATTGTAATGTGCGGGTTGTGCTTTCCTGAAAGGACCAGGATCCAGAACCGAGCTGCGCAGACAAGTGACTGAAAAAGGACTGCTTAAGCACAAAAGAAGGATGAAGGCACACTTGTTGCAAAGGGTTTTCTCATCTCTTGGTAGTTGACCTCAGACCATTTTGTATCGTGTTTATTGTTTGTGAATTCCACAAATTATCTGAAACAATGCAAATGCTATTATACCAGCTCCATCAACGGATGCAAACCAGTGATTTGCGAGGAGATTTTTTCTAAGGAATAATACCTTCGTGCATTAATCTTTCTCGTAGTAACGTATACTGTAACAAAACAAAAAAACGATTGCTACTCTTATCGAGTGGTTTGTTATTCAATCAATGCAAGCGGATCCATCCATATTATGCATAGTGTCTAACGATGTCGTTTATTGCTCCTTCAGCAGTTTCCTGTATTCTTGGATACATACTGTATTCATAGATTCTTGCGTTTCCATGGCGTGCATTGTTCGAGTATGAGTATGTAAAACCGATCATCAGGATTTATGCATTCAAAATGCATTTCTTCGAATCAATGTGATTCTATTGCACAACTGCAGGGACTGTTTCAATCGTGCGAGTCGTAGCGGGCATTCGTGTTTAGCACGTTCTCAGAACTCTTCTTAACGGTATCGTATTGATTCCGATTGTGTGGTTTTGGGGCATTCGCTTCGAGCATGCGGTATGTGTGCGCACTGTATATCCGCAGCTTGTGAACTGTTTGTAGCTGGCAGACGTACGGAAGAGCTCATAAATTTCCAAAGCTGCATTATCACGGCATAAGAATGTGTGCACGTTCAAATGCAGAACAATACAAGCCCATTCAGTTGAAAAATATATGTTTCGACAGTTTGTAAGTGAATAAAACCAGCTGGTGTTAAGGTTCGACGTCTCTGACATAAATCCTCCAATGTGCTTTGATGTTTCCCGTAAGTAAATTATGCTTTGTGAACAAACTGAACCAACAAACTGCCTTTATTTATGTACAATATTAAACGCGATCGCTTTGAAGTTATTCTAAACTTCGTTTGCTACTTTTCGGCGGGCCTGTGTCTAAACCCGTCTTTGAAAGTATGTACTCGGGATGCTTTGAATGGGTTCTATATCCTTTTCCAATGCAACGGATAGCAGATCTGGCTGAAAAAGGCTCTCACTCGTATATATGTATGAAAATAATAACAATTTTCTCTACGATGGCAATGAATGCCTGCTGGGGGTATTCTTCCGGACGTGGACATGGCATTTGTAGCAGCGCACAACCAACTCGATTCTAGGATACATGTCGAATTTCCGTTTATCATATTTTATGAGCGTTTTCAGTGTCCTTTTTCCGGTTGTATATTTCACCCGTGCACTGTGGGATAGCATAATCCAAACAAACATTTTTTGCTGCTAATTTTCGTAACAACATTTTTTTTTTCAAAAACGAAAAAAAGAATTTATACTTAACTTACATTTTGCATGCTGCCATATCAGCACTTATACCAATTTGTTTACAATAATTTTCTGGTTTTTTTTTGGTAAAACCGGACACCATAGTGCTCTCCCATAATCCCACAGTGTAGAGGACTGCCTGCAAAAGCTCTTCCGTACTCCGTTTCCTTTCGGTGAGCTTTGGGATGGTATCGACGAGAGTGGCAGCCCGGTTTGTACATCAAAGCACGAACACGATAGCTGTTAGATCCCTCCAAATCGACACAATTTTCCCGGCGACCAATCGAACGCATGCAGCATCATTAATGCCCGCTCCATCCATCCATTGATCGACCGACCGATCGATCGATCGATCTAATAAACTGCCTACGGAAGCCGGTGACCGGCTACCGTGCAGCCGGTACGACATTCACACACACAGCCCACAATGGCCACGGACACACTCATAATTTTCACTCGAAACCGCTTTTAAAAGGCAATAATTTATTTATTTTATGCCCACAGTTTATGAAATTTATTGATCCGTTGTATCGTCCTTTTATTGCCGTTCGTTCCCGTGCGTTTGTGCTGCCGAAGCGTGCCCAACGTCCCGGTGGGCTGCTCCAGTTCGGTTGCGGGACTCTGCAGCAATTTCCGGGTGCCGACCACATTTGTGTGCCGGTGTCCCGAGCGCACAAGGACGATTGTTCGTGGCACTGTTTCTCGTCCCGTTCGATTGGGCTGTACGATTAAAGCAAGTATTCCGATGTTTCATGCCATCCCATTTTGTGGGCACCTCAGGCGAAAACGGGAAAATAACTTTTATTTCAATGCATCTTCCATCGGTTCGCATTTAGATCTCCTTTTGGCGTCGTCCTCGATTGGATTTTCAATTCCATCTCAGGGCTGTGGGCTCCCGTGGTTTGAGGGGATGAATGATTTTATGTATTCCGAAAAAAAACCGAAAACAATCCGTAACGGTTGCGCTCGAGTCGCCATGTTGCTATTGAAGCAGAATTTCCCACACAAACTAAACGCTCCCGGACGCAACCCCAGGGTGGGATGATCGAAATGGTGAAAATAATAAAACTGATATCAAATTAGTACGTTCGTGCAGTGGCAAATGTCAATCGTGCCATCGTGTTCTCCCGGGACAGTGTTCTTCCGGACACCGTAGTCGCCGAGAGTCGCCGGGGCGAACATATTCTTGCTTCGGGCACTAAGAACCTTAGCAGTTGTGCTTCCTACGTGTTCCTGTCCAGTCGGCACCGAACACGGATGGGATTACGCAAGCAAAGCAAGCAGCAACACACCAACCCACGATGCTTCCACACGGAGGAAAATGATTCCGCTCACAATTTACGAGACCGAGAATGTGCCGAGGTAGGGATCCTCAACCCATGTCAAACGGTACACTATATGAACCTTTTCCGGTGTACGAAAGCTTCCTCTGACGGTACCCTCCGGATGGGGAGTTGTTCACCTTGCCCTTTGATTGACAATTGTTGCTCGAAGGCGAGCAGAGGGCGTATGCGAGATATGGGTGGAATTTCGATCTTTCTATTTCTTTTTTATCCCTTTGCGCACATGACAAAGGAAGGCGGAATTTTCCGCCCACCACTGTTGGGGTGTTGCCATAGGCACACGTGCGCGTGCAGGGTTTACGTTTTTTTTTTGCTTTCCTGCTTTCCACATTCGGATGTTGCCGCTCCATTCTTCGTACCGGTGAACGTGTAAATTAGTTCGCAATAAATCATAATGGCAGCTCATCAGCCATGATTGATTACATTTTCACCGTTTGTCGGTGTGGGGCAGATGTATAGGAGGCAGTTGATGGAAAATGCATGTTGTTCTTATAAGAGGATAAAAATGAAACCGTCCCGTTGCTAAAAGTAGCTTAGAGACGTATAATTGATCGTTGTATCGATTATTCTTGACGTATTTGTGAAGGTGTTGTCGGAATATATAAAATTCTGACTTTCCTGTGCAGCAACCCGAGGGATGATTTATTTGGGCGAACACCTTTCGCCGACGCAACCAGTTTGCGCTTATCTGCAAGGGAGCTTGATTAATGTTTACATCAGTCACGTGAGCTGTCAGCACCACCGTTTGCCGATTTGAAAAATGTGGCATTACTCCACAGGCCAGGCCCTTGTATGTGTGACGGTGTTTAAAGTTAAAAACTCAACCCCGCTCTCGAATGGAAAAAGTCTTTCACCAGGCCACCCGAAAGGCAAGGGCTTCAATATTGTGCCCACTCATTGTGCGGGCACCTGAACCAGACGGGCCTGTTAAGCCAGACAGTAACGGTTTACCGCTCGGCAAACCGGTTTCACTATCGATTTCTAATCCCAGCTCCATAATTGATTAGCTCGAAAATCGTGGGTCAAGCTGTTCCACGCTGGAGTTCTATTGGCGTCATCAGACGGTGTCCCGTGTCTGGAAAGCCCTCCAAGGCACCAGCGCGAGGAGAGAAATGAGAGAGGCCACGCTGCTTTCCATGCTGGGGGGGAAAGGCCACGGAAGGACGCGGGCCAAGTGGCAGTAATGGAGATTTATGGAAAGGGGTGCGCTACAACCGCGCGAAATCCGTAAAGCTATTCAAGATGGTTCTCTGTTCTTGCTCTCCCCGCTGTGTACTGCTGCTGTTGCTGCTGCTTCGGGGCTGAAACTTCTATAAATTATGCAGCGGTGAGAAAATGACAGCTGTACGTCGTCGGCATTGGCAGGATCGCATGTGCGAGTCTAATCCTGCGCTCCGTCGAGCACCACCGAGCGGTCGATCGATCGATTGAGTGATTTCCGTCCCGCCAGTCGGCCGGTTGTCGTAGCGAAGCCGACACGTAATGAGATGTAAGCCACATTTTCAAGGTATCAGGTTCCAGTGCCACCGGTTGCCGGGGCCGCGTCCGGCGCTTGAAGCCGGAATTTAATGAAGCCATTTTCGGGTCGGCATGCGAAATGTGCGTCCCACGCCAGTACCAGCAGCCCGGAGGCGCTCAAGCGGCGAAGGTGCTATGTGTTCCGTGTGTTTTGCGCGAAGGCTGCTCCTGCGCACATACATAGCCTCGAGGCGAAACATTGTCACCCGTACCGGAGCCGGGTAAATACGCGCGGGAGAGCTTATGCTCGAGCAAACGAAGTTTCGTCGTACGTACGTCGGTAGCAAAATCTCTGCTCGACGCCCCGCGATTACAAGCATTTTCGGCAGGAATGTTAAATGGGAGTTAAATTTTGAGCATAAGTTGTATAAGAAGCTGATCAACACTTACGGCCACATCGATCGCTACGTTGAGTTCATTTCCTTCGACTGTTGGAATCGATTGGGGATTATTTCTTATCTAGCAAACAAAGCTAGCCCATTTCGAGGCTTGTGAATGTGCCGACAACATATCTTTGTGTACGGAACCTTTTCCCCCAACCTGATCAATTAAATCCCCCAGCCGGGCGGCTACGAGATCGCCGATTGTAAATCATTAGACACCCTCCTCTTATCCAGTCCGGTCGATTCAATCGCAACTAAATGAAGATCTACACTGATTGGATGCCCATTGTGTGAGAGTGGGGCATAATGAAAGAGGCATGCCGTTTCCGCATGGCGATAATTATGCTAGCTAGGGTGGTTTATTTGCGCTGTTCCATTAGAGCACGGTCGGTGCGCATTGCCGATGGATTGCTTTCGCTTCTCTCGCTCGGACCCATTCGCTACATTGTTCGAGTAGCCCGTTCCTCGCCTCGGGGATTAATTTGAAGTGGCAACAACCTGGACATGCGGACCAGACAGGAAGAAATGCGAGTGTTGCCCGTTCGGAATGGGAGGTGGGATAAAAACACACTCACTCTTCCCTGGCTGGTTCTCTATTTCGATTCCATTTTCAATTACTACACGGTATCTTTTTCACTCATTTTTCTTACTTTTCCTTTCACTCTTTTTGCCTCTCTTTCTCTCTGTGGGCAGGTTCATCGATATCGATACTGGAATCGGCGGTGAAGCTGTTTCCATCGACGAACATGGTCACGACTCCGTCGCGGTGCAGCGACGTCAGCGCCATCTGGGCACCGTGTCTGTGTACGCTCGAGATGTGCATCGGATGGTACCCGTGCGGGCTAAAGTACTGCAAGGGCAAGCCGGAAAGTGCGCTCCAAAACAACGGTGGCGGTGGGAGCTACCGGTGTGGGATCAAAACCTGCCGCAAGTGCCACCAGTTCTCGTACTACGTGCGCGAGAAGCAGCAGTGTCTGTGGGATGAATGACCGAAAATGGGCCAGCAGTGCCCTCCTCACTCTCAGCAACCATCGCCAGCAGCAGCAACAGTAGTAACAGCAAGCCCAGCAAAAGCATCACACAGCACGGAACCGGCCTACGATGCTCGGAACGGTGCCGTACAACGCCGACGAACATCGCCCATCCGGGAAGGTAGCGTGCGGATACCAGCAGACATAAGACCATCCCCTAGTGCTGCCATCGATTACGGTAATCGCCACCAATATCGGAAGCATCGAATCCTACGCCAACACGAACGCTCGGTCGATTACATGGGGGACCCTACGGTGGGGTCACCACTGTGGCGGTTATCGCTGGATCTGCTGCTGGCCTGGGCGCTGATCCCGGAGGTGGCGCAGTGGACCAGCAAGCATCATTACAATACCGACTTCCCAGTACCCGCCACCAGTAACAGTAGCAACGAACGCTCGCCTGCGGAAGCTGCTCGAGCACCGTCAACAGCATCTGCAGGCAAACTGCAGCAACACCAGCAGCAGCAGCAGCGGGAACACGATGCAAGTGATCAGTGGAGTATGAAACACAAATCTCTACCATTCGCGTCGATGTGCCCGTGTCCCGCAGTACTTCTGCTGCCAGGATCCACTCCACCGGAGAACGCCGCTCCCATGGAAGGCGCGGCCGAAACAATCAGTGAATTTAATTTTACTACACGAACGCTATTGCCAGCAACAGTGCCATTGAGGGGGACCGGGAAGCCACGGGAAGTGATACCGCACGAGCGGCGGATAGCAATGGTGGCGGCCGCCAGTGGATATTCCCCATCAGCAGCAACGGAGGCGCCAGCAGCAACAGTGCCCTTGGAAAGGCTTGCGCAGTTTAACGAAATTATTTTATAGCACAAATAGGTTTAATGAGTCCCGGTCCTCGTTCGGGAGGTGTCCCGTTCGGCCTACGGTCGCGCAGTATTTCGCGTTACTCCCCGAGGGGTGGCGTACTTTTTACGTTTGGTATTTCCGATCGGTTGATAGGGCGGACAGCACAGAGTTTATGTCGGTGCCCCGTGAAAACCCCGCGAACGGACGCCAAATCCCAGTGTCAAACGCTGAGCAAGTGGTAATTTGAACAGGCACCTCACCGAAGATATATCGCTGCCCGTAATCAATGCGCCCGTCGTCCAGGCGCGTCGGCGGTGATTCGTTGGTAGCGCTAGCACAAATAGGATAAGGAGGCTTTAAAGTAACCTGTAATGCGGCGCCCGGACCCAAAAACCCAACCCCCGTGTGCCCGGTCGGTCGGTAAATGGATCGGAACCGAATTACAAAGGAAATGCCGCGCCTCACCGCACATTGTTAGGTGGGTCCGCTTCGGAAGCGCCCACCTTTACGGTTTGAGGCTTGAAGCTCAAAAGCTCGTCGGCGAACGCCCGTTGTGGGAGTGGGATGTGTAAAGGCAAAAGAAACCCCAGTATTAAAACACTCAACCGAAATGGAATGTACGAAGCCATAAAGAGAGCTGTAAAGCACGGCGCAGCGTGGCCCTTTGGGCGGGTTGGAGGGTCCATTTCGTACGCTGTTTTTTTCTTTTTCATCTTTTTCTTTTTGCTTTCCCTTGCGGAAGGCCAGCGGACTCGGATTCGGCAGCCGTGTGCAAAATGTTCAGGTTGATTACATTTCTGTGAGTTGGCCGTGTGCGGATTGTGTGTTTTTATTTCCGTCCACGGTAGGTGGGCGGACCTTTCATCGGCCTCCGGTGGTCCTGCTGATCCTTCAAATGTAGCCGCTCCTTCGTTTGGGCCGCCTTTTTTGCGGCCCCACCATCCCTCCTGATTGGAGGAGGGTGAAGCATTAGCCCCAGCACCGGTGGAATTATTTCAAATCTGCCTTCCTCGTCGTGCCTCGTCGGTCTCTCGCCACACGGCCAGCGTGCGCGCGTGTCCGTTCTGCGTGGCTTCCCGGTCCATCTTGAGCTTGAAGGAACGTCCCGAGACGGCTACTGGGTACCGAGGAAATGGTTTTGCTTTTATCTGCTTTTCCTAATCTCTCGCACTTGCAATTTACTTTCCTTAATTGTTTCTTCTATCCACTGTGCGAGGTGGTAAGGTGTGAGGTGGAACATGCTTCCCAAGGCGATACGAAAACCGTAGCAAAAATAAAACGCACCGGTGGAGACGCCCAGTGTTTTACGTCCAATGGAGGCGCCCAGTGTTTTACGCCCGGTGGTCGACGGCTAGCTTTCTTCGTTTGTTCGCAAACCGGTGCCCACGTGAAAACTCATCAAAGAAATTTAAAAGCACTGAATTGTGTTACGCAAGTTTGCTACTTTTACTGCTCTACCACAGGACGACAACAACAACAACAACAAAGGAAAAAGGTTTTTTTGCGAGTAAAAGCGTGGATGTAGCGCTTGCTGGAGGCGCCCCGAATAGATATCATATTTGTTGCGGCTGCTTCCGCGTACTCTGTGCAGCGCAGGATAATTCATTCTGCTGTGATCAAAACAAAAGTGCTCTTACTTTTGGGTTGCTGGTTTTCTGGAGCGTACTCCGCTCGGTCCTGGAACGAGCTCGAGCTCGAGTTCACTTCAGATGATTTTTTTTTCGTTCCTTTGTATCTTCATCTCATTTCATTATGTGTTTTGCTCGGATGGATATTTTGAGTGGTCATTGAAACAAGCTTGCCTCGCTTGGAATGGCAGCCAAAAAAAAAGGTTGATTTGCTCGTTTTTTTTCTCGCTCGTTCTAGCTTCGGCGCAACAAAACGAAACCTCTCAACATCTGCAATCAACATTCATAAATGGTTCTTGTTCTCTATTCCCATTCCGGTGTATGCTTTGGTTTGGTTTGTCACGCTGCCTTGGAGATGGTTATGCATGATAAGTACGAAAATAAGTGGACTAAACTCACTCCTAGCGATACATTCTATTCAGATGTGTAGTTGGCGCTCAGTTTTCAACGCTACACCCGATGGTCATTAAAAAGTTCGCGGTCCAGCTGCTGGGCACAAGTGTGTTCATCTGGTTTTTCATGGAAAACAATAATGGGTGTGCATGTCTGGTACGGTTAGGAAAGCCCTTGATCATTCCTTTTCAATTGCAATATTGGCAAGCATTCGGGTTGTTGCCCCACTTCGCTAGAAACAATAATATTGCGCTACAGCAGAGTGCGTTTCACCCGGGCGCGAACCAATCCTAAAGCGTAACAAGCGAAAACACAACACGCCTGAAACCGGAGCGCTGGAAATGACTAGGCAGATTCCGGACTGGGTAATAGGGACAACCGACACGGTGGTGCAGGATGGAACTCTTTAGGGAAGGAAGACACGAGAAAAGTGAATTTTTTTGCCCTCCTTTCGCAGAATAACCACGCGCTTCTGCCGTGCCGTGACACTTGACATCGTATCGCATCTTCGGTACCGGTGCGGTGCCGGTTAGTGCCACTACAGGGCTCCGACTAGCTGCGTCCTTCGGTGGCCAAAGAAAATGTACTTACGAGGTAGACAAGAGAGAGAGAGAGATACAGCGAACCAAACAGCACACTTCAAGCAACCAACCAAACAACCAACGAAAAGAAAAGAAGCGGAACTCAAAAGCGAACCGCTAGTAGTGCTTCTTCTCCGACGTTCCCAAAAGAATCAGGCAACCGTGCGGCATTCTTACCAATGCCGCCTTTGCCCACTTCGAGTCTGTCAGGATCTTTGTTTGAATACATAATTTGTTTATGCAGCAAGCGGCAGCATCAGGCTTGGGTACGGGCAGAGAAGCCCAGCTCAGCCAAACCAGGTCGTTCGTCGGTCGAACTCTCCTCCGACATTCCGCCCAATGTCGCTGGTTGGTTTTGCGTAGTAAGTTCATTTCCTGGACGTCCCGTTTCGGTGCCGCCATCGTGTCCTGTGGTGCATGTTGTACCTTCCATCCCCGACGACAGGCCTGGTTGGTTGGTTCTTGTTCTTGTTGCGCTATCGTCCTGGCTCTACGGATCGCTGTGCATACACACTCGAGCGGCAGACTTTCGACTATTCCATTCCGAGCGCTTGTGTACCTGGCTGCTGCTTATTTGCGGTGCCATTGGTTCCACTTTCCGGATGGTGCGGGTGGTTAGATACGTTTATTTTTATTTATCCTTGTCGTCGTCTGTGTTCGTTTGCCTATGATCAAACAGGGGAAGCAAAAAAAATATGAGAGACAGAATGGAAAAGAAACTCCATTCCCAACCGGGCGTACAAAGAGATGCTAAAAATCGTCTTCTTGAAGTGATGGCGATGGCGGGCAAGTAATTTTCGCATTTGTAAATACACGTTCGTTCATTCGCTTGGCATTCGTTCGTCCGTTCGTTCACCGGGCGAGCATTTTGTGTTGCAGCTTTTCCTCTTCTCTTTTCCTTCACTTCATTATTTATTCCGTTCGATTGACATCCGGTGACGGAGGCTGCATCGAGGGTGGGATGTTTCGCTTTTTTTTGTCACGCTGTACAGATACACTCTTGCGCTCGTCGACGAGTGGAAATGCTATACATGATGCAATAAATAATACAACGTAATGACAACCCCGGGAAAGCGGCGTGTCTGTTGGCAGGCGACCGAACGAGGGCCATGAGACTGTTGAGGGATACCTTTACGTGTAGCAGCTAGCAGAAAGTAACTGAATGCAACATACTGCATCTGCGGTGGAGTGGCGCTAGTCGTAAGAATCAAACAACTAGTATTATAATGTACATATTCATGCCTTTCGTTCACCGTCAACTCTAAATCTACGAGTCGAATCGGGAATGAGTGATTCGGTTATTTGTTTTTATTCCTATCCCAAACTTTAACAAAGGTGTTGGTTCGATAACATACAGCATTATTTGAGTATTGTAATAATCTCGCCTGATGCGATTGCATAATGTATTTTGAAAGAGGCGTCGGGACTGCCATGCCGTGGAAAACAACCCAAGCCAAGCAACTAGTATTTGGCATGTATTGACAATACCGTTCGATATGATTTCATGTAAACCCATATGGCCGAGTATCGCCATACGCAGCATTATGTGACCCAGTGCCATCTAAAAGGGAATGACTCAGTCCGGTAGGGTCGCTAGATAAAAACCGATACCCTAACGAAATTATGAATTATGATCTAATTGATGCCATGTAAAAGGATATCCCATTTCCCAGGCGTCTGCCACCGCGACTGGTGCTGTACAGAGTAAACAAAAAACAGAGCCCGTAATATATAAATTATACTGCAAATAACACACACACACAAACACATCTAGTAAACACGGTATAAAAAGTTGTATAAAAAGAAAACTTCTTTCAGAAATGGAATGGTAGTGATAGGAACAGGAACAGCAGCAAACTCTCGTCAGACATAGACGGATGGAGGACATAAAAAAAGAAATATTGCAAAGAAGAAAAAACATAATACATCAACATAATACGTGGCCTTAGCTTTCCTCTGATACTTCCTTCTTCTCTGCAAGTAAGCAAAGCGTGTAAATTTGCGTGTGCGTTTCGTGCTGCAAGCTAGACGCACTTCAAAGCAAAACCCTAACGGCAAGTCGTTATAATGGAAATGGGAAGCAATCGAGATAGAACAGGGGGAATAAAAGACGAATATAAAGACGGCGTAGTAGGGAATCGAAGAGAGGGTGATGTTGGATAAACAATACCGTAGTGTGATAGTAATCAAAGCGAACAAATACTAGCAAACAAAGGGAAAACTAAACGAAAGCACATCGAACGACGGTTGAAATTAAGCCATGGTGTGCCGGGTGGTGCAGTGAACGAGGAAAGTAATTAACCCTGGGTGGGAAATAGTTTCGAAAAAGAAAATAGAAAAACAAAAAAGGCATTAGAGGGAAAACATCCTACAAGAAACCCCCGAACCGGAAGGCGACCGATGGCTGATCCGGCAGGCTCTCGCCGGACGCACTGCGGATGCCGACCCAGCCCAAGAAGCGAGAAAATATGATCCGAGCATGAATAGTGTGTTTCTTTAGAAACCCCGGACAAGAGAGAAAAAAACACACACACACAAATGAATGAAGAAAATACCGCGTGCAATACGATCCCCACCGACGCCGGTACCGGGGCCGAATGGAACAACTGCCAACTGTTTATTTTGCGTCAAAGTTGAAGTAAGTAATTTTTCATGTTGCCCTGCAGGCCGGCGGAAGCTAACGAGGAGAGCGGCCCTCATCCGCCCGGGATTCGGTTTTCCACCCTCCGAACACGGATGGTGCAAGTAATAAGCGCGGTGGGTGTTGAACTTTCCCGTGAGCGTGGGCGCGAACTCCCGGCGTTGGGAAGGAGTTACGAAGCCGTTAAGTTCGGCCGTAACTTAGACCCTTCCCGTAAGTCAATCAAACGTTGGGTTTTCGGTCGAGCGCAGGCGTGGCAGACCATTAGTATGGTTCAGCAAGCGAGTCGGTTGAAGTTGGTGGTGGAGTAAGTTTCCGAAAGTGTAATTACTTCGAAGATCCGCAAGCCTCAAATAGGAGGAAGGGTGTTTGTGTGTTGGCCTGTGCGGACGGAAGGATAGTTTGCAAAGGAGGTGCAAGTCATTTGGTCTCGTAGGTGTAGACGAAGGCCTCCCTGCTCTCTTAAGCGGTTCCAGTGTACCGGAACAGCGATTCCGTTGAAAGGAGCCTCGTCGGTGTTCGTGATCGTTTATCCGAGCGCGTGCCGGTTTGCCACAGGGCCTAATGCTTACTCGCACGAGGTTCGGGTTTTAATATTTTTATTACTTCCGTGGTATCAAGTGTGCAAATGATGCACGCGACAGTACAATGTGCATTGAATCTTGTGCACTCCCGCCATTTATCGGCATTTTGCATATTTTCTCGACTTTTAATGTGGTTACGGAGACGCTCATAGAGCTGCAAAATATTTCCTATGCTCTGTCTTGTAAATTTCATCCACATGTTGCCCTCACATCTTTGCAACGATTCCTTTGTAAACGTTGCGAAACGAAAGACGCTCAAAAGGTAATAAATGCGAATAGCATAAGCTCACGCTTGCTTGAAGGTATAAAAAAATCCTGACATCGCAACCGGTAAAGTAATTGGCAGCTGAGTGCGTGAACGCAGTAGCGGGTACACAGACAAAATGTAGCTTGTAATGCAACCAGTGTATGCAGAAAAAAAAACGGCTAAAGGCCGTATCGTATATATACACAAACTCACATATATATGAAAAGAAGCATATATGATATAGTATATATTTTATACGAAACTGTAGAACCGACAGAGAAAGTTAGAATATTTCTCAAACGGGGTGGACGGAAAGAGTCGAAAAAAGATAAAGCACACACAAAAACGAGTAAAAACGTGTAAAATAGTTAAACTTAAATCCTAATATATCTACATTTGAAAGCAACAAATGGAGCTGGTCGTGCGTAGACTAATGTGTTGACGAATTACAATCCGAAGTGTTTAGTTAACCTTTTAATGGACGGATTTTTAGTTTCATTGCTCCCATTAATTTAAATTTTTGTTAATCGATCGATTCTTTATTCAAAGCTTCATTATAGGCACATAATTAGATTAACGAGACCGCTCAACCAACTTCGCATTCATCGGCACTAATGAGAATAGGGTTCAATGTCGTCGTCCTGTCTTGTGCGTTTAACACTTCTTGATCCTTGTCGTAAGCTGATAGTGTCGACGTATCCTGTATTACGCTAACGTAGGGAGTTCCCAAAAGGGTTGATATTTTTGACGTTTCCCAAACCCATTTGACGCTAACGTCCTTAACGATCGTTTTTACAGCCGTCTCCGATGATGCGGTCCCATCCAGCAAACCTGTCGCTATTGAAGGCGCACAGTTATGTTGTAATAATTTCGTAACCCGGAGTACATTATCGCTGACGCGATGACATGCGCCAGATTGGCATGTTTCGAATAGTTGCATCAGATCATTCGGCACCGCTAAACGACCTGTCATTAGCCTAGAACGTGTGTAGTTGGCAGGCAATTTTCTAAAACTGCTCACTGGATTACGCACAAAGCATAGTCCCCGTGGGCCGTCCCACACCGTAGTGCCACCACGTATTTCCACGAAATTCATCAGCGGCAGGATAATCTGCCCGCACGCGTGCACCTCATCCACGTGACGGCCACCTGTCGATTGCGTCAATTTACCGCCCCGTTCCGCGGCACATCAAAGCAACGCGAACACGATCGGACCGGCGGAACTGCGTGATGTTACGCTTCGGTTCCCGAAAACCATTAAAAATACCGCGACGGGTGGGATCGAAACGCGAGGCCCACGGGATAACGCAACCGTCACAAATTTAATAAGCCCCATCAATAATAAACAAACTTCAATTAGTGAACGTTGAATAAATCACAAACCATTCCGGGCCCGGGACTGGTCCATGGGAATGGAATGTTGGAAAGGACAACCGAAACGTTTGATTGAATCGTACATAATCACGGGTACGTGAGTGTGCGTGTTTGTGTGTGTGTGTGGGACCAATTGCGTTCTCGTCAACGTTCCAAAGTGTCAACGGCAGTAGGCGGTGACGATGTAACACCACACCGCTCGTAATCGCGGGTTTGCGCGGATAAAGCCAAAATCCCCATGCCTGACCACGCTGCAGGGTACCGTGACGTGGTGCAGGACACGTGTTTTCCATCGCCTTCGCCTCCAAAACCAGCCTTCGACCAGGGCTGCCTCGGAGCTGAGTGGGCGGCGACTTTCATTTTCGGGCGTTGGCATTATTGTTTGTCAAACAATTTTGCTTTATTGGCCCCGATCCGGCTGGAGGTGCTTCTGAACCTAGCCTTTTGTTTCGTTTCACCACCCCTGGGGCGGGTGAAGTGAGCGAGTCCCTTAATTTATCGAACGCAATGCGAGCCCGAACCTCTCGTGCCCAAGTCCGGAGAATGGGAAAACTAATTTCAAACTTTTGATTGTTTTCACTTTTGTGAGCGGCACGGTTGCGTTGCTTGCGCGACTACGTGAAGGATTCCCATTGTTGTGTGGGAGCTTATCTCCGTTCGTCGGTTGGTGCGACTCTGCCGCAGCCAGGCTTTTGGAAACGTTACCGATGAACCATTATCGATCGAACGCCTCGGTGTAGTGTGCTAGATTATTTCGTTACAATTGCCAGCGGCGTGCTGGCCCGTTGGCGTCTCCGAGATCCGATTAAAACGGATTCCCATTATGAGCTAACACACAGGTGCCCTGGCAGGGTGTTTATTTCGCGAAGACCTGCAGCATGGATACAAAATTTGAAAATCGGATCGTTTGGCTTAAAGCCTTCCTTTTGTGGAATTGTACTGATTTGGGGAGGCTTACATTATATTCGATTTTATTGTTCACGCTTGAGCTAATTGCTCAAATGTTGCAGAATGTCTTATTTAATGATAAACTGTCTGGCATGAATTCAATCATAATAATATCAAACCATTCAAAGTATTTAAATTAAAAAAATCAATTATGTGAAGCTTTTGCATCAATTTAAAACAATGAAATAGCTCACAATGAAGCAAAGTGATTTTCGTTGTACTAATTTTATAAACAAATCGACAAAACCTGAAAACGTCCCTCAATAATGGTTAAAGATAGCATCGACAGTTTCCACGTCGACCGTGGCGCATTGTGACGTAGTTGATTCCTTTCCCAAACTTTACCGCCCGTCATCAATCATTCGCGCGGCGTGTAGCAGCATTTAAAAGCATAAAACGCGCAATGATGCAAATAAAATTTATTATCCTCATAAATACTTCCCGCGCCAACGATGGACACCGCAACGCCACGCATGACTGGAGTCGATAAAGATGGCTTTCACCGAACCGTGCTCGCTCTCTCTCTCTCTCGGTCCTGCTTTCTATCCCACTCTACTCCCCCGGGAGTCTTCATCATTCTCCTGGCTTGAGTCCTGTTTCTTGCGAATTATGAGAAAACTTGAGCGGTTGGCCAAGCTCCCGAACTGCTGCTGCTGTTGCTGCTGCTGCCCTGGCTTTCCCATGCCGGAAAGGACGAAAAACCACACCCAGGAACGGGAACCCCTGCACCGGTACCAGCTGACGTCGCCGGCCGGCCGGTCAACCAGCAAAACCACAAAATGTTGTTGCTAAAAGTTGCTCCACCTTGCGTTTTCTTGGCCCTACGCCTTCGCGGAAAACCGCACCGGCTAACTTTTGCTCCGGAAATCGACACCCCGTGTAGGTGGAGGTCGGGAGAAGAACGCCAGACCAAGACACCCGGGTGGCTAAAGGGACAGATTAGCCTTTAAAACACTGCGTTCGATCGGTGTCGGCTTTCGACCCTTCCCTTGGTGACCACCGATTCCTCCATTCGAACCTGAGCGCAGCCATAAAATAAAACGTACGTTTTTAATCAGCACACGTCGGGGATACCGGATGCCGAACCCAGGTAGTTACTGTGTGTTCGGAAGGACACATGTGCGCACCCACAGCCACTCAAGCTGCCAAAACTCGTTAGCCCTTCGGGGGCTGGGGACATTCCGGTACGGGGTTTGCTAACCCCCTCGTTTTATGCTGTTCGTACGGGAGAGTTAAATTAAATTTTCATCGATCTCGTTTCCGATGAAACGTAGCCGAAGTGAGTGGATGAGCTGGGGTGGAGGCTCTTTCCTGGTTCTCCACATCCTCAGCCACCCACTGCAAGCGTGGAAAGTGTGTTCGTGTTTCCCATCTAATCCGGTGCTCCGCAAGCGAAACCGCAACGACGCATACCAATTATGTGCACTTTTACCCCAGAGCAACACCCCCTAAAGGGTGGTAGTAGGCGATGCGGGAAGTCAGAAAGCCACCGGAAAGCCAGCGAAGAGGAAAGCCCGGTACGGAAATCACAAAAGGCTTCCCCGCCACGGGCCACGGGTGACGCTTGGCGCAAGGTGTTCCCGTTTCACTTTGGATTTTTGCCACTGCCGCCTACACTCCCGGCTAGGACTAGGTTTCCTTTTCCGGTGCTAGAACCCCGGGGCCGGGAAACACTGGCTTCGATTGCCAGTCTCTAATGCCGCTGGTGGTGGTGCTGCTTGGGCCGGATGTGGTTTTTGACTTGCGGTATGGCTGATATTCTAATGCAATGCGATTTGCTGCTGCGGGGAGAACGTTCGTACGTGCTTAAGACATTTGCTGTGCTGGGAAAAGCGCAGAGTGGGTGTTGGGGTGGTCAAAAAACTGGATTTTTGGTTATGGCAGCGCATGCAGTTTAATCAAAAATTCGCTTTTCATGAGTCACCTAGTAAAATAATAGTGAAAATTCAATCAATCGAACCAGCGCGGCTTTGGCAGCTTTTGGTGATTTAAAAGTGATAATTTATCATAATAAAGTGCAATGAACTTTTATATCGTGGAATCTAAACAAATGAAAGACTTTTTTCAACATTCCCAAAACACTGGCAATGCTGGTGATGAATAATTTTCCAAATGCTGCATAAAGCTCCAAAGACAACCATGATAGAACAATCAATTTTCCCCATAAATATGTGCGATAAGCGTGAAAGGAGCAGCAGTGTGAGAGAGCACGAGAAAGGGCAACAAAAAAAAAGAGATACCGAAGCCCGTGGCTGTCCCACACCTGGCTGGCGTTTGACGTTAAATATCCGTTTTAAATGGGCAAATCAAATAATCATAACTTAGTTTGACCGGGATCGTTATCCGCACCGGCCAAGACGTGCACCGCATTTTCCGGCCATTTGGTGCCCGAACGCGCGGCATGCCGGGAGCATGGTGAAATAACACTTCCACGCTTCACTCCCACCTAGCTTCTAGGCATCCGATAGGCGACCCCCAAGCGTCGGGAAGCGCAAAGGATGCAACTTTTCCTTGCGGCAACCGAAGCAAACACGAGGCCGCCTACCACCCACTTTCAAGACACTATTGGCTCCCGGTGCGGTTCGCTTTGATCCCTTGCCTGGTGTCCTTCTTCCACGCGCATCCTTGTTTTCCCGGTGAAGGCACGCCACTCCCGGGGTGCTGACTGCAAAGAAGATGCAACACCAAAGAAGAACCTATTTCCTATGCAATCGGAAACGCAAAGCAGACATTCTGTAAAAGGGCCATAAATAAAAGTTTATTGGTCGTTTCCTAAAGGCAGAGCCCGGTAAAGCCATCCTTTTTTTCTCTCTCTGCCCTCTCTACCTGGTACTCTCTCTCTCACTATTCGCCTGGCTCACTAGTTCCGTTTCCGGTTGCAAACTTCCCCCGACGTGCCGTTGGATGTCGACTCATGACGACTTGCATGTGTGAACGAACGGTAGTTTCTGGAGAGCCCGGTGGCAGGACGAAAAAATACCTAACAGCAATAGCTAACCCACACAACACACAACAGCACGCCAACGTTTGCTGGCTTGCGAGAGAGAGAGAGAGAAGGTGGAAAGTGTTGCCCCAGTTTCCTCCCCCACATGGCTCCACCCGCTATGCTTTTCCGATCAACCGAAACACGACCGAACCGGTCAACCAACCAGCCAGCCAGCAGATGCCGTTGCCGCCGTTTCCGGCCGGTTGGCTAAAGTTTTGCTTCATAAACTGAAGTGTCGTTATGAAAGTTATCCTTTTTCGGGCGTCGCACGTGTGTGTGTCTGTGTGTGAATGCGGGGCTGGGAAGAAGGTTTCGCTAGTTTTTGTGCCCGCCATTTTCGAGAGATGTGGAGAAAAAAATCGCGGCGAAAAAAACAATCTCCCGAATTGGCCGAACTGGTCAGGCCATTTTTCTCTAATTGTTTCGACTTTTGCTCGTGTGCTGTTTTGTGGTGGGAGCACCGTAGGGCCTGTGACGTTTTAGCCTCGTTGTGCGGGGATTACATGGCAAACAAATGTGGCCGCTCACGTGCACACGCAGCTGACTGCATTTTGGGCGCTGAATGGGCGCTTTTCGTGCCCCTAAACGCCGCTTGAATTAATCATCTCTAACTGCGTTGCATTCGCATGGCAAAGGATGCAGGTCCTGGCTAATCTCACAAGGGTCGAAGCGTGGGTGAATTTATGATGAGTCGTATCTGTATCGGCTGAATGGCTGAATAGCGTTTCGGAACAATGAACATGCATTCGGCATTGTTGTAGGGTCGGTCGAGCCGATGCTAGTGAAGCATTGGATTATCGATTTTAAGGATATGTGAGAGTTAGCGGCTTTTGCTGCTGTTAGATGGCTTTTGTTTGTGACGTCGTACGTGGCAAAATGTTTATGAGTGTGCTTTTACAAAGGTTGTACGGATTACGAACGGCCATAGGTTGCTGGATTGTTTTATTTTAGTTTCAGAACAGTGTACATCCATTACAGGCCTGGTGAAAAGCGACGTTCTCGATGACGCTGGTTGGCTCCGCTTGTGCCGTTTCCGGAAGACGATGATCCTGGCTTCAGAACAGCACGACAAATCGTTGGCTACCAGCAAATAGGAAGTGTTTTCCAATACACTGGCGGCTTGAAACTATTATGAGAAGAGTGAATAAATAAAATTCGGAGACGTTTTATTGAAAAAATGTGACTACAATTGGAAAAATGAAGTGAATAAACATGCTTTTTTATTTTGAAATATGAAAATAATACGTGTTGCCTTTATTCATTGCCCATACCATTAAATATCACAAATAATTAGTTTTCATTAATTAACAGGAACAATTTATAATATCCGCTGAAAATATCACCACTCATGCGATCACAATGCGAAAGAAATCACAAAAACAGATTGCCTTCTCAAATTCATACCGCCCGGAGTGATCCGCTTCTTGCGCACGCAACTTTTGCTTCCAAGCGCGTCGAAAATTTTGGCTCCGTTGGCTCAAAAAGTCACATCTTAGTAACAGGAGAACATGCATCCTGGAGGCTGCTGTTCAGATCACCATGGTAACATATATGCGTCTCTCTCTCGCTCGTGTACCGTCGAACGCGCGCACCTGAGCGCCAGCACGTATGCGAAGAACGATGATCGATAAGCGGAGGAAGCGAGATCGATTGACCTTCGATGAGAGAAGAGCACAAGCATAGCAGAAGGCATCCGATAGACGCGCGTAGGCGCGAGTAATCGGGTTCAACCGAGCAATGGGTTGCGTAAGCGAGAGATACCTCACTGAAGCTTGGAGTGAGGGTGACGCAAGATGCTGATCGCTCAGTACATACAGCTTCATGGGCAACGTCGAACACCACCTCTTCGAAGCATGATCGCCTGGTACCAACGCGACGATGTGGTGCGAAATTGTAACGAAAACGACGCCGGTCGGATTTGTTGTTTTTTCGTGGCTTCACGATTTTGGAAGTTGAGCGTTGTGCGGTGAGGACCAAGTTGTTGCTATTTAGTTGTGATTAAACAATGCGGCATACAGCAAAATTAGCTTGATATGTTGAAAATTGTTTTTGGATTCTAATCAAAATACTTCTATAATGAATAATAATATCGTTATATTCGTTAAAATTCGTCAAAGTAACTCAATATATTAAAAACATTATTTTTTAGAGTAGCATCTATCGCTCAGAATTGGGCCGACTTAAGTTTATCAAGAATTATTTTGATATCGAATTAAAATAATTAATGCTAGTGTAGCACAGACTTTAGCATCATTTTTATCCAATTTCAACATAAGATATACAACACAAATCAATTCAATAGCTAGTGCTATAATACTTCCCATTATCTTTATCATCTTTTTGTTTTAATTTTGAGCTCACGAAGCCCCGCTTAGACATAGTTCAAATGAACAATACTGTGGTCGACTATCATAGAAACAGGGATTCTGGATTCAAATCTGAAACAGTATGATTCATCGCTTCGTTATGCAGTTGATTGAATGTTCAATTATGCAAAATTGAAGGTTGCATGACGCGATATATCACATGCCCGTTCTCGTGCAAGATCGGAATCGCGGATGCAGAAAGTGAGTGACCAATGCGTTAGCCGGTTTTGGGGAATGATTGTGAGGGTCAAATGGGATAACAAACAAAAGTTGATAAAACCCCTCTCCCGATGATGAGTACAAATGATAGCTTTAAACTTTAAACAGCCCTCTCGTCAAGCTATCTGTTGCGCTTTCTAATGAAACGAACAAGAACTGTAGGACCAGCTTCAACGCACTTGAATGCATTCCCCTGCGGCGTGATTCGTTCACCTTTCACCGTACGACATGAGCCTGCATTTTTGGGAGCAAACACCGCTAGACGAGCTGTTCCGAGCCCTACCACAGCTCGCACTTGTAAGCGTATCCGATTTACCAGTAGTTTCTGTTTTCCAACGGTCACGGCGTTCGATCGACGAGGGAAGCTGCCGTGAATCCACTTCCAAAAACCACGAACTTCCGAGGCACAAAGGGAAATCCGGGAAGACCGGGAAGTCCTTGGCCTGTCCCACTCGGTGCTGCTGGCAAAAAGGGTTTCATTTTTGCGAAATCACAATTTGCAATTTCAAGCACCAGGACGCACGGAGAGTCTCAGCCGCTGACGAGCCCCTGACGAGAAAGGGGATTTGTGTGGGTAGCTTAACCCGGTCCCGGAATAGGATTCGTTCTGCACCTGCCTCGGCAGATGTATCCTGCTGCAGCACTCAAACAGCAAACTCGTGCCTCGAGCACGGTTGCTGATTATTTGGGTCGCTCGGTGCGAGTCCAATCCCCGGTGTTGTTTCTTTTTTAACCCCTCCGCCAATGTCCTTTGTGGCCGCTTCCCTTACGCCGGAATGTTGTGTTGGCTTTTTGAAGCTCGAAAGAAAATGCTCGTCGCCGGTTCGAGTGGCCGAACGCCGGATGATGGCCCAACCACAAGTGCCACGCCATCCGGTGGAGGAAGCAAGCTCACGAACCGGAAAAATTGCCGCGATGTGTCATTAGGAGGTCCTGCGCTCTCGCTGGTGACGCTGTCGGTCTGTCGGTCGGTTACTTTGGCCGTTGTTTCCGGTGCCGAAACTTCAAACTCATCAGCACTGCACCGAGTGCAGCACCCCTGCAGGAAGGGTGGGTTTGCATGAGCAGGGCGTACTCACAATCTAGCTCTATGCACTTGCATCGGGACGAATGCACTTTAGCGTTCGGTGGGGTGTTTGCCACGTACAAACGAGCGTGGAGCAACAACAAAAAAACGCCACCTCGAATGCAGCAGCTTTGTGCGGTTCGTCCTGGCCGTGGAAAGCAGCTGAACGGTTCGTCAACGGTTCTAATGATCGTTTTGGTTTTTTTTGTTCTCTCCTCCGAAAGCGTTCACTTTGCAAAGTGCCTGAAATGGAACGGTTTGGGAGAGCCTTATAAGAAATAAAAGCGAAGGGTGGTCTCGAGATCTCTTTAAAGATAATCATGTCAATTTAAACCTAAATTGCAAGGATGGCGAACTGTGTGGCGCTATGAAGACCATTCGTTTTTGCTTTGTTTGTAGCTACGTTTTGAAAATGTTTTAATTTGTGTCTCAAAGTGAAGGCACTAAAACAACTAACGAACTAACATCACGATACACTTGATAGAGCCGATGAGATTTGATATAAGTTAATTTCAATTGATAGTCGACTGTTTGGTGTAACTGTTTTATGTAGGTTTTTAGCATGAATTTGACAACCTGATTTTGAGCTATTGAAAACACTACTAGCATTAAATAGTAGCCTAAATCAATATATTGTCCGCTTTGTAAAATTCCTGCCTATATATCAGATGATCAAACCAAAAATCCAATCCCTCTATTAGCATATTTCTCTCCAAAATGGCTTCTAGTGCTGAAAATGTCAGTATCGCATGAAAGCTATATTGCATTCCCGCAGAAAGCGTATGCAACCGTGCTTCGTGTTAACCGGAAATGATACCCCTACGCTTAGCCCCTCGAACCACCCACTTGCTCTTGCCCGTATTGCAGAGAGGAGAGTTTATTATCGCACGAAAATAACCCACCCGTTCGCTCGTTCTAGTTCCGAGAAAGACGGGCTAGTGGGATGCCCTTTTTTCCAGCCAGAGGATTCATGGACGCTATTTGCCGCGCATTTCCTGCGCTTCAACCCACGCCACGCGACCCATCGTCTATCGCTCAAGCGAAAACCTTATCACGCCGTCATTATCAGCATCATCGACGCCATCGGCCACCCAGCGCATGTGGGTGTGCGTGGCTGGCTCAATCACTTTATCCTTGCGAGCGCGCGTTTTAATAAAAGTCATATCCGTTCCGAGTGCGAGTGGTATAAAATGCCGGAAATTGCTCATCAGCTGGAATTGCATTTGATTGAACAGTCATGACCGCTTTCACCACCCATCCGTGTTCTTTTCTGCGAGGGTGTTGGCCCTCGTTCTACTAGTGTTCTTTTTTGGCTGTGGTGCGGCTGGCGCTTTCCGGAAATCGGTACAGACGGTCATATGCGAATTTTTTACTGTTTTTGTAATGAATTTTCAATTCAATGGCTGATGAAAACAAGCAATTTCACTTACGACCAAAATGTATTGGGATTAGCTTTTGTTTCTTTACTCCATTTTGTGAATAATGTTAGGAATATTTTTATTCAACTTTTACGAGAATCAAGCAGCCTAGCTTCAAGTAACGATCCATTGCAGCAGAATTTGTCGACGGAAACGCGTTTCGCTCAAATACTTCCACCTGTTCAGGGAAACCATATTGGATCGATCCAAACGACCGGTAATCGGATGATATCAAAAATTAGAATCGAAATGTGTTTTCTACTGCACACCTGTGTTCGCTTTTCAGTTCGTTTCGGTAGCCGCTGGTCTGGTTCAAGCAGAACGTTCTTTTTATAATTGCAGATCTTTATCTCAAGCCAAAAAAGACGCTGCCAAGCATTTGAGCAACCATTGGCAGTAACATTTTCGTTCCGTTTTGCTCGGACTTCTCCGAGAACTTTCCCAGGGAAATCTTTTACCGTAATGGAAAAGTGTAAGCACTGGGTGGCAATTCACCATCTGTGTGAAGTCTACCTTTTCAGGTCTGGTTGAACATTCTGTACTAGCTTTAAATGCTTAATGTGGATGATAAAATTATTGGCATTACGAAGGGCTTTAAAAGAACAAATGATGTTATTACATAAGCTGTGCGGCTTCCAACTACCGTATCCGAGCTGCATCGAATTAAAGTATTTAACCTCTTGTATTGAGAAATATGATGCCTTTTTATGAATCATAGCTATTGTTCGATTGATGTTATGAATACCAAAAATAATGGCACAAAACATAATGAAGCTAGGCGTTGATCTAAAATCCACAAACAAAAGGATTATTGCAGAATCCTCACCAATGTCCAAAAGAACCACCAAAAAAGTAGCCTCCCGTCAATCATTTTCATCCAAAATAAATAATGCCATGCAACCGCCGTACAAAATCCCTCTTCGCCGAAAAACGTCTCGCCAAACCGAAATCAAGTAAACCAAGATGTTACCCCGGTAACCGCACCAACTGACAAGGAAGGCAGGTTAGGGAAGCGAAAATTGTTCTCAAAATGGTTTCGCACCACATTCCCGGTGCCGTGATCCGTTTCTTTGATCCCTCAGCCGGGTTCTAACCTCCACCGGGTGGCTGTTGCTGCGGTTTTTGAACCTCCACCCTTCGACGAAGGGATAACGACCGTGGGACAGCATCCCATAAAATGGCCGAATGGATCGCCGCGGTATGACGGGCACCGACGTTTGCAGGTGACGAAATTATAACCGGTGTGGCCCTTTTTGCCCGTCCCGAAGGATAAGCAAAACCAACCAGACCCGGCCCAAACGGCTTCGCATTCGAACAAGGTTCTGGCAAAGGAGGCGCCCTAATGAAACAGATAAAATATCACAAAATTCGGTTACTTGTTGACGACCGGCCTGGGGGTGGAAAGGTGAACACCACAAGCATTTCTCGGAACACACTCACATACACCATTTCGTGCGCCATCTTCATCGAGCACGGCGTCGTAAAAGTTTAAACTCTTGAAACGAACACCCGGTGAAGCTTTCCTGCGGGATCAACCCGGCCAGCTGGCACGGTACGTGCCTCTACCTTGCAAGGACCTCTCTCACTTCAATACCGGGGTTAGATGGGGTGCGCCTTAGCGATACCATCCTGCAGCCTTTTGGTGGTCGCGTGAAGCCAAAACGTCTCGTGCAGCTGACAAGGACCAGGCGTCTCCACCTGGGTACGGTGGTAAACACATTTTACGCCGGCGTGTCCTGAGCACGTGTTTCGCGTCCGTCAAGGCGCGACGCAATCCAGGAGAGGCAAGGGTTCATTAAAATTTATAAATTGACTGTATGTTGGCAGAATTTATAAGCCAACCGACAGGGCGTCAGGGCGTGTTCCACCCGGTGGACCTCAGCTGACATCTCCGTTAAGGCCGCATGTTCCACGGTTACGGCGGATAGGTTGGATGTGAGTGTGTGTGTGTATGTGAGCATGTGTGTTTACTGTTAGTCGATTCCCTTCCCCATCGATCCAGCGGTGGTGATGGAGTTGTTATCTTTTTTTACCTTTTCTTCCGAAACGGAGAAAAGCCTTCGCGGAATAACCCTCTTCTCGATGTGGGGAGAAAAATAACGTTTCACATTTGGAGAGGGAGCGATCCAATGTGAGATCCAAAAAAAGGGATGAAGCATAAAAAAAAACACACACTCCTGTGATAGAATACGTGGTTAACCGGATAGCTCAATTCGCGTGCGGGAAATTCCGGAAAACTCCCCAAATCGTATGCTCGAGCAGCTTTCGAACAAAATCGCTTAATTGGCACTCGGCGGGCGACCACTTCGGCGAACGTTCCGCAATCCCTGCTTATTGACACAGCTCCCTCGCTAGAATGCACTAAGTGCACTTGACGCCAAAGGTCACAAGGACCACCACTCCCGATATCCTTTTGAACCCTCCATCCTTCCATGGTTGTGTCCTTCTTTTGCCTGGTCGTCCCGATAAATTGCGACCCGACTCGTAGCGCGCTCGTTCTAATTACAGCGATTTTGTTTTATTGCCATCGTTCGGATCGTGTTGGCGCACTGTGTTTGCCGCCAATTTCCCTCTGTTCGCCATTGATTATTGATTCCGGATTTAATGACCACTGCAGATGGTGGGACGGGAAAAAAAACGGGGCAGCGCAAAAGAAACTGGAAGGTTCTTGTTTTTACAGCGAGCGGAATTAGCAAACTAATTGAAAAGTTTTACACCCTTCGGGCAGCTTGGGGAAGAGCGTTCGAGCAAACGAGCGCCTTCTGGAAAGTCTGCTTGAGCGAGAAAAAGTGGTCATTTAGCAGAAGCGAGGGGACAAAAATATTTAACGTGCATTAGTCGTAGGAAAGGAAGAATTAGTTTGCAGCTAAACTAATAGGCTTTAAGATGGAGTAGACTTAGGAGATGACATAACTTTATTGAAGTTAATGATAATCTTGGCGCAAGCCTTGATAGTGATATAACTTTCTTAAAACAAGGAATGGGCAGTAGAATACCAATTTCATTGTTTTATTCACAATCTCAAAATTCACGCATTATTCTAATTCAATCAAAAGTGTATACATATTCTAAGAATCTTTTGCCCTATCGTCTAATTGAGTAGCTGAAAGCTTTTCCAGGAATTCACACCTTCTGAGATAGCCATAGCAGCATCAGAGCATTCGAAAATGGAAAGAAAATAAACGCCCTTAGTGGCCATATTGCTCCAACGCAACAACACCCTCGGGAAGCAGTAATAATTGAGTATGCAAGGCTGCATCTTTTCGACACCTAACTATTGTAGTCAGAGTGTGCTGGAATTCCGCAACACAACTGCTTGCCTGCATTGCAATACTGTTCAGATTAGCATGATTATTATTCGATGAATTTTTAACCATTTCGTATTCAATTCGACTAGATGAGGGCTTCAAAGTGTGTTTAGCTTGTTGACTGTGATTCCACTGAATAGAATTTCGGTTAAAGAGTGTTTGTATGGAACAACTTTGCATCGCTCGTGAAAAGTAGAATTTTTCGACAAATAAATACAAAAATAATAACGTGTTAAACATAAAACATAAACATTCTCTATAGAAATTTATGTTACTTTAAACATCAAATTAAAATTCACCACCAATTGGCAAATGACTGTACCGTTTGTAATACCGATTAATCTGCAAACACAATTATCATCCGATAATGTACACGGATTGATACAAACTTTTAATCAGCAAGGAGAATTTATCTTTAAAAATGAATAACCAATCAACCAAATAAACCAGCGAATTGCTTTCAATCGATCCGTTCTTCTCCATTCGTCGACCAGATGGACGGATAAATGGCGTGATGTGAAAATAAAACCACCCAAATTAATCACGAGCTGGAGCTGGATCCATCTGAAAGAAGAGTGCCAATGAATGGTTGGTTGTTTTGCTCCACCATAAAAAGGGCATTCCACCATTAAAATCCACCATCATTTACAGCTTCACTCATACACCCACGCACACACAAGTTCAGGCGCATATGTGCCGAAATGTGGTGCCCTTCGCTTTCGCTTAGCCCGAACTCGCTTGCATTTCGTTTCGATGCTTTCCAAAGAACAATAGAAACATAAATAATGGGCCCTACAGCCCTACCGGTTGGCCCTGCAGTTTATCGGCCACTGCAGTTTTGTTTCACGAAACACCGCTACCGGCTTGGCACGGCGCGTTGGTACTGCATCATTTCGTTGTTCTGTTCATTGTTTGCCGTTTGCTTTGCTGAATGGCTCAATGCGCTGGTCTTGTACTTTTTTTTTCCTACTTCTTTATTTTCCTCTCCCTCGTTGTGGTGCGTTTTTCTGAGCCCATTGTAATCCACGGACGTGAGGGGAATTGATAATACGAACTGCAAAGAGGGGAGTTCAACTGCACTAGGCACTATCATTTAATTTTACGGCATCGAGAACAAAAAATTGAAAACCAGATCGAGCTTTTGCAGAAGGACATAAATTAACAACCACATATCCATTGGTTCGTGGATTTGATTTTGAGCACTGATTTGTTTTATTTCATTTTTAAAATCTCATGGCCCAATGACCATAAAGTCGTTTTTCAGCAGCTGATAAGTTTCTTTTTCTTGATTCAGGATTTCCGTTCCATTTAAAAGCAGGATTATTTTTGAGATTTAAAAGCTGTTGATAGCTTCCGTGAGAGTGATGTTTCGAAATTATTGTTTTGCATACTTGCTCTATGCAAAAGTTTAAACGAAGAAAGAGCATATGTGATTTATCCAATTGTTAAGCTTGTCTAGTCTGTGTTTATGAGCAGCTAGTTCTAGTGATTCATCTCTTGAGCATAGGAGCTGCTATTCCAAAGCCCATGCCGCCATTCAATCAAGAAAACTTTATGCCATCATACACAGAAGGAACTTTCGGAAGCATGTTGTCGTATTTTTCAACTATATAATCATTTTATTTGATAAACTAAACTCCGACGCCAAGGTTGCATGGAAAGAAAAAATCCACAATGCATTCGACGCTCCCATCCCCGGCGGGTGGAATCGAAAGCAAATTGAAGGAAAAGAAACCCCGAAACCCTCGACGAAATCGGCAGCGGAACTGCATCATCCAGCCAGCGGTAAGGTAACGCTGGAAATCTAAATATTCTTCACATGCCCCCATACTTACGACCACCAAAGTCAACAACACAAGCAGGAATAAAAAAAACAGTTCACTACACAGAACTGTGCTCCTGCTCTCGAAGCATCCCATCTCAGGGTGTTCGGTTCGTTTGGGTGGTTGGTTTCTATTTTTTGCTCCTACTTATTTATTTTTATTATCGCCTCCCACTTCAGCTTCCCGCCAACCAACAACCCGTCAACCTCCCCCCCGGTGAGCTCATTCGCGCTTTGTCGGAAAAAGCTCACCGCTTCTGTTTGGCAGACAAGAGGTGGAATTGTACGGGCCAAAAACGGGGTTTGTGCTTTATTTTATTTTCCCATTCCCTTCCGATCGTCCTTTTTCCCGGGGCAACCGGTTTTACTTTTCGGCCCTGCTCAACTTGTTAGCGCGTGCCTGTACCCCGTAGCTGGCGGGCAGCCTTTATTTTCCGCCTTTCCCGGTGTGGAAAGAACACAGGAAATGCTTCTTCTTTCTCCAACAAAAAAAAATGCCCCCCACCACTCCTCTCGTCCGCTCCCTTCTACCACCTTTCCGTATTCATCCACTCACACACGAAACCGGTCCGAGCTCGGTACGCGGCGAATTTATTGTTCGAATTGAATGCGGGAAGTAAGTTCGTCCCTGTTTTTCCGCCTCCACTGCTCAATGCCACCTACTCCCACGTCCTTTTCTCCACTCCCCCCCACCCCCCCGCCTCTCTCCCCGCCCCCCACCATGTGTTAGTGCCGCCGTTTGATTCACTTTTCCTCCCGCACACTGCGAGAGGAAAAGCGGCGTCTCGCGCGCTTTGTAACTTGTTCGCTCATATTGTGCTCTTTCCCGTGTCTGCTATTCTTCTGCCCCCTCCCCACACCCACGGGAAGCGAAGAGTGTAGGAAGGTAGTGGGTGGGAAGGACGTTATTTCGTTTTGCTCCGGGGCAGCCGGCACACGGGTCCCGAAAACTTCATAATGCACGAATAACTTTCCACCGTACGAAGCGACCGGTGCCACACGTTGAGCCGCCCACGTGAATGAAAGTTTCTTCTTGTTCTTCTTTGTTTTCTTCTTCTTCTTTTTGCTGCTGCTCACCTCACACCCCCTGCACGGGTGGAAAGTTTGCTGCCGCCACGTGGCCACCCCACCGAACGAGGGGCTTGTTTTGCTCGCGCTTTTCATCCCAAAACACTGCGAATGGTAATCGTTAGCTCGAGTTTTTCCCTCCACATGAAGCGATGCTAATGAACCAATTTCGGGGCACAGATTCCGAGTGAGGTGAAAGAGCCGCACATAATGGTCGTTGTGTCAGCTAGAATAAACAGTAACAATTCAATGGCGGCCGACCAGGCGAACCAGGCTCTGAAAAGGCACCTGATCTCTCGACGTCACTGCAAATGACGGATGAAATGGCTCACGCGCACTCTTCGATGTAATTGACATTAGCCCACTTCAAATCAAAACCGCACAATTGCTCATTACCGGACTTGGTGGAATGCATCGCACCAGACCAGCATCGTCATGGACTCTAGGGAGGTTCCTAATAAAGGTAGGTTCCGAGAATAAAACAGCCATCGACGGCGACACATGGTGGAAAGAAAACACCCTATATACACTCAACACGGGTGTGCAATCACTCACACAGGCAGAAGAGGGGTTTTTCGGGCTCATTTCGTATGCGCTCGGCGACGTCACATGGCCTCCTTCGACCGGGTCAGGCAGGTTCAGAGATGACGGCCAATAATGCAACCCAGCCTACTGGGGACCATTGTCTCTCGGTATCCCTTTCTCTCGCCGGTGACCAGCTATGCAACAAGGGCAATACATTGCACAGGTGTGGCCCGAAAGGCCCGTATCCTGACGCCAGGATGCATTACGATGAGGTGGAGGCGTGGAAAACATGGATTTATAATTTCCATTCCATCCACGTCGGAGCAGCAGGTTGTTCGGTACGGGAAATTTCAGCGTCGGAGATGGAGGAAGGTGCAGTGAATAATTTTTGAACAAGTGGAACAAGTTGCCCGAACCCTAACGCTAACCGGATTTGATTGAGCGTGAGTTGAGAAAGGTTACATTGTAACGGTTGGTTCTTCATGCATGCACTCTATCTTCGTCGAACGTTTGGTGGAAATTTAATAAACATAACATCTCTTTTTTTTTTGAGATGTAGCATTTTACATACATGCTTTTGTTCATCAGACAATGCTTGTATAAAACATACAAGCTAAGCGATGGCAATGTTTGCCCAACTATTGCGGCTTTTTATATAAGATATTTGCTATTCCTAGCTCTTAGAAGTGGTTAACTATCGAGAAAAAATGTACTGGTTTTTAACATTCCAGCAATGTAGCTTCATTAAACATAAATCTCACGATGATAGGTTGGCTGTATGTTGCTTTATTGAACGAAATTCTTATGCTACATTCTCAGACCCTCCACTCAAAAGGCAGGCGACCAACATTCAAACCAAATTCAATCAAACCTCGGTCGCCTGGGAGCAATCTAACCTACACGTGGCCGGACGAACGTTTCCACTTCGGTGTGGAATCGTACAAAGGCCACTTTCCCAACCCTCCGGAAACCGTCCTGTCCCATATATCAAACCATTTTATTTTTCATTAATTTAATATTCCCGCAGTTCAACGATCCCGTGCGCTGCCATTTCGACTCCGCCCGTATCCGTGGCCGGATGAATCCTGTCGGAATATCGACGTCGCTTCCTTACACGAACCGCTTCTGACCGCCAGTTCCTGCTGGAACCGACGACATGGGTATACGCCGGGCGCACTGTAACCCCCCTGCTATAAATTATCAATGCTTGGGCGATGCTCATATTCGAAGCTTTCGAGCTCATACTCGAACCGTCAGCGTCATACGCTCCACGAACGGTATACCTGCACGGTGACCTGAAAGAGAGATGAACTGGAAAGGAGAAGAGGAGAACCACGCCGCATACTCTATTTTGCTGCCATTAGTTTACTTTTTCTGTTTCATTGTGTTACAGTGCATTAACATAAGCATCATCGCCGCCATCACGGTCCTCAGGAGCATTGTAAAGCGGTGGGGACGACAGCTGGGTGGGATATTACGTATGATACTCGACACCCGATGCGTTCTGGATGGTGCTAGAGGCTGCCATATGCGTGTGGGTAAGCGCTCGATGGGAAGCTTCATACTCGACGGCAATGGCACAGGCGGTGGGTGAATAATTGATTAAAATTCTGCCATTGTGGTCGCCGTATTATAATAAAATATCAATATTTTGTAGCGATTCATTATTCAGGCATTATGCATCAAACTCCCCTTCGACGAGGGAATGGAATACATTTCCATTTCCTTCTTTTTTTAAACAAAGCTAAGCACACTTGATCCGTAGTTGAAACTGGTAACATTTGGTGGAAAATTTCGATCTTTTTTCATGATTTCTTACTTATTTTCCATACTTCTATTTGGGACCATCAAGAGACATATAATATGTGGCAAAAATGCTTCTCAACACAAATTCTAATTATTAAGGAAACAAATAAGCCTCCCAAAATATGCTCACGTGGGCTTTCGTTTTTAAATTCGTTTATTTTTAGTATTAATGACAAGATCTCATTCATTCGCGCTAGAGTAAACAAAACGTTCTACTATTTCACGATAGTACCTAAGGGTCCGTGAACCACTACTGCTAATGCATTCCACTTCCACTTCCATTCCTCGGTAATAATACTTCCCATCCTTACGAAATATTGGGCTCGTTTCCGCATCGTGGTTCGTGCTGGTTGGCGATTAAAGCAACATACTTTCACTTCTTCTCTCTCTCTCTCTCTCTCTCTCTCTCTCTCTCCGTCTCTTTCCTCTTTCTAGCTTTCCTCTAAACTACAGTCTACAACGGCGATGATAACGACGGGTATGATAATTGCTGCTACACTACTTCGTCCTTATGGGCAGCTGGTTTTGGCAGGGCAGTTCCTAAAATCGGGTCTCAGCAGCGAGAGGTGGTTGAGGACGTTCTCTTCGTGGGCGTTTCACTCACTCGCACCGTGAGTATGTGTGGAAATTGAGGTGGGAACGGGGACACGGCTACAGGACACGGTGTTCATATTTTCACGTTTTCCGCCTCACGCAACTGCCGGATTCGCTTGCGCTTCATGTAGAGGAGCGTGCTGATGACAACGAGACAAAACAGCAGTATCAGGACGCCACTGACCGTCATCACCTTAACTCGGCGGTACGGGTACACGAAAAGCTCGACATCGTTGCTACCGCTAGTGTAGTTCGTCGTCGACAGAGCGAACACCTGAACCGTGTACAACATGTCCTCGTCCAGGTTCTCAACTGCAAATGGTGAAAGTACGTTACTGTAGCGACTTTCCACTGCAGGTCACTTCAAAGGTGTTGATACTTACGAACGTAGTGCGTCTCGGAGGTCTCCGCGCTACCGTACAGTTTGTGCTGTGGTTCGACCCACCAACGTAGGATGTAGAAGCGCAACTGATCCAATCCCAACTCCGGTGGTTCCCAGTAAGCGACGAAGTTGTCATGTTCCTTGCGCACGTACAATCCTCGCGGTGACCCAATCTGGCTGAACTGCAGCAGCGCATCCTGCAGCCCATTCTCAGGCTGTTCGAATTCCGTCGCTATCAAAGGAAAAGCAGAGTATTAGCACAGAGACCCCCTCGAAATCTGCCACTTGTCGTTGAACCTACGTTTGGTAAAGTATCGGAATGCCTTGCTGAACATGCCATCACCGTAGTTGTCCTGGCACAGAACCATGAACTCGTACTCGCGGGCTGGCTGCAAATTCGTGATCGTCGCCTCAAGAATGTGTTTATTGCTGACCTTCAGAGTGCGCCATTCAGGTGCATCCGCAAGCCGATACCAGATGATGTACTCGAGGTACTGCCTAATGTACCCAGGCGCCCATCGGATCGTTATAGACGTGTCGGTACTGTTGCCAGTCAGGTTGTAGGGTGCCCTGGGAGACACGTTCTCGATCATGATCTCGGCGTCAGCTGTCACTGTGGCTGCCTCATTCGTTGCCTGACAGCCGTAGATACCCCGGTCGGACTCTACGATGTCCTCGAGTGTCATATTACCACCATTGATCTCATATCGACCAGCTGGGAGTAGGCTGCCATCTTTCTGAAACGCGTAGAAGTGGTGTAGATGACATTAATCGACCGTTCAGCAAGATGCCTAACCTAGCGTCTAAGTGATCTTACCTTAACCCATGTAATCTGCGGAACGTGGTAGCCATCTCGGTCCCGTGCGTCGCAATGCATCTCGACCGTACCACCCATCTTCGTCACGTACACCAGCTTTGGTTTAAGTGTGAAAAATGGCGGTCGTTGTACGATCACGCTGATCATCGGCGAGGGCCCGTCGGTACCGAGGTCGTTGTACGGTGTGCAGGAGTATCGTCCCGCGTGTGAGTCATCCACTTTGTCGAACTGAAGGCTGCCATTGCGATTGTAAAACACACCCTATATGAGATCAAAAGAACGCGTTTTAAAGCCTTCAAGCTCATCGTAATAGTGCGAATATTTTCAACAACAAAATATAAAGATACTCCCAAAGATATGCTTCATAAATCCACTCACCTGCACGTTGTACGGATCAAACAGGAAGCCATCCTTTTCCCACCGTAGATTCTTCAGAGGTGGGTTCGATCGGAAATGGCAGTCAAGCACCGCTGACTCACCGAACGGAATATATACCTCCTTAGGTGCGTACACCACTTTCGCTTTATCTGCAAACACAAAAGTCCTCATATGATTATCTTCGAATACATTGCACTGATGTTCAACAGCGACTCACACTGCACATTCAAGTAGGCACTGGCTGATTGCGTGTCGTTGGCGGTGTTGCGAACCTCACACGTAAAGAAGCCGAGATCGCTCATCTGCGTCGGATTGATCGTAAGACTACCATCAGGACCCATCATCGAGCGGTGTGACAGATCGTAGTACTCCAACAGCGGTACATTATCCTTGTACCAATCGACAAACATCGTCTCTGGGTTTTGCACAACGCAGTGGAAAAACGCTGGGTCACCTTCAAGCACCGTCTGGTTGACGGGTGGGATGCGCAACAGCGTTCCACCTGTTTCCGGAAAGAAATTAAACAGTCGCATCACAATAAGCTTCAAAAGCCCGATTGGGGACACGATCTGTCTGCATACGCACCTTGGACGGAAATGTGAAACCAGGTGCCATTGTTGCGCTTGTTTGGGACGCGATTCGGGAAGATTACTTTGCACTCGTACCAGCCGTTGTCGCTTTCACGGATCGAAGTCAGATTTAGGGACGCCTTCCCGTACAGGATGTCGTTGTTGAGCAGTGTCACGCGACCGATGAACGTTTCGTACGCATTCAACACGCCATCGTATAGCGTGAATACGGGTTTGTTCTGTCAAGGCGGAATGGAAAACCGAACAAACCAATCATTATCCTTGGTAGGCTGTGGAAAACGGATGTCAGAACTTTGCCGTCGTGTTCAAGGGATCCTGCGATTTTAATGGCGCCATTACGTCACAAACGTAATGACACTTCTGAAACATCCTAACGACCCGTTTGACCTTCTGTTTTGACCCTCAAGAAATTGGTCAATCTCGAAGCACTTCCCCATTGGTCGCACGTTCGCTGCAAACAGCAAAACCCCATAACGAATGTTAATGAGATTTCTCGGAGCGATTCCCTGGGCGGTGGCTCACCCAGCTCAAAGGAGGCTCGCTTAATTGCTCGGTTGACTCAACAGGGCGATTAAAATGGTGGTAAATTGGAAATTGGGTCCCACAAATGGTGGACATTCTTTCGCCGGCACGTTCTCGCACGGCCCAAGCATGAATTATGATTAATGCGAAATTGAACTCGGAACTATAACGCACCAGAGGGCATGAGAAAACTGTTCGTTCAGTTAGCTCGTGCAAAGTGTGTCGTTGAGCTTTGGGACGGTGCGAAAAACCAACCGACCACCGAAGTAACACCCAAGTGGCCTGAATGTTGCGAGATAGTCATCTGTTCTTATCTTCTGCCATCGCCCACGTCCACCGGCGGTCCCTGCACCCTTGTGGTCGAATGAAACGATAATTGCCGCTGCCACAGAAATGAAACTGTTCCGGCCGCCCGGTGACGGTGACAGTTTCTCCTGCCCTGCTCGACCTTCAACCCCCTGGCGAAGGGAGGATCCGCTAGAGCGTGCCGTTAAACGATGGCTCATCCCGCTAAATTGGCGAATGGACCACGGGTTGGCACCCGCGGCTCGCAAACGCGCACTTGGTGGCCGACCGCAGCGTCCCATTCATTATCGAATTAAGGTCAGGCTGTCTTAGAAATGGTAATGAATTTATTGACAATATCATTTAAGCTCGAAACTCCCTCAAAATGGTCGACCCGAGTCCGGTGGATGGGAACGCTAGCACCATTGCCTCGACGGCTCAGGGTTGGAAAGTGGGCCTCAAGGTTATTGCAGCTAATTTTGGCGATCGCGTCCCGGTAATGCAATGTGGTCACCAGAACACCGGATAGCCTCGATGGTTTGGATTTGCAGGACAGCGACAGTAAAGCGATGGTATGAATTTGATGTCTTTCCTTCCTTCGCAAACATGGAATTTGATAAACTAACGAATCTACCAGGTCATTGTTTTCGCAAAATAATGCGCGTGCATTTATTGTTATGGCTGTTAACAGGTACTATAGGATCATTGTGCTGTGGCAACAGACCTATAAAGCTTAACTTTTTTAATGCTGCAGGTTAAGAAGCTCAATAAACGTTGCAGTTTCAATAAACAGTTCGTCGTATTTTTATATGCTTCAAAATAAGAGCGAATTGTCTAAAGAATATATATAATTATTTTAAACCATACTTTTTTCCCCATTGTTATTTAAACATTTTTTAAGGTAAATATACAAGAGACATTGATATTATGAAGAGAATATGAAAGCCAAGGCGAAAAATATACTGTGGAATGCAGCTGCTTGTTTATTTTAATAAATTATCCTTATGATGCTTGATTTGGATTCAAAAGCGTTTTTATGATGATAAAACCCTGTGCTCTAGCGTGTTTCAATAACGATCCCCATAAGTAGCTAGCAAAATGGCAAACAAACCAACCAAATGCAGTGTGAAAAAGTTTTAAACACCACCATTTTATTGTTTTACACCTAAACGCTCGAAACATCGCCCTGTATATTACTTTTTAAGCAATTACCATGCCCCGAACAGTGACATGGTGTTCTTTATTTTTGTCTCCCTCCAAAACCTTCAACAATAAAAGCACCCAAACACAATGTTACGCCATTCGCGGTCCACCATCGGAGGGAGGAACGCCTGAAACAGCAAAACCGACCACTTGCCCACATTCGGTGACAGTTTCAATTAGTGTCATACGCAAACGCGCGCTATCCGCCCTTGCGGAACCAACTGTGTATTTCTTCCATTATTGTCCCCATCGCCGCGACTCCAACCTCCACACGGCCAGCTGCAACGAAACTGCTGCCAAAGATTTCTCATTTGCATTTGCAAGCCTCTGCCACCGTTCCGGGACCGCTGCTTCTTGCTACCGCTCCTGGCGTTCCATCCGTTCTTTGTGTTCTCCGGGACAGATCTCGCCCTGCAAAACCGGAAGCCCGCTGGCCAACGAGATCCCGCCGGCCCGGGAGCAGTGGATTGATTTTGGCCGGCAGCGTTTTGCGCGCAAATTAATGCGATTCGCGTGCGCTTCTGCTAATTACGGGCACGCAACGGACAGACGGACGGATGAACTGCTCCAACGGTCGGTTTTGGCCCGTGAACGAGTAATCGCACGCGACAGCGTTTGTTTATACCCCCTGTCAATCCGTTTGTGTTGGCAATCGGGGAAAGCTTTGCCAGCGGAAATGCAAAAACCACAACTGCATCCGTAACCGATAAGGCGATGCGCCAGCTCGTGAGTGGCATTGGCGCCATTGGCAACCGTTGGGAGGGAGTTGATACGGCTCATCTCACCCCCAAAACGGTGTGTTTATGGTGCTCTTTTCATGCAATGAACAAAGTGCAGTGAAAATGCTTGCAATCGCTCGCTGCTATAATTTATATAGGATAATTTCAGGTGCCATCACCGCGGAAACAGGTCATGTGAGCAGAGGCATAACTTAAGTTATATAATCGAAAAGGCTTTCCTGCAATACGACGCTCTCTTAGACAATTTTGATGCACTCAACTTTCACTTATAAACTCATTTAAAAAAAAAAACAAAAAAAAGCACGGAGTAGTAAGAAATGTTACCATCCATTTCGGCAGAAAAAAGACGGCAAACAGCGATAAAGCAGCAATGAATATTATTCACAGCTCACCGCACGCTCTCATTTGCTGGTTTTATTGCATTTGCCACCGACTTTAATTCGCTTACACCCGCACCAACGCCAGCGATTAACACCACAACCTAAGAGCGACCGCTCACAGTACAAAACCCGGTTCCAGATCGATGTGAAAAGTTAATCGATCTATCCTTGGCCGTGGATCCAAAATGCTGAATTTAATTTCTCTCTCCTGCGGCTCAGCCACCCCACCCATCGCCATCTCGTTGGTGGTGCGAATAATCCGCGATAAAACAATTCATCGCCGCACCGTAAATAAAATGGGCGCGCATCAGCAAACCCGGGTCCATGGGGCAGTTATTTTAACTCTCCTCCATCCACTCACCCATTTCACTGGCTCATCCCAGCATCCCGGATAAATGAAAACGTCATAAAATGTTATCTCATCGGTGGGAGGAGGTTTTTCGGCGTAAAAGCACCCCCGCTAAGCCATCGCAGGACACACGCGCGTGGGTTTTGTGCGTTTTCACGATCACCGTTGCCGGATACGGATCTCGTTGACACCGGGAAGAAGGGCCAACGGGAAGGGCCAACTGTTCCTTTGTGTTGTCACTCTCTCTCTCTCTCTCTCTCTCTCTCTCTCTTCGGCTCCATTCCCTGAGCCGGAATGACAGCCATCCAGCTGTTGCATGCAACCGTTCGCGTGCACGTCACGTTTCCAGTGTCACTCGTCATCACCCACCCACCCACTCATGAGGCAGGGAGGGAGGGGGTGGATTTTCCCTGCAAGTGAATGAATGGAAACGGGTTCCACCTTGGAGCGCGCGCGTGCACGGATGCACCGGATCATAGACACGGTCCGGGCACGCTGTTGCGTAAAACAAATAATAATAAATTTGACCTTAAACTTTACGGTCAATGAAATGATACCCTTACGGTGGGGGAGGAGGAGGACGTAGGGAGGGCCATGGATGCAGCCCTACAGCTGCAACCGCCTTCACTTCACCGGCTGGTGGATAATGCGTTCTGGACGGAATTTTACCCATCGGTGGTGCTTTCGGTTTTTGAACGTTTCACAGCCATTTACGGTCACCCAAACCCTTTTTGGTGAACCCTTTTTTGGTGCCCATGTGTGTGCGTGTGTGTGTGTCGTCGAGTCGCAAAAATCCCGGGACTGCCGTAATTGAATTTTTATCACAAACACCCACACTACTCACGTCCTTGTTCCAGTGCAGCACGTACGGGATGGGATCGTCCTGCGGAAAATCGACCGGACAGTCCAGTATCACGTACGCGCCGATCTTCGCCTCAAGATAGACAGGTTGGCGGTCGTCGAGGTAGCCCTGGCTGGGTCTGATGGCGCCGGCCAGCGCCAGCAGAGTCAGCATCCGCGACACGTGGGCGACGGTGGGCCACCAGTGCCGCCTCGGCACCGCCGGTAATTGCTGCATATTAATCATTGTTCTGCTCGCTGGACCGCTGGCGTAATTTGCATTAGCCCTAATTGATGGTTATCGCTGCTGCTCCGACCAGACAGGCGAGCGAGGGGAACGGGAGGAGGGCTGGAGAACGCAAACCCCACCGCGGAAGTGGAATGGTGGGTGGTTTTCTTTCGCAATGGCGCACTTCGAGGAGTTTCGAGGCTCGTACCGTCGTCGGGTCTCAAGATGGGGTTCGCAAACGAGCCACACCGCGTTCGAATTACTTATTTTATTTCTCGCACACAAACGAGTACTTACACACACACACACACAAACGCACTCACAAAACACCCACATACACTCGGAAGGGCTTATGTAAGTCACGAAGCGACCCGATATTGATCCGTTTTTGGCCCGAGAACGCTAATTCCACCAGCGCGCCGAGGTAAACGCAATTTCGGCGTCGTACAAGCGACTCCTAGCTCCTAGGTTGATCAAACACCCTTTTTTTTGTTGGCAACGGACCGTTTTTCGTAAGCAAAAAAAACCAAAGTCCCGTTCGCGTCACTCGAGCCGAGAAATGCGCCGTGAATCGCGTATCCCGAATGCACGATCACTGGAACGCGATTGTTGCTGCCGTCGCACTCGCATGCGCCAACGATCGCCAGCGCGGCCAATCCGGTACTGATCGCGAGATCTACGGACCTGTGGATCGCATCTCGGACAACGGATCGAGCGCAAATCGCGAACGAGAAATGAGAGAAGAAGCAAAAAAAACACAACAGTTGATGGCGGTTGGAGAAGATGGCGCGGATCGCCCTTACCGGGAGGGCTGATTCGTTTGATAACATGACAGCGCAGTTGTTACCGTGACGCGGATCGGGTCGAGAGTGCGTGAGAGAACGAGACAGAAAGAGGGATGGAAATGCGTGCTGTGGTGTGAATGAGATGGGAATAAAAGCGGTCGCGGTTTGCTTCGATCGCATGCAGCTTATGTATGCGCTGCGTGGTGGAGCATGAAATGAAACAAAACGCAATTACACAACCCTTTCAATCGGGGTGGTCAAGCTTATCCCTGCTTTCGTTGAGGTGGGCGTGAGCCAAAAAGTGTGATTTATATGTTGAATTTGGTGGAGGACTTTTCACGAGGTGTGATTTAGTTTCGATGCATTCAATTTATCTTGTAAGCTATCAATTTTTTAAATGAATAATTACTGTAGTTTTTCATTATTTTCACGACATATTTCCTCGTAATATTTTGCATCATTCTTTTACTCTACTGCAGAAATTTTAGAGCTATTATTATGTTTTAGCAATTTGTATTATTCTTTCCAAAATGCGTAACCAAACAATCATATTACATCAAAACGTGTGAGTACTGAGCTCTGAGCATGCTTCCCGCATCTACTCAACCACCATTAATTATCCTCTGAAGCATGCTTTCTCGACGAGATCTGAACCGATCAATAAAATCCGGAACCTGCCAAAATGTCTGATTTCAAACACGCTTCAATCAAGCATGTACGCCGGAGTGAACGAACCGGAGCGAAATTCTTCCAACCGTCGCTTGTGGTGGCTTGAGTTTAGAAAACCAACCCCCCGCCCTTCAAACACCCTTTAACCACCCCCGTTTGGGAAGGGAGATTTGTTTGGTTCGCATCAAGAGTTGCGGCATTTTTGGAACCACTTTCCACAGCCGCTTCTCGTCCACACGCCGCTCGTCACGCGATTCTTCCGCACCGGGAACCAGGGGGCGCGGTTTTCCTTCAATTAACATAAATTGTTTAATTAAACTCTTTCGCCCGTCACCAAAAAACCGTAACGCACCTATCAACCCCCATCCAGCCTCGGTTCCTCCATGGCTCCATGGCGGCTTTGCGGATGTTATCGGGGTGGAGTGGGCAGAGCGAGTGAGGCGAGAGACTCGCCGGGAGTTTCGTGGCTTCGAACGACTCATAATTTAAATTATTCAATTAAGATACTTCAACCGTGGCCTGTGGCGCGGGAGGATGGCATCACTTAAGGTGAACTATTTTTCAACACCCAGCGCCAGCTCGGAAGCGAAGTTTGGTGTCCAATTTCGGTTGGACAATTTCAAAAAGTCACCATCAACAGCAACAGCAGCAGCAGCAGCAGCACCATAACCGTTGCCATAGCAACCGACAGAACATCCCATCCGATGGGAGGCCTTTTTGCCTCGAAACGCGACACGTGCCATCGAGCGAAAATGGCTCCGTGCCGACAGATTCATTATGCAACACCGGCTAGACCGTGTGGCCGACGTGGTCGTTTTGCAGTTTCTCCAGACGAACGGCTTTCTCCACGACAGACCGGTCCACTTTGGGTCCACCCGGTTTAGATGGGTCGTATATACGTGCTTTTTTTTGTTTTAAATTGCAGTTGGAGCGAAATTCTTCAACCCATCTGAGCAGAGACCTTCCCCGATCCGCTACGACCTCTCCGAATGGTGTCCATCGTAATTGGGGTGGCGTAAAATTCCTAATCCGCAACGACGAAGAAAACAAAACGAAATTCCGACCCCAACGGTCGGTCTGGGACGATCGATGGAGAAGCCTGGTGTCTGACGTGGACGCCTGAGAAGGAACATGAGATGGGGCGGGTACAAGAAAAATCTCTGCCCCAGCTCTCTTCCTCGTCTTCTTGGCCCTTATTTCCTCTCTCTCTTTGAACCTCCCTAGCCTCAAACCCCCTCATCCCCACAATATTCACGCTTTCGCCCACTGGTTGACGTGAATTTGCATTTAAACAATCAATAATTTGCATGTAAATAACTATGATAAAGAAAGTTCCGCCAGCGTAAGCGTAATCACAGCACCCTCTCGTCCTCTCCATCTCCCATCTTTTCTCTCTCCCTTTCTCCCTCTCTAGCGGCTATTTGGAAGGGAAACCCGCGGTTCCGCAACGTTTCCTGGCCGCGGTGGGCTTCAGCGATCCGTATGTAAATGACCGGAACGGGACACGGAACGTGGATTTGGTGGTGGTGATTTTGGGAGAAGGCCGAGAAAAGTAAGCTAAGTGAAACTGGACGAGAACTTTGTCGGGTTTCGGTTGGCCATCGTGGGAAGTGCGGGTGGGATTTTGCATCCGATCCGACTGCGATTGGGATACGGTGGTGGTTTTTATTTTCGATTTTCTCGACCCGGTGGGGATGGGAATCGATATTATGAGCGATGCTAAATAGCTGCAAACATGAAAAACGGCACCTATAGCATTCTGTTAGCAGTTGCTGGACAATATTTGGTCTGTCCCAAGCGCAAGGAGCTGTTGTTTGGTAGATAGTCCAGTTTCATTATAATCATGGATAGATGGAACTTAAGGGATAGAAAATTAATCGGTCAATATACTTATTATATAATTTATGGTGTTCAGTTGAATGGTACAAGAGGAAAAAGCATATCGATTAATCGATTCAATTAATATCAACAACCCCCAACAATTAAATGATGCGTTGAAATGGAATGGAAGTATAATAAGCTTACTTATTCATGAACAATGAAACAGATTCATCACAGTCCATTTGAAGAATACTCGTTGTAACCGAATCGAACGAACAGCAATTCTAAAAAACGATAAACGTACAAAGCTGTTGTTTAAAGTTTCATTCTTTGCATGAAAAAATGAGCAAATTCAAACCCGTGCCCGTTGCATAATCGTTCAATCTACACCTTTTGCAGCTTAGCTCCGAAACGCGACGTAATGCGACATCCATAAACCAAGTAAGTCAACCAAATTGCATACTCCCCGCCCGTGCCACCACCCTCGGTGGCAGTAACGGTGAATAATTTATCATTATTGAATTCAATTTCTAGAAAACAACTCTAAATTGCAATTACTTGCGCTACACACATCATCGGTTGCGGTCGCGCGGGCGAGCGAATGTGAAACGCGAACGTGAATGTGATAGCCCACCTCTGCACCCCTTATCACTCCACACCTTCACTCGTTCTCTCTCTCTCTCTCTTTCTCTCTCTCTCTCGCTCTCTTTCTCTTCGTTACACTGGGCCTAGAATCTCATCCCCGAGAGGACAACAAGAGCGCACCTACTCATGAATGAACTAATAGTTGTAGTACCGTTCGCAGCGGGAAGCTCGCTGAATAGCCACTTCCACATAGAACCCTGCACCCTTACGCCCTGCCGGATCCGGTTCTCGACCTCCCTTAAACTCCCCATTCCCTCATACGTCTTGTGCTTCAACGTGGCTCGGAATATCGCACCGCCTGACGTAACCGCTTTCTTTGCCAACCAAACCCAGGCCCTGGCAAGTGGCTCGGGTCGCGATGCAACCCCCGTGAGCATAAGCGCACTTATGCTGGCCCGGGACCGACTTCCGACTGCACCGCACACCCGTTCTTCGTGCGTCCCAGCCGCACAACCACACGGGCGAATACACATTTCTAAACAGTTCGTGAACTGCCGTTAATTTACGCCGGCCGTCATAAAACTAATTGCTGCCCCTAGCCCGGGTCTGACTGCGGGCTGACGGCCGACGACAGCCCAGGGCCGAGAGCACCTCTTCCAAGAAACGCGAGGAACCCGGGTCCGGGTGACTTTTGGCCCTGGCAACGGTTAAGTCACCGGAATGGACTGCGAAATGTGCTCCATTACGTGCACCAACTGGAACGTTCCACAGCCGGAGCTGGTACCGTTCGTGGAAAGGATGCATAAGAGCTGGAAGTGTGCGACAGGCAGGCACACAACGCAAGGGAGCCCGAGAATTCGACGTTTAGATGAAGTAATGCACGGTTTTACTGCTCCAGTTGTTCGGGTAGGTCTCAGGTATTCAGGCTTGGCTGCTGTTCACGTGCCAAACATGCTGCTGACGAGCGTTTGCATGCTGGCATTGTGCCGGAAGCGTATCGAATTGCTCGCTTTCGTTATGATACGAGTCTCAAAATGCAGCTCAAGATTGCAATGGAAACTCAACCCTCCGATCTAGCCGCCATTCGGCAGTCAAGCAGTTAATGTTTCTTTCCTATCGTTTGCTCACAAAATACGGCTAGAACGGCAATTTTTCTACCATAAACATTAAATGAAACATTCATAATCACATGAGTAATAGCCGGGTGCAGCTTTGATGAAAGGCTTATAATTAATATTGGCTACCATCATCAAGCCCCAGGTACGATTCGTTCCACATTATGGAGAACAAATTTCAGCTGACGAAAAGCGATCGCTTTGCTAATGCAGCAATGCGCTCACGTTCTGCGATCAAACACCGAAACGACCCTCGAAAAACCACCCCCGGGCACACTGCAACCGGGCTGATCACACGACATTAAACAGCGCGATGACAAACTTAACGATTGACAAATAACATGTTGAACGTCCGTCCTCCGCGTGCTCGAGAGCTACATGAGCGAGCACATAACGTGGCGCTGGATGTCCCGTACGTAGCGCCGTGAGCAAATTATGATAATCATCCGGCAAACAGCTCAACCGTACAATTATCGGACCCACACTGGACCCCCATCACCATCGCATTGTGCGTCCTCCGTCGAGCGTAAATCCGCGAATTATTGCGACAGACATTTGTGGACAAATTCTGGCCCTCTCCCAGCACGTTGACGCTGACGTGCGTGCGTGCGGAATTTATGCGCGACATGAAAACCACGGTGCACCACGTTCTCGAATGGGGGGGGGGGCCATTTTCGAAACCATTCGAGAGCCATATGCCAGCCCGAGGTCCGGGGACCGTTGGCCAACCGTCCGTTCCGGTTGCTCCAGCTCAGCCACCGGCCGGTGGATGAAAAATCACCCGCGCTTTGTGTCTAGTGATAGAAATGTTCTTTTATGTTGTGTTTTTGCTGCTGTTATTGTTTGCTGTTGTTTGTGATCTCCGACCCAAATCAACGGTTGACGGGGAAGGATGCGAGTGGGAAGCTTGACCCACGGACGGAAATGGCTAGATGAAGCGCCGCTCGAGATATCCGAGAGAGCAAACATTTATAACCCCCAGTCTGACGAGGAAGGGGGAGTGCTATTATTAAACCGAATGCATTGTTGGGCTTGGTTCATATTTTTTGCCCTTCGTACCGTTTTATCCCAAATTTCTCAATGTGTCATTTTTCTCAACAAGAGTGAGAGAGAGAGAGAGATAGATGCAGATAGTGAAAGCGAGACAGACAGGTAAATGTTGTGTACGATATGTTCATAAAGAATTGGAACATAATCGATATGGATGTAGACAACGGACAATGATTTATGGCGACCGAATGAAGAACCAGGTCAACCGAACCAATATAAATTGTCACAAAAAATCATTCAAATCATCTCGCTGGTAGTAGGGGGTTAGATGTTCGTTAGCGATTATATTCTTCACTGTATTTCAAAGTTGTGCTTTGATAAAAAAAAACAGAGGAGCAAAAAAACAAGCAGCAGTGCGATTTTAAAGCATTTTAGGCATTGAAGAGGTTTCATGTTTTTCAACATTTGAACAACGATGGTCAACAAGCCAGTATGTAAATTATGGACGGTTTATTAAAGGTCATCTTCAATGAGGTTTTCAGTAACCAATGTCACTGCTTCTCAATCATGTTTCCACGTGTAAATCAAGCCACACAAAAAACTCGAATTTTGTCCCTCCATTCAACCTGCATGCTGCAACATACTTTACATTGCCTTCCACACCGTGACGGCAGGCGCTTCCCGAACAGCAACAGAATCAATTAGGAATCAGATAAAAGTATGTTCCCGTGCTGCTTCGAAACCTGCGCACCACAACCGGAACCGTCCACACCAACCGCAAACACCCGCAAGCCAGCGCGGTGTTTCATTAGTGGTGAATCGAACGAATTTACACCCACCTACCGGTGGCATCGGAATGCCATCAAACATGCAGAACATTACCGCGACACGGGTCACAACGGGCGACCCTGATTTTCCTTGATGCCGCTACCAACGCTTCCACCTTTCCACGATTGGATGCACTTCCTATGCGGTAGAACATTAATCAACCCCTCGGCATGTCGTCGTCGGTTGCATGTTTTCATGTTACGGATTGAGAGAGTACCTAGCGCGATGTTTTTTTTTTTCTTTTTTCGTTCAAGCTACCCATCTCATTCCTGAACCTTCCAGGACGCGCATAGCTCTGTAGCAAATACGAGAAACCAGGTCCCGCACGTGCCGAAACGGAACGTGGCGTTCAATTATGAAAAGCACTCGAGTGCGGGCATAAGTTAGCGAAAGTTTTTAAAGCCAGGTGATAGGGAGAGAAAAAGAGAGATGAAGTTCTAGTGAAAGCGAAACAGATGGGAAAAACGTGAGAATGCACTTCAGTATGCATACATCAACGATTGGCTTTTTGATAAATAAAAACGTGGCCACTACCCATAACCACACAAGCACGCTTACCGTACCTGGTTGGATGCGGATACCGTGTTGTTTGCGCATTCATACCAGTTCCGCCATTGTGTATGTGTGTGTGGCTGAATGTCGTGCCACCGAAGCATGTCTCCAGCCCATGGACGGATGGGTTCAGTTTTATCCAAACAAAACCGGGAAAATGAACGCGAAAACAAAATGCATGGGTTGCAAATGATATATGCAACCGATGCGCAGTTCGTCTGTCGTTTCGAGCGAGCTTTGGCCTTTTCTAGGCACCGGTGCGTTCCCCGATCGGTCGTTCATCACTCGCTGGAATGGCGATGATACAGATTTATGGGACGATAACGGCCCGTTACGGTGGCAGTGTGTGGTGGCCGTGTTGCGGTTTGATTGTGAAAACTACACTACGCGGATGCGTGTGGTGCAGACAATATATGAGGGTTTGTTTCCTGTTGTGATGTATTTCTATTTTAACTGCCACGCTGCTGTTGAATACGTCCGGAATGAGCTTTTTGAAAGCTAAAAACAAAAACCGATTGTGGCTTGAAGCATATCGGCTTAAATGAACGCACCATTTTTAAAGCAGCGTATGATTCAAATGCATTTAAACATCCTTTGGAGTACAGCTGATAGATGTATATGGGAACGAACTATTTGTTACATGAATAAATCACATGTAATTTTGTTTCCAAAAATAGATGCATGTTTTAGAAGCAAACGTAGAAATACACCCAACTATATAAAAGCTACCGTAAAGTCTCTCATTTGACCAGATTTCGGCTCAAATACTTACTCACTCTTTGTGAATGTAGCCGCCTTACAATAAAATCTAAGCTCCATCATTCCTCCTAACGGCTGCTCCAAACTCACGCTCATTGTGCGGAAAAGTAAATTGTTCCCCTGAATAATCTCCAGCGGAATGGGAGCAATAATTTCATCGCTCCAACCTCGCACCAATCAGTGGGAGGAAAGTTTTCTTAGACTCAGCCCGCGCCAGGACATTTCCGAGCGCTTTGTTACCGAAATATATCCATTTAGTCGTACCATTTTGCCCACAATCGTCCACTATTGTCGTGCCCCAACGAACGCTGCAGCTAAAATGCCGCTCAACACCCAATTCTTTGGCCCTCCCGCAATCGGCTGCAAACCAGCCCGACATTCGGACAAGACCTACGGTTGCGCCCCTTCGAGGTCATCAAGTTAAAAGCACTCCAGCCAGACGACATCCAGCGCGACATATCCTGGCACCGCACATTCTAATGCAGTTCGCTTCCATCCGTGCGCTCACTTGACACTTTCGCATTATCATCGGTTCATCTTTTCGCCATTTTTCGCTTCCTTCCGTTTCCCGTACCGGGCCGGGCCTGCTGCAAATGTAATGCCCTCCCGGTTGCACACCCACACACCGGGCAGGAGAGAGTGCACCTAAGATCCGTGTGCCGGACCGTTGCAGGGCAACAAATCCTCTGACGTTGATACGATTCCGTCACCGCCACGTCCGTGGTTGGCGTGTGACGTAGCACGTGAAAGCTGTGCGGAAAATCGTTCGCTCTGGTGCACTTTTCCTGTGGCACACCAATGCACTATGGCGTTGGCGGATGGTTGTGTGTTGTGTGGAACTCTCGTGATTGAGTGACGGATGTAACTGAGTACAGCAAGTACAGTATGCGTTGCAATATTTGATGCTAATGGCGATAGACATTTCTACCTGCAACATGACACGGAACATTTGCAGAATGATGGGATCAATACAGCGTGTCAGTTGAATAGGTATCGTTTTACGTCAGTTTGAACTGAGGGTTTAAAGCTTCCTTTTGTCAAACTGTACTCGAATAATAAACAAGTGCAATGCTAAATAATGCCAAGCCAAAATAAGATTCTTAACATGAAATTACCAATTCAATTTTATTTTCTCTTTAACACAGTTAACCTGCCCAAAGTGGAGTCGCAAATTGTTTGTAGCACACCGTACCGTTGCAGCATTCACTCAGCTTTGCACCGTGGGTTTTGCATATCTGGTGACAGCCACCACGAGCCTACGCCATACACGGGAATACGTCTATTTCTGTGCCTTTAATGACCTACAAAAGGATGAGCCGACAGCGTCAACCGTGGAAGAACGCCTGCACGTGAACCGTGCTCTATATTTTGCCACCCCTTTGCGATGGAGAGGTGATATTCATGTTTTCATTCATTAGAAAGGATCTTCCCGGAGTTGTTTTTGTAAAGCAAAGGCTTCATCCTCTTTGCCTGTCTCTTCTCGTTTTCCATGCCGCAATCGAGCTTGTCACTTGCTGCTTGCATTTGCAACAAAGGGCAACGCGCCATTCGTACTTCGACCCACAGCGAAAAGGGGTGATTACAGTGCCCATCTCCCTGGGAACAGCCACAAGGGTGGCCGCACTCGGTAACAACACAGGGTGTCACCCCGGGGCTCATTGCCTAAGAAAGCGGAAATCTCGGGACAGTTTCTCCGGACCGGGTGAACCCCGAGGGCGAGTGAATTAATGCCCGCTTTCGCCTCGCTCGGGCGTTCGTTTGTAATTTTAATACCAAATAAATATTTATCACCGTCACCAGCTCTCTCTCTCTTCGTCTCTTTCTTTTTCTCTGCAGGCTTCCTGGCCTCCCGGGGCTTGTCCACATTCATGATGCGGCTCCTTCATCTCAATGAGCGAAATTGGTTTTACTTATTGCGTTCCTTGGGTTTGGCTCGGGCACGTGGGTTGTTGGGGCGCGAAATAATCCCCAACGCATGCGGAAAACTTGGAAAACTCCCTAACGCCTGACACCGTGCTCCAACTCGTGCGCGTTCTATCGCGCAAGATATCGTACCAACGAAGTTTGTCGGTTCCATGGCAGTCAGCAGTACAAACGCGCGAGCAGCTTCCGGTGGCCAGCAGTGCATTCCGTTTTGGTGAGCCCACCCGTTCAGCTGCAAATTGTGATTTCCAACCAGGGAGAGGTTAGGAAAATAAATACTCTCCTACTCGCGCGCACCCCACTGACGGTAGTTGCTAGCGCTGGCCAAACAAATGGCTGGCTGGCCGAGAAAAATGAAGTGCATTTCGCGAACGCAGCAGCCCAAGGAAAGCTTCCCCACAAAAGCACTCGCTGGCTTGGCTCATCCTGACGATGGGGGTCGGTTTTCGCCCGTGGCCTTTCGCGTTTCGACAACCAACAAGTCGTCGGTTGTGAACCCTCGGTGCATGGTTCGACTTTTGATATAAGACCCCCTTGAAGTTGCCATGCAGCTGCTGGCGTTGCTGCTGACCTCGATTCGCGTGAAATCCTCTTTTCGGGACGGGAGCCGCTGGTCCGGTGCTATTTCGTTGCGTTGCCAGCAAGTGCCACCAAACAGGGGTGCTGGACGGGTGCAAAACAAAGCGCGATGAATTATTATGCTTACTCTACGGAACCGAAGCACCATAAACAACGGATGAAATAAATGATGCCATTTCCGTGGATTTCCACCATCCGTGGTCATGGCCGGTCATGCAGTTTGCTGCGGAGTTATTTTGGAGTAATCTGAGCCGTTTCACCGGTGGGACAATTGAAAATGCCAAACGGGCTTGTATCCGCGTTACATATTTCAACGTGTTTAATTTGGCACGATAGATCATTCGAATTTAGAAGAAAAAGAAATTGTACTCATTTCCGCCAACTCGAATCGGGCGAATAACAACTGCACTCTATTTTCTTTTCCTTTTTTTCGCCAGTGAACAAACGAATAAACAAACAACTGAACATATTTCCATTACGATAAGTACTTTCTTAACATTTGAGGCGCTCCCCGTTTCCTAGAGAAACGATTGTGGTTGTCGAGATAAGTACTGGGCGCCTCCATCACGCTAATGGAGGCGCCCAGTCCTTGATGCGTTCCACGGAAACGGCAATCCCATGCTCGAGAAAAACAACCGACCACCAACCGGTATTGCATACTTCACCGCAAATATCGTGTTTATAAGTAAAAGCATCAAATCTCCTACCAATTTCGCATCTTGCGTATCCATGGGAAAGAGAGAGAGAGAGAGGTCAAGAGAAAGAATGAAAAACACCAATCCACAAAAAGCAAGACGCCTGCCGTACCCTTTGATGTCGGACGAAGCTTTTGCATATTTCGTGCATGGAATGCAAACGGCCGCTTCATTTCCATCATGCAGACGTCCATCACGTGCGATTATAGTTTCTCCAGCATCAAACAAGCAGCCACCAGACGCCAGCAACCGTATTCATCAAATTTGATGCAGGCCACCGGGAAAGCCGGGGTAACCGTTCGTATGGCATTTGTTTCCCGGCTGTGTGCTGTAAGCGTTACTGGCGTGTGGTTTCTTTTCATCCTGCCGCATTCTAGCACGATGTCTGCGCTCTGCTGCTAGGTCTAGAGAAAAATATTCTTTAAGGAAAACGGATAATCAACGGCCTGGAGGTAGACCACTGGAAGGCGGACAACGTTAATATCGTTTTTCTTCCACCCGTTTTGATCTTGTTTCCTCACCAACGCCAGCACCACTATCGCACGCCTGAACGGAAGCGTTTGCAAGCACACGGACCGAGCAAAATCAGGCTAAATAAACGGCTCAAATTGTTAGTGAACGAAGGAACCAACGAAAAAAAATGGCGATAACAGAAACGTTGCTTCAAAAGGATATGCAAATGAGCGGGTACCTCTTCTTCGCTTCCTGTGCCAATGGTGCGCAAAGTTGTATGTATCCACATCCGTCCGGTCGTCTATGGCGTTGGTCGTTGCTGGTGCGTGTGGACAAAGATCATAATCGGAACAAGCGTGGTTCTGCCACGTGATTGCCCTGCTCGTGTTTCTATTCTGCATCTTTTTTCTGGGCGGATGGTATTTCGTTACACTTTTACGACACATATGGGAAGGAATATGCTTTTTCTTCTTCCTGGTGTTTCTTGGAATGATACAAGTCACACAATGATCTTTGTCTCGGCATATGATGCATGTAGATTGTCCTTGGAAAACGAGACACGTTGTATCATTCTTTGCAATAAGATGAAATGCATTTCTATACAACAATCATGCAGCAATTATTGAGCAAAATGTAGTGTAAATTTTGAGCATTTGGTTATTGATTTTATCTATCAACACTGCGCTAGACCCGGTCAATCAAGCTGCAAACATCCGTAACACGAGACTTTAACAACGGCAATGTTTAGCTGCTGCACGATCGAACACAACCAGATAAAACGTGAACAATTTAACGCCGTCAGAGGAAAAATCGATTCCGTGCGGTACATTTTTCATTCAATTTCCACCAACGACGAGTGAGCGCGCGGAAGGATTTGCTGCTGTCTGTTGTAGCTGGAAAAGCGTACCGAAGAGAAATACGTCTACACACCAACACAACCCCACAGGTACGCCCCGCCTGCTTGGATCGGTTGTATCGCACAAAGAGCGATGGAGATTTAGCTCTTGACACGGGATTACCCGAATTTCACTCGCAATAAGTATGACGCTCGTCGCGGCGTTGTTTTGTTTTCTTGTTTCGCTTTGTGTTTTTACGATGAAAAGCAGCAACATTGGGTGCTGTATGTGTCAGGATTAACGCGGCAACAGTGAATGCGCGCGTGTGGAACATCGAGAATGGAAACCCATTTTCAATTGGCAACACTTTCCAGCTTTCCCCGAGGCGGATACGGTCGGGATGTAACCAAGTGATGGACTGTTCCATCAGCAATTCTAGCGGAAAAATAACTTCACCGCCCGCCCATGAACTGCCGTCAGTTTATTTGCCCCCGATGAATGCGCCATGTTTCACTGGAACTCGATCCAGTTTGTTATGGTAGCCAACGTTCCGGCCCGAAGGATGACTAATGAGAAATTATTCGAACACTACCCATCACCTGCAATTCCTGCTGTAATGCGTCCCGAGCTGGGTCCCGAGTGCTTCTGCATATTTATTTTGTGCCGTAATTTCGTTAAAAATAAATAAAATAACCATGCGTGTTTCCGTTTCATCCGAAGCCGAGGGCCGTGTTGTCTTTCGTTTCGAAACGCAACACAATTTGCAGCTCGTCATGGACTGAGCAATGGTGCGTTCAATATTTTATTTCAAACAATTAACGCACCTCGGGAGGATATGCCGCCCGGCCGTACAACCCTCACCTGACTACGGGAAACAGGCTGGCAGGATGATGAACACAGAAAGGCCAAATTTTTCGCCCTACAGAAACCACGTTGGCAGACAGCAAATGGATGGTGAAACGAATGTGGAGAAAGAGAAAAACAATTATTACACACAAACGGCTATTAATTTGGCAGACTCATCCGAAACCGTAGCCATGACGGGAACGATGCGTGTGGTGTCCGAATTGGCCGTGACGAACGTGAAAGAAGGTTAATTAAAATAAAAATCAATCTTGCCAATGATTGACACGCATTACTCGCCGTACAACACGCGCACCCACCGGTGTTTCGCTGTGTGATGAGTATTAATTAGCCACAACGTCGGATGGCTTCAGTAATCAGCCGAACTATCCAGCCTGTTGAAAGCCTCTAGTGCGCTCATTACTCGGTGAATCGAGTACCACACAAAAGTTATTACCGTCTGGCAGAGATAAGCTTTAACTTTTGCCCTGCACGATCGTTAGGGCTGTAATGATCGGTAGCACATTTCGGTCCTTTAATATTGGCAGACCTCGGCAGATAATAAGCTTGCAATTAATTTGCCTTCCATTATCGCTCCATAAGTCACTCATTTCAAAAAGAGGCAGCTGCTCGAATTGTAATAAATTGAATCGCTAATCCAGCGACAGATCAACCTGCTGATGCTCACACACATTTGTGTCCTTCCGATCATATGTCATGCTTCCTCTTAGACCGCTTTATGTCGTGCCCGTGGCCATTATGATGGGCCTTTGCTAATTGTGCATTTATTGTCTTAATTACGCCCACCGGCATGCACACGGTAAGATGCGGATGCGATTTATCGCAATGCAATGGGCAAACATTTGTCAACCCTCGGCACGACGGCACATAAATCCGCGCGAAACGCCGGTGCCACCACCACACGAAAGAATGCACCGGAAACGCGCCGACCGTGCCACGGAACCGTAGCACGAATGTATAAATCTTCCCCCGCTGGGCAAAACCGAAACGCCGGATGTCACGACCGGACGGGTTGACGGTTGTTACCGGTGGTGTGAACTTTCGAGCTGATCGAGCTCCGCTCCTGCACCGTGGGTGGTTGTAAGCGGGTTGTCTGTCTCTCGCTACGTGGCCCTTTCCGTTCTCCAGCCGCGGGAAAGCTTTTCTCTTTTCTATTCGTTTTTTTTTTTTGACACCAACCGGCGGAATGTGACTGAACCTGCTGCCATCACACAATCTGACAAAGCGACCAGACGAGGAAGGACCACAACAACCGGAAGCGAATGGAGAGCAAAAGGGGTAACGGAGCCCAGCGGAGGCTTGGATGTAAAAATAGAAAACCTGTCCCACCCACCCACGCAAACCGCGACAATACGCCCATCCCACGAGATCCTTTCGCACTCATAAATATTTATTATCTGATTATAATCTCCTTTACTTCTGCGAGCTCGTCTCGGGGGCTTCTCTCGCTGGTTGCCGAGACGAATGCCCTCGGGGCATCCCCTGAGGTGAGCCTTTTCCGTGGAAAACACCCACAATAGTTGGCGCAGTTGCATCGGGAGTTGTCGAGACGGGCAAAATAAAAGGTGAATGGCATTCGGACCGAACGAACGGGAACGGCGCCACACCATAAACGACGGGCCAATCGGGTTTGATGGAAGGATTAAATGAAATCTTCTTTACTTACCGCTTAAGTGCTGCCCTCTAGAGTGACGCACCCTCCCGGTTCGGGCTGCTATTTGCATAGACGGCAAATGGGAACCATTCCCAGAGCGTGAGCGTGCAACGCTCCATTTGCCAGTTGCGCGCAGGTAAATAATTTATGAGCACCCATTCGCGTAAGCCACCTTGCAACCATTTTCCTTGCAACACCCAGAACCGGTGAGCCGACCTGGTGAGATTTACGAAGATGAAGTTTCTGATACGCGCCTGCCAAATTATGCGAAAAGCAACAACTTCCCAGCGCACCAGGCGGCCTTTGATTAGCCGGTGCGCCTCCACCACGTCGCACGCGGTGCGAAGAAAGCGAAATTAATTATCCAACGTAATGGTGGCGTTCCGCGACCATCCCGCGGCAGCATACTGGCACGCTGAAGTCACGTAAACCCGGAGATTAATGGCCGAGGTCACACCCCACGCCCGACAGATGGTGATCGTTGCTAACTAACACACACACACACACACGCATAAACCATGGCGTCAGTTTAATACCCTTGTTCGAAGGTTTCGCGCGCGTGGCGAGTCCTTACGCTGATTAGGGCAAATTAGTTTAATCCAACCGGAACCGAAGGGCCGTCAATTTTCATAACGTAAATTGTGCGAATGTACGCGTGCGGTCGCACCTGGTCAGAGGTGTCCAAGTGGCCACGCAGTCCACGAGGAGAGTGGGATAATTCAATCCATCATCCGTCATGGGGCGCATTCGTGCGCTTCCGATGAAGAAAAAGCCCGGGAATGGATGGTCCCCATGGATGGTCGCTCGGTAAAGCAACAGTTGCTGACAATGGGATTATGCTTTTCATTATTTAATTCGCAACACGCAACGGGCTCCTGGTGATGTAAGTTCTGGAGCGCCTTCGGAGCGCTTACTGCTTTTAATCTGAGCTGGAAGCGTGTTGAATATCACCTCGCATTTAACTTCCTAACGATGTGCTATTTAAAATAAACGATATGTCTAGCTAACCTCATTACAACCGCTTACTTTTGAATGCTCCAGCGCGCACCCTCTGCACGTTGCTTATGAGGTGTTGAGCTCAAAAAAAAAAGAAACTCCATCCAGGTCGCGACTTGCGCTCTGTTCGGGAAACTTTCATCTTGATTCCACCACCCAGACGCATTCCACTCGATGCAAGTTGGCAACTTTCGTTGGCAACGGAAGGTGACGAAAACGGGGCCGCAAGCGGGTGTGCGTGTGCCGGCTCATTTGTGTTTTATTTGCTTTCGTTTTTCATTTCCAAATGAACAAACAATTCTTATTCCCCATCTCGCCCAAGTCTCATTTCCCGTGCTTGGCTCGCGATCGCGCTTAAGAAATCATCGTTCCATTAGGAAAAGCGTGCACGAATGGCGTGATAGAACTGCATACGCTCGTGCTCGCCAGTGAGACAAGACATCCTCTGCCACCCGAAAGGAGGGCAAAGGCGAGCACATAATCATTTGCAGCTACACAAATATTCTTCCCGACATCCGCGCGGGCCGTGAGAGCGCAAGAAGCAAGTGCAAAAAATAGCCGCTCCGTAAATTCCTGCTATCAAACAATCATACACCGAAAGATCTCGCCGACAGTTCAAAATAAACAAAGTTTTTAATTAAATTCCGAGAGCGAAACTTTCCCCCACCCAGAAAGGCACGACAATCTTGGGATGGATTTTTTGGAGGCCTCAGTGCTGGGGAAAACGCAGCCAAAGAGAGTAAGAGCACGCCAAAAATGCGCCCCCTACACGCCGTTGGCAGCAAAAATCTTCGTTTACGAGCTTGCGAAAGGCGAACCCGTTCACCGATCAAGGCTCACCATCGTCGGCGCAAACGAAAGCGCCCCGGCGTTGGGACAATTTTAGCAACAAAGTTTCTTCCCGGCTCGTAACCTCATTCACGAGAATCACGGTTTCTTTATGGGCTTGCGTTTCTGGTTCGCTTTTTTTGTTAAGCTTTGTAGGCCGGTTCCGTGCCGGTTCGAAGGTGTCTTTTTTCCTCGGCATGCCAGCTCTCTTTCGCAAATTCCAGCCCATTTCCCTGGTTTTGGCGTGCTTTTAGTCGCCGGCAACATTTTGCGGGGTCTTCTTTTAACGTTCGCCTTCGCGGAATCGCTCGCTTCCCATGAATGGTAATTAAATTTATAGAAAAATAACATTTTAATGCTCATTTTCTTTCACTTAAAATGACCACAATGCGCTCGTTTCAACCCCACCCCTCTGAACTCGGGAGATGAGCTGAGAGTGCTTCCTTTTCAGTGTTTTTCTTGTTCCAGAGCTTTCAGCGCATTTTGTTTTTGCCCTCTCCCGTGTGCAACATTCACGACCCTCGGTTTGGTTGGATTAAATTTTTATCTACCACGCTCAAACTTTGCGCACGTAAAATCGGATCCCGCGCGAAGGACCATTACATTCGCGGTGCGCATTCGTTTTTGCAAAGTTGGCAACGAATCCCGGCCGGTCGGTTTGTCGCTCCAGGGGCCATTTCCACGCGAACGCTTTTCGGGAAGTCGTCGAGGGAGCGCAATTTCCGGAGCGAGCGTGGTTCGTCGCCCTTAACTGGCGGGTCATTCCGGCGACAATGAGGTGCCAAAACGGTTCTACTTTTGGGGTCGTTCAGCATTTGCCTTCCCTGTGCGGGGTCCATCGGTGGAAGAAAGTGCGAAAGAGTGTCCCTCAGGAATCCTTTTGCCGTGTTGGTGGGACTTTTCGTGGTCAGCGAAGGACGGAGTATGCGCCTGAATTGAAGTAAAAGGGCGCAAAAGCTAGTGCCTTTAACGACCGGATGTGGAAAGAGAGACCAGTCTCCGAGGCGCCAGATGGGTTCGATAATTCGGGAAAAGAGAATTTAGCGAGCTATATGCAAAAGATTATCAATTCGTGTTCGACCGATCTCGAGTGTAAGCAAGAGATGATAAGTTCATGTTGCACTAGCAGTTTAATTAATATGCAAAGAGTTTCTGCATTGTAAATATGATCTACTAAATAACTATTGTTAAAAGATTGACAGTCGATAATTTTGTGCTTTTAACTAAGCGATTTATTCTTCTACCAGCAAAGAAGCATGATTCATTCCAGTTAATAATAATAAGTTTAGTTTTAATTGAGAAAACGAAGAAAATGAATCAGTGTTTTACAGCAAAAAAGTAGAAAGAAATAGCAACACATAGCGTCAACGAACGATAGCACATTGTACTTTAAAAAATCTCTCGTTTTGGGTTCAAATTCAAGCAAGTCTGTGGCGATCATTAAATGTAATAATAAACAACATTAATGGCAATGAATTTTCCAAACCTCATTAGGCACTTATTCGCTTATTCTTTCTTACCCAACGCCCATTAAACTCGGTGTCACGCGCAACAACAAGGAAAACCGTCCCCCAGGACAGGTTTCATTTCTACCGCCGCGTAAATGTTTCGAATTACTTCGAATCTGCTCCACGCATCCGCATTACCATCGAATCCTTCGGAACGGCAAATTAAACGGCCCTTGCGTTCTTAACCGTGATGTCCTTGATACAGACCAACCGCAGAGGCCGTAGCAGTCCACCTAAAACTATTTAACACACCCTGACTACGCGTAGATCGCTGCCCAATCCCCTAAAGGACACACGGCAAGAAAATTAAGCCATCACCATGCGCTCCAGCCGGAGATAGTTTTTTCGCTTCCGGGCGCGCACGCCATTATTTTCTTGAGTGCGTTTCATTCGTCCTTTTGCCTCTTGTTTGCACCGTTTCTTGTCACTGCGACCACCGCGAACCTCAGCGAGCTCATCTCCGCATCATTTCTCATTCGAATTGCCCAACCCCGGCCCGGCCCTGCCCAACGGCTGTAACGGAGCGACATCCCGCTCGAGCGAACGAGCGATGAAAATGGATTTCCATCCGAGACGAGATGATTATTATTATTATTACCAGCGCGATAATCGCTTCCCGGAAGCGGAACTTTGTCAACTTCGGCCGGTGGGGCGTTCAAAGAGGACGCCTCGCCATCCTGCCGAGAGTGCATCCTTTGCGGGTGCATCCCGCTGTGAGACATGAAAACTTGCGCTACCACAGCGAACGGCAGGACCGACCGGTGCCGGTCAGAGTGGTTTCGGTGCCGAGGATGGCAAAGTAGTTAAGGTGCTGAAGTGGTGATGGTGATTTGAATAAATACTGCATTAACGTCAGCACGGCGAGTGGCGAGTGGGAGTCCTGGCAGCCCCCGGTGGTGGCTAAGGATATTCGGTGTCGCTTCGGTGACGCTCCGGTGGCTCGTGTGGCAACATTCATCTAGCTGAGTGAGAGAGAGAAAAAAAACCACGAGGGTCGACGTATCTACGGGCAATCTGCTTACAGCTAACTCAATTACTGGCCGTGGGAATACGTTCGTTACAACTGCACTTTCATTACGTTTTCTGCTTGTGAAGAAATTGTTGCGAGAAAGTGTCTTTTAAATTCGAGAAAATACACACACCAAGCGTCCACAATCAATAAACATGAAGCATCGAATCGAGCTGCGTATTTTGCTATCGATCAGTTGCTCCGGCTGTTATTATTCAAAACGCTACAAGAAAATGGCGAATGCGATCGGTAAAAAAAAACCTGAAGCTACACCATGCTACCGAAGAGCTTCGTTCAAAGCCTGCCCGCTTCGATTACCATGGATTGAAGTTCTATATATATAACAGCCGCTTCCTGGAAGAAAGCAGAGCAAAGGTAATACCTTTAATCATCTTATTGAAAATCTAAATGGATTCTGCCCGCCAAGGCTTAGCGACTTCGCGATGCTGTGGAAAAGCCTCGGAAGCCGATTTCTCTTAATCAAATCACCTTTCTTATGTTAACTGGCTTTTTCTATAACCATTAGGTTTTGCTTGGATTTAACAGGGAACAGGATAAGGTATCTTTCAAAAGCTATCAATACTTTCATTTGATCATATTTTCGTATTTTTTTATGATATGAAACGATAAACAATGAACAGCGTTTATAAAATGCTCATGTACATGTTTTCATGACAACAGTAAATCAATCTTAAGCGTTTCCCCTACCTGATCGATTAATTTAGCATCGTTTTAATGGGGTGACAAAAAGGCACCATTATGCTGCCAGCCGGGCTGCTATTATCCTGCAGCATAATTTCCTGTCCACCTCCGCCTGAACGACAACGTTGGGTGCGCGATTCTTACGCTTCGAGTGCAAAGAGGAAGTGACAGTTTGCGTTTTCGGAAAAGCGCCTCACTGCAGATAAATGGCCGAGCACCGGACCGGTACGGTGTCGCATAAAGGGCTCTCGCCGTATGTTGTGGTCATACACACGTGGCCGCGTCTGTACCAAACACCCGTTTCAGCCGTTACTTCACACCCCGGCACGGATCCTTCCATTCAGTTTGGGTGAAGGTGCCCATAAATTACTCGCTTGCAATGCATAGGAAAACAAAGCGCTCGTGCAGCCCGGTGCTCGCGGGAAAACCAACACAACCACACACTCGCCAGGGAACCAGGAAAAGGGCTCGAACAAACCCACCGATGATGAAGGGTTGCAACGAACGGGTGCCGGGAAATCGGGTTTCCTTTCCTTTTTTTTTTTGTTCTATGCTCCGCGCCAAACTCGGACATAAATTCACCCTTAAATGGCCGGTTTACATGGTCGCTTCATCGCCACTTAACGGGTGCTGTGATTTTGCAACCGTTTGCTCATTTAAAAAGGGGCGCAATCTTCCTGTTGGCGTGGTGTGGCCTCTCTGTCCGTTAAAAGTGACCGGATAATGCTTCAATAATTTCCGCTACACGCATCACTTCCTGCTCGATGGCTGTGAGGATGCAGTTGTCGTTGATTAGGTGGCATTTTCCATTAAAAAGCGATCGCTGGACCAATATTGCCAGTCCTAATGCACAATGTGCGTAAAAAAGCATGCTAACGGTGTACTAAACGGTGTGCGAAACATGTGCTAAAATGCTGCAAACACGCTTCGGCTGTCATTGCAAACCACGAATGCTGTTAACATCTAGAGTGCTGTGGAGTTGTAATTTTGGGCCCACTTTCCGTTACTCTCATTTGGCTCATTTTCGCACATACATCATTAGGTACATTCATTGCGCCCGGGCTATTATCAAGCATAGGGTCACCGTGGTAAATTTATTCATTTCCTTCCAGTTTCTCCTTCACTCGAACGACCCCACCTCCCGGCGGATGCTGCGAAACTGCGCAACGAAAGGGTACGCAAAACAAAAAAGCACACACGCGAATACACTAAAAAAGGCTATCTTCACAAAACTTGAAATGCGCCCCGTACAAAGAGAGCCCTGTAGTGGCATAAATTACGACCCGCGACCTGCGTAATGAAAGCATATTCTGCGCTTATTTATGAACCATGCATGATGATGATGATGATGATGCATGCATGCATGCGGGGGAGGGCGAATGAGTGGGAAGAAAATGGGAAAAGTTTGTGACTTTTCAAATTAATTAATTTGTTGACTCGAACGCGCGCGGAAACACGAGAGGATGCTCAGCTCCCCAGAATTAGAGATGTTTTTGTGCGACAACAGGCAGAACAGACGGAACAGGAAAATGAACCAAAAAAAAAAGTGAATGTTTCCATAAACCGGTACCATTCAAAAACACCCACCTGCCGGCAGGGTGTTCAGGTGAAGCCAGACTGTGGCTGGTTGTTGGCTTGTTGATGTTCCCCCTTTTTTTTCTCCTGTTATTTGTTCTAGTTTTCCACGAGGCTTCCACGGGAGGCTTTCTTTTCGTGGTCAATAAAGCGTTTAGCCATGATCGGATTTAATGGCTCCACCTATTCATGATTGTGTGTTTTATTTTTGTGTTGTTTTGTGCACGGCTTTGGAGAATGTCAGCTGCATTTCGTTCGTTTTGGCTGCATTGCAAATCAGAATGGATGCGCTTTGCACGGTTGCAGGTGAGTCTGGTACATTTACCAATTAAAGCCGTGCACTTTGGGCTGAGTTGAATGGCTCGAACCGAGGGGAAACCACAGTTTTGTAATTTCGCTTCATCTATAGAGCTATCATCGTGTATAATTGAGCTTTTTTTGTGATGCAAGCACCGCTGGAAAATGGTCTAAAATGGTTGGATGCAATGTTTTCATTCACGGGTGATATTTCATCGTTCGACGAGCTATGGTAAATTAAAGCACTTTTAGAGTGAACATATCTTAAAATCAATACACTTATACATTCCAAAAAAATAAGTGTAGTACTGGTTTTTACATAAATTAGATTGAGTAAAATATTACTCTAATTTTATATCATATATTTAAGAAATGTTCTGAAATAAATTCCATACTAAAAAAGGATTTGTGTATTCAATTGCCTTTAATTTGCTTCTCCTACTCTCCTGAAAAGCACGCAAATCGTACATCCCAGCATCGCTACATGCCTCCGAACTTTGAGCATTATGACGGTTTTTTGTTTTGTACATTTCTAACAACATTTTTAAAGCCCATTCAAACCCACCGACCATAAACCGATGCTTGAGTGTGTCTCTAAAGCGGGAGAAAAAAAAGACAAAAAAAAGAGCAAACAACACCCACATTTTCCAGCGCGCACCCGTGACATGAGCCGGCCGGGTGCTGGAATAAAGGTTTGTTCAAAAGTTTTCCCTCCCCAAAAAACGTGCCTAAACGTACCGGCGGCTTCCGGCGGCTTCCGGAGGCTTCCGGGAATCTGTGTTTCATTTGTGAGGCGAATTTTCTGCGCCTAATAAATCATCCGCGCACAGCTTCGTCGGTGAACGTTTTCGTCCTTTGGGAGCACGTGGTCCCCAAAATCGTGGTGGCCACTGGCGTCGCCCCTGCCCATACTACCTTGCCCCCCCCCCCCCCCGAGTAATCAACAAAAGCTTTTCCGCCGAAAAATCATCCCCTCCCTGCAGGATGCGCCTGGGAAATGCTCTGACGCCCGAGAAAGGGTCGACAGAATGGCGCATTTCGAGGCTTTTGACCATCCCCTGGGGGATGGGTCAAAAAGTAAGTGCAAAGGACACCGACGCCTCTCTCGTTCTCTCGCGCACATAATCATAAATTAACATGCAACAACACCTTTGCCCGACAAATGGAATTTGTAGCAAATTAATGGACGAGCTGCTCCCGTGGACGAGCTGTTCCGGTTTCGCGTTGTTGGGGTGTTTTTCTTTTTCGTACGTATGTGTGATTGTGTGCTGGTGTGACCGTGACCACCACAAGCTAACCCACCAGACCAGAGGGCTTTGGCTTTCGGGAACCACCACCGGGTCAGTAAATAAGTGTCAATTCGTTCGTCCTTTTCCTCGTCCAAAAACGAACCTACAACCCGATGCAATCCGGTTCCGGAGCCAGGTTGTGGACATCACCAGCCATTCAGCCAGCCAGAGAGAGAGCGAGTGCTCTAGGACCTCTAGAGAGTCACCACGCATGGTTGGCCTGGCGTGAATGGGGAAAGTTTATCTATCCAAGCTGAGCGGAACGGGGTAGCAAGTCGAAGGACACGCTGGCCACAGAAACGTTCCCCAGGTTTTGCTCGCATATCAGTGCCGATGGGTGGTGGGAATGAGTGAGGTGACCAGCCTCATGTCCTGACAAACGATCCGTTCATAAATCAACCCACCCACACCACATCGTGCGGGCGTGCACGACCATCAACAAATATGTTATGAACTCTGGAGGCGAATGCAAGCGAGCATGGCGAATGCATTTCCATCAATTCCGAATGTGACACCCTTTCGGTCGGGTGCAGGACCACGGTCAACCCTTAACCGATGACGCACCCTTCGGGTTTTTGGAATGTACGTTCCCATAAATACGTTTTTCGTGCACGCATTCGCATTCGCACGCACGAAACCGGCCGGGGAATGAATCCCGGCTGACATCTGCAGCGGTGCGTTAACGCAAATAAACCACCCACCGGTGGGTGGGGGAGGGAAAACTCCCCCTTCTTTTTCTCATCCACCTGCGTGCAGGTGCACGGCAACCGGACTGGACCGAAATTACTATTAACATTCAATCGAATTACCGGAAACATCGCCCAAACGTGATCCACACTTTTGTCGCACCAGGTTGGATCATTCGGACGCGTGACAAACAAACGCATTTCCGCTCATTTGGCTGCACGAGGGAAAGAGAGAGAGAGAGAGAGAGAGAGAGAGAGAGAGAGAAAGAACCATACAGCACGATGGCGTAAGGCCAGAGACCCAGTTGATGCCATTTGAAATCGAATTTGTGTTTGTACAAAAACAAATAAATTACATAGGGCGGGAGAGAAAAAAAAACAACAATCTCTTCACCCCCTCCCAAATGGCTGTTGGTTTTTAGTTTTCCCGGAATGCTGGCGTTGTGTGGAAGTAATTGGGAGACAAACACAGGTGATAATTAAAAGGCCCGCCGGGCTGAAGTGATAAAGCTTTCTTGTTTTGTGCTAATTGAAATTGAAATTCATTGGACCGGTAAAACGGGTAAAACCGGTGGGTTAACGCTTTAGTGGTGGCTTTATCGTTAAAATTTGCATTATGCTGATAAAGTTACAACACCGTTGATATTGTATTACAGCCTAGCGTTCAGAAGGAGCAAGCTAAGGAAAATGCAAAAGGTGTTACAGGTCTGAAAAACCACAAAAAGAAGCTCAACGTTAAAGGCGCCACTAATTCCCTAAAACAGCATGAAACCTAAATGAAAGCAAAGAAATCAGCTAGTTGATCAAACGTAATGCATTTCCAATGATTTCCTGCTAGCGAGAGGAAGCGATCTAATCGTGAAATCTACCCCCGTTTGTCAAACACGTGCTTCTGTGGTTCGATCTCTTATTATATTTAAATGCAACCCAAATACATTTTAACAGCAGTACTTGTACCAATCGCTGTGTGCTTGAATATTCCACAAAGAAAGCCTCTTTTTGTGATGAGATCCTGTTACAAATCCTAACAATTTCAGCATGTTTTGTATCCTCTTTTTTTCGAAAGCGCAACAATTAATTTTAAATTCCTTTCCAAACTAAATAGCACACGAAATTGCATTCAAATACGTATTATGGATATTGCTCTTACCGTACGGTTTACGCGTAGCTTCAACAACTGCTTTTTTGGTGCATGTTTGAAATATTTTATGCTCTAAAATTGATCAAATATCAATTAACATTACATGAGAATACATATCTCAGTTTCAAGCCCTTTTACGCTAACGAGCATGATTCTAAGTCGTTTTATTCCAGTAACAAATGTCAGAGTGCCACGTGTACGCATCCTTTTGTTTTATTTAACATTCAAGGATATTTCTAATCTGTAGAAAAGGTATGCAAAATGCGAAGAATAACGAGGGAATTTGGTGATGAAACGATGTACACTTGTAACCCTAAAAATACTAAAAATGTTATCATTTGTCTAAAACTCGCTAAAATGTTTACCGAAATTGTTCAAAAAATAGCTGCGCGTACGATATTGCGAACAATTTTATCGGCTGTGAACGTGTTACTTGAAGTGTAAACGCGACATCGAGCAAAGCGAGAGAAATGTGCAATAAAAAGATACGAAATGGCCAGCGAACGCACGAGCAAACCAACGTAAATTTCATCCAAAAGTAACAGGAGAGCATACTAGTTACCAAGTTTCAATTTTTGCAAAACTGATCGAGCGAGCCACCGAAAATTTTACGCAAAAGTAACAGGAGAGCATGCAAAATGAAATTTTTAGTTCATCTTTTGTCCAAGAGATGGCGCTAATTACGCTAGAGAGAAAAATTGGTTCTTCTATACGCCCCTAGATGGCGCTAAATAAAAACGCTTGAAATGTTTCAACAAATGAAATGTTTCATGCGTTTTTCTGGTCAGCGCCATCTATTAGTGAAACTTTAAACCTTGTACTAAATTTGTATTATAGCAGTTTTTATTGCAGTTTCCACAGCGCAGTTCTAAAATTTAACGCCTCTCAGAAAGTCTGCTCTCCTGTTACTTTTGCATGAAATTGTCTCTGTTTTGCCCACTCAGTGCTTTATTAGTTTTTGTTTTCATTATTCTTATTTTTACCGTTTTGCAAGATGGTTTTTACCGTTTTGCAAGATGATTCTCAATTGATTTGTAATATGCACGATTTTGGTGATCATATGTGTTCGCAATATCGTGCATACATCTATAGTACTCTCTCGTTGAAAGGAATTGGTCGAAATCAATTATGATTACAACGCCGTTTGTTGTGCCAAATTTGAGCGCTAAGCCTTTTTATGATATTTTGAAGAATCTTCACCTATGTTGTTAAAGCTGATAAGACTATGCGCATATAAATTTTCGGAAAGCTTGATCTGTTACACAATACAAACACATGATTTTTTAATGTTATCCCATTCAATCACAAGTCCATTTATTTAGTTACATTGAATTTTAACAAAATTACATGATCGTAGCAGCTAAAACTATGGAATATTTCACAATTAAAAATACGTTACGTGTCCCAGCTGACGTTTGCGCTGTCACAAATGGTCCGTGTGTGTGCCAATGTTTTGATCGGTATTTTTGTTGGCAATTCTGCACTACTTTTTTTTATCAAACAAACCAAATATCTGTTTTCTCTCACACTACGTATGTAAGAAAAAGAAAGTTCAACACTTCGTAAATAGGATGTGGATTTGTGCGGTTGCGAGCGGTTGTTTGCATCGTTAGAACGTTATCGAAAAGTGACTAGTTCTTATTCGGGTTATTTTCGTAGTTTTGCGTCTGGCCACTAACACGCACCGTTGTTTTGTTATCGTTGCCTGGATTTATTGATTCTGTAGCAGAAAAAAACCCCCTTCGCTCTAGTTACTAAGAGCCTAGCATAATACAAACTTTACTTGTGTCCAAAACGTGACTACACTTTGAATGAAACGCAAAATTCCGATGCAGCACAGAGACCGTAAATAGAGCCACAAAAAGAGAAACACGAACAGGATTCGCACGGTGCGTGGCGCAAATTCTGGTACCAGATCCAGTCCTGCTGGGGTTCCTAACCAGTATAAGGAAAACGTTACTTTTATTCATTAGGTTCTTCGACGTGAATTAATGCCCATAGGAGCTCTCAACATGCTGCTCCGGTACCGATAAAGCTGATCTGGCCTATCTGGTGAACTGCTAGCTGCCCCTTAGCCAGCGAACTTCGCTAACTTTAAGTTAGCCTGTCACGCTAACGCCGGGTAGCTTTGTGGAGAAGCCGATATAACGGCCAAGACGACCAAATGATGGAAGAAAAGCTAAAATATTCATTCCTGCGTGATTTTAACGATGGACAAAGCATATGGACCAGGTAAATTGATTCATCGCAACCGCCAATGCCACGTGCTGACCGTCCATATATGTTGTAGGAATGAAAAGCGAACCTGGTTCCTTACGCTCCTCACGGGCACCTGCATGCTGTACTCGACCCGCACAACCATGCCGCTGCTCGTACCGGCCGTGGCAGCCGAACGGAAGTGGAGTAAAACCGATTCCGGCACAGTGCTGAGTTCGTTCTTCTGGGGCTACACGCTCACGCAGGTGCTCGGGGGCTATCTAAGCGACAAGTTTGGTGGCCAGAAAGTCATCCTCCTCGCGGCCATCGGTTGGTCGCTGATCACGTTCTGGATGCCAAACATCATTACCTCGTCGACGCTGTTCGCGTCCTACTCCATCCCGTTTATTGTTACCGTTAGAATAATCAATGGCGCCTGCCAGGGCGTGCACTTTCCCAGCATGATAAGCATCACTAGTCAGAATTTAAGCTCGTGCGAGCGGGCCAGCTTCTTCAGCATACTCACGTCCGGGTCCGCACTTGGGACGCTCCTGACCGGCATCGTCGGGTCGTTCCTGCTCGATTACTTCGGTTGGCCAACCGCATTCCGGGTGATTGGCTTCCTCGGGCTCTCGTGGACGCTGTTCTTGCGGTATTACACGATGGCTTCTGACCGGAGCCGAATTATAAACATCTCCCTACCGAGCCGGATGTACACGAAGCTCGGCACGCCGGAAACGGTCCCGTGGTTGCGGCTATTTGAGCGCAGCTCGTTCTGGGCCTGCGTCTTAGCGCATGCCTGCGAGATGAACTGCTTCTTTGTGCTGCTCTCGTGGTTACCGACGTATTTTCACGAGAATTTCCCCCATGCTAAGGTAAGCGAGACCAGACCACGCAAACGGAAGCCACAGACATATTCACGGGAGCCTTTATTTCTTGCAGGGCTGGGTGGTTAATATGATCCCTTGGTTAGCGCTTCCACCGGTAACGTTCGTGGGAAAGCTACTCACGGAGCATCTGCTCGCTAAGCAGTGGTCGCTGACGCGCATCCGTAAGCTGGTCCAGAGCATATGCTTTCTGGGACAAAACTGTGCGCTATTCATCATGTGCCGAACGCAAGATTTCAACATGGCACTGACATGCATGTCAATTATCATCGGTAAGTAGCCGTTAGGTTCACGTTAAATAGCAGCAAATCCTCATCTAAACACGTCCACTCTTCGTAGGCCTCTCGGGATTGCACAACAACGCGGTCACGGTTAACCCACAGGACCTCGCCCCGAGCCACTCCGGTAGCGTGTTTGGGCTGATGAACACCGTCGGTGCGATACCGGGCTTTCTCGGTGTGTACCTTGCCGGGCACATACTCGAGCTAACGCAATCGTGGTCGGCCGTGTTCAGTACAGCGGCCGCAATCAACACATTTGGGTGGCTCATCTTTACGATGTTCGGATCGGCCGAAACGATCGTCTAACTTTCGGTGATGGCGGCGATGGCTGCGGTGAACGGAAGGAGAAGCCCAAACCAAAAGTAGATCGATACAATTTTGCCGCTACGCGGATGTACAAAACACTCTCTTCTCCCTGCTCTACTTTTTCCACTCTTCTCCGCACGCATTAAGTAAGCGTATGGCCCCTAGCATGCCCCTATCAGGCAACGTTTTGGACTGAGGGAGTAAAAATCTTAAGCAAATCGCTCTTTCCTGGATGTGGTGGGGTTGTGTTTAGGTCAGAAAACGCGACAGCAACCAGCACCGGATCGCCGTTTCGTTGCGAGACCGGCGACCGGAGGTAGTTAAAACGACGTGGATGGACGAAACACTGTTAGATATTGTCGAAAGAAAACATATAACAAATAAAAACAAAACCAATCATTGATGTACGCCAATCGTCTTTACTCTACGGGGGCTCATCTCAATACTTATTTATTATCAAAATACGCGCTACACTCCAGATCCTTTCGAAAGTGAAACATATCACGCATTTCCACCTGCGACGTTGCCGTTTTCTCGTCGGCATACGCTCTAAACCCACCAAATCGTTCGAAAAATTACGACTAATGTATCGGTATATCATGCAATAGGAGCTATGCGTATGGTAATTTTGTTTTTGACCTCCCGAAACAAACGATATCCCTCCGAAAATAGCGCGTTAAATAAATGAGGAACGTCTGCACTACGTACTATTAGGACAGAATCACTACACATAACTTTATACACAATACTGAAGCTCAGAAATATCCCACTCCTACCTAGATGCTAGAGAAACTTATTGTATGTCTGTGATTTTTCGGGTTTTGTGCTCATCAGCATAAGATGTTTCTAAGCTTCCACGTTAAATATGGCGAAAACAAGACTGAACAGAAATTGTCATGGATGCGGAACAGAAAAACCTTCCTTTTCTGAGCTTCGTTTCAAGGGAATTCCATGGCACAGGAAACAGGAATCAGGAGACAAAAAGACGCTTGAACACATCCAAAGCATAGATGAAGAAAAGTTTCAATAAAGCACACGTAGTTAAAACCTAGAGTACGTAAGAATAGAGCTGTACATGTCCACGAATGCTGGAAAGTGAGCACGCGCGATGCCTTAACATTGCTAGCAAAACTACACCGATGGAATTGATCCAGTATCAATGGGAAGCGGTTGCCTGCTGCTTACGGGAGACCGCCAAGTGGTGGCAACACTTCGTACATGGCGTACTTCCACGTCCAGCATCGCGCGAGGGCTTCAAACTTTGGTCTATCATTCTCGTACATTCGGCCCAGCTCTGGCTCCATGCAAATCTGTAAAAATACACAATACACCGGGTTAAATAACGCGTAATTCATGCAAAAATAATCCGATACAATCCTTACCTGTGTGAATGGATCCGTCAATAAGCTTTGGACGGACAGAAGCAGCTTAGAGATAGTGAGTGCCAACGACCAGTTGTGCTGAATGATATCAATTCCAACGTCGCCATGACGGGAAACGTTCGGATGAACGATTTTTGTCAGAAACCGCACCTGTGGCGGTAACATCGGGTACGAGCAGGGTATAACGATGTAGAGGAAGAATTTACCACCCTCGTATGGGCTTCCGGCTGGACCGAGTATTGATGCCTGCCAGTGGAATAGCTGGTTGTCAAGGGCCACCGCATCGATACCCTCCGTCGCGTCCAGATCCAGCGAACGAATGTCGCCGCGAAGTCGATTCGCGCGGATGTGATTCACGCGTCCACGCATCGGAGCCTTGAGGGCCATCTGGATCAAGCACGTGCGGCAGAAGCAGGACTTCATCAGGGCACCGTACATCTGAAAAACAAGGGAAGGCCATTAATCACGTGGGATGTACTTCCGGATAAGCCTCCTGGGAGCATTCCACTCACATGCAGCCAGTTAGGAATGGTCGATATCTGTTGGAACAGTGGCCATCGTTCCTTTGTGTATTTCTTCCACATTTGCTGCGGAATGTGCACCTCCAGTATCCGCCTCCACTGGTTGCAAACCTCGCCCGCGTTCCACAGGGATAGGTCGTCAAGGTAGGAGAATATCGACAGCAGCACCTCCACAGGCAGGGCGCAAATTTGCTTTTGCGATTCGTCAGTTTCACGTGGTTGCGAAAGCATTTCCAGATATTGGTTTACGTTACGGGGCGCCGATGGACGGGGCCTTTCCAGCACATCGTAGTCGGGATCGTCATCGGAACGGTACCTAGCCTCGGAGCCCGTCTCTGGTGGTTCGTCATTGCCAGAGTCCTCATCGTCCGACACCTCCGTGGCCAGTCCCTCGGCTTCGTCTTGCGGGTGGTTGGGAAATATAAACGAGTGGCACGTACCACACAGGGGCTCCTCGTAGCTTGGTCCGTAGTACCCATTGCAGATCCAACAGGTCGACGAGTTCTGCCAATTAAATTCCCAAACAATGATCGATTACGCAAACGCACGCGACAAAGAAGCACGGTTACCGAATCTTCCCAGGGGTGCCATTCGAACCGCACCACTGACCTGCACAAAGCTGCAGCGGCCAATCGTGTTGAACTTACCGAAAAATCGAAATTTATACAAAATTCTTCATGCTCAACGTCATAGAATCGCTCCTCTTCGTACTTGGAAGTAAACGTTTTGCTACAGCCTGCAGCCATATCGCTTTCGGCCGGCCAATATGCCGCCTTTTGCCCTTAGTTTACAACGATTACTGGAAAGCCACCACAGGGAAAGCAATGAAAATACTTTCCTTTTCCTGGCACCGGACGGCGCACAAATTAAAATAAATAAAACAAATATCCACTGTCTAATTTTACTGCTCCCCTAAAACTTGCCCTTGTCAAATATGCTTGAACGAGAAACGTCAAAGCATTTGACATTGGTTTGTTTGGATAAACAAACACACGAAAATCACAACAAAGAAGCAGAAACTGTTTGTTTTGATTATTTTTTCTTGTGTTTACAACCATTTTCAAACCAACCCCCAAAGCCGTTAGAAATTGAATTGTATTTAAGAAAAGTATGTTATAAATAAAATTAAACCATCGCAGGGAGCATATCCTTTCCTTTTTATTTTTAATTTGATATCGATTTACTCGAAGAACAAACAGACGCTTTTTAGTAATTTTATTGAATTCCTTTTCGAAACTGACCTAGCATGGATCTACAAATATCGTACATCTTTATTCATCCATTGCCGGCCTCGCCTAACTTGGTTTGCCTCAAGCGAACGTTTTATTTATTTTTTTTGAACTCTACACAACCTTGACAGGAGACAGCCTCTTGGAGCCTGCGAAATTACATGCTAAGGAAGAAAATTATAATGAAACTAACATCCGAAACTAGGCACTCTTGAACGTTCGCTGCCAAGAGAACATGAACACGGCAACGCAACGGCAATCCCTCCTTTCAGCGGACACCTTTATCTGTAACTCGTACGGTGCATTGATCGGGACTCTTATCGACCATCCAGACCAGAAGTTTCAGGATTCGTGCCGTCCACATTCTTCTCCTACCACGGTCGACCGGTAACTAAGGGGTGGTTTTTCGTTAAAATTATTGAGTTGTCTTTTGTGTCCCTCGCGCGGATCTGCTTGCAGTGTTAATACACTAAACGCTATCTACACGGTTTCATTAACGAAATCGTGATCTCGCCCTCCGCAACGGTCAGCCGATCATCGTGCCTCGCCGTTCGCATTTGAATTCGGTGGCGCATTGCTGTTCGGAACCGCGTTTGTATTGCGCTGCCCCAGTTCATCCTGTTGCTGGCCGTAGTGAGTGTGACCCGGAGGCGGTGGTTGCAGTATCAGCGGGGCCACGGATGTCGACTCGATGATGGTCGTTTCTGGTCCCAAATCCTCGTCGGGGAAGTCATGGTCGCAATGGTGCTCGCCGCATATTTTACACTCGTATATGTTAGGCTTCAGTGTATTCAGTAGTTTCTATCGGAGCAAAGAAAAGAGACTTGTTTTTTAGCCTTGTCGATCACTTTTCACCAGCTTACCGCTTACCTGTCCAAACGTGCTGCCTTCAGCCCGCACGATCTGATACACGGCGTAGGATGGAATGCAAACCAAAGAAGCAGAGGCGATGGTCCATCCAAGACCGTGGGCCCATCCTGGATAGTGGTACTTTCCGTTGTGGTACGTTGGCGCCTCGTAGTTGATCAAGCTAAATATCCATAAAGACTGCAGTAGGGCGAATGAAACGATTTCATTAGAACCTCAGACGATGGATACTAGCCACAAGGGTTACTCACGATCAACAGAAACGGCACGGCAATCATTAGACAGAACCGTAGATAGAACGACGGAAGCCGTCCGGTCATTTGTTTCACGTTCTTCGAAAGTCTATTGATGCCGTAGAACCAGGCGATCGCGATCGTTTCGAAGAAGGCGAGGAACATGATCGAAACCGAAGCTGCGTAGTGGTCGATCAGCTGGAAGAAGTATATTCCACCCTGGATGAGATTGGGCAGCCCGGCAAAGAATGACACCACGCACACGATCAGCACCAGCAGTTCGTGGTACACGAGTTTTCGCTTGATCCATCGCGGAAACCCATCCTGGATGGAGGTAACGACGACTTCCACGATGGCAAACTGTATAAGATCAGAAAAATCATTAGCTCTCCATGTGAGCGCGATGAAACAACTCTCCCAAATCCTTTAACACCTACCTGACTATTCAACCCGAGGCAGAGCAGCATGAAGAAAAACAGAACAGCCCACAACTGGGCAGCGGGCATTTTTGCCAGCGCCTGCGGATAAACGACGAATATCAGGCCTGGTCCACCGCTGATCACGTTCTCTACGGTAGTGCCCTGCTCGAGCGCGATATTGCCGATCGTGGCAAACGCAAAGATGCCAACCAGCAAGCTGGTGATCGCATTCACGAAGGACACAGCCAGCGTGTCGTGAAGGATGTTATTGTTGTACTTGTTATAGCTTGCGAACGATATCATCGAACCGAACGCGATACCGATGGAGTTGAAATTTTGAGCCGCAGCATTGATCCATACCTGCCAGAAGACGAGCCAACGAGAACGCATGACAGCAGGTGAAAGCCACAGATCCGTTCGTTGTACTTACGTTAGCTCTTCCCAGTTCCTCCCAATTTGGACGGAAGAAATAGTGGAGTCCCTTGTCGGCTCCTTCCAGTGTTAGCGAGCGTCCGAGGAAGACGACGATCAAGATGAACGGGAGTGTCGCGGTGAGATAACGCACCTTCGCTGACGATTTGATCGACTTCCAGATGGCGAAGTAAACCAGGATCCAGGCACAGACGAGACACGCCACCAGCTCCCAGCGCATCGCACCTGGGTACTCGATACCGTGGCTTATCTGCAACACCTTGTTCCTGCAAACAACCGACACGGGTGTTAGTCTGGAAGGCTTTATTCCCGCAGACAAATGGCTACTGACTCGAAGAACTCTTCCGTGGGCGTGCGAGACATATCCGGGCGCGTTAGGTTGTGCTTCATTCGCTCCGGAATCCAGCAGTCGGGCGTGTTCCAACGATGCGAACAATCCGTCCATGGCAGCTCGGGCCGGAAGGAGGTGAAAAAGTAATAGATTGCATACGCAATGATCACACTGTAGTACGTGGACATCAGGAATGAAACGACCACACTAGCCAAACCGGTACCTGTGAGGAATGCGATCAGTTACATCAATATAATGCATTTTTCACATTCATCGAAACTATTTGCATATGAACTAAAATCTACATGAATCGCAGTTTCCCATCATTTTAATAATGATTTGGATTACCTTGGATTACCTTCCCATCTGAAAGTTGCAGCAAATACAATGCACTCTTCCGCGGTCGTATTAGATTCGTAACAATAAGAACCGAGAGTCATTTGTGGGGAGACAAAAAAGCACAAACAGAAAATTGATCTGCAATCTGCAACTGGTAGCCTTTTAATGGCCCAACATCAACCAGAACAGAAATGTAATTTTCATTTCCAGCTGACACGAGACAGAGCGGAATTGGATGGCAATTGATATGCATTGTTATGAAACACCACCCTCCTGGTGCATTCGCAGGTTGCGGTTTGCTGCTGCCACGTGTGCTGAGCTCTGATTACAGATGCTTCATTTTATTTCGTCGTTTGTACGATCATCACCGGTTGTATAATGGCAGGGGTGGTTTATGACGCCCGGAAACGCACGACGCATCTAATTAATGCGTCCGATTGCAGGGCCATAAATCAAAAGCCACCCGCCATCCCAGTGTGCCGGATCTGATGAACTGAGCGTACTAACTGTACTACATTATCATCCAAGTAGCGTATGGCTAAGGGTGGTGCTATTTTCGTAAATGAACTATTCGTTACGCTTGAATAGATGCAACGTAGATAGATGATCTAATGCTGTAGCAATGCATTTGTTCAAATCGATTTTTGCAGCGACAAAAATGATCCAGCAATCGGCAAAAAACCTCTCCTGCAACTGATCGCGCATACCACGCTTCAAGCTAAAGTACCATTTAAATTCCTTTGATTTATTGTGACAGCTTTCCCCGTAAATAGGGGAGAACAATGCAAATAAGCATTTAACCCCCGCCAGTCGTCCACTATTCCAGGAGACCTGGTCGAAGGGTTCCTGTGCGCTGTGTATTTTATGCATTATTTATCAACAACACCCCAGACATAACGATATTGGATGAACGGCGCGACACCAGTGTCGAATGAGTGATTTATTCGCTCACCATCTCGATCGCGCCATTTTGCAAAACGGTAACTGGGCGGTCGTAAGCAGCGGTTAGTTAGCAATCGCGAATTTCCTGTTTCTTGAGGGGCGTGCTTGGTTCGCGTGCGCTCCGTTTAAGGGTGCCAAGCTGTCTGCTTCGACTACCCAGCAATTATGTTAAATCGACCAGCAATGCAGGCTATTTGCGAGCGTTCTTTTCACTCGGTTGGTTGCCCGCAACACAACCACACCGGGTGGATGATTGATGATTGACACTTCATTTACCGGCGCGGTGAAGTGCAGCAGCACAACAGCGATATCGAAAACGGTACTAAGGTTTATTTAAAACCCCAGCACCACCGGCAACACACGCGCCACCAGGAGTGGTGGTCATTAGCATAAATAAGTGCGACATCGTCACGACAGCTTAATTAGCTACCGAGGAGCCCGTAGGCTGTAAACTGCATCGGCACAAAGGTGTTGAACCTGCATGGATTGTTGAGCGTTTGTTTAAAGAATTCCTTCTCATTATCGTTTCATCAATCACTGCGCTCAGCTGTTGACAATCGATGGAGTTAAAGATCCTCCCAACAAGCACAACATATAAGAACACTTGATCAAGAGTTCAAGTTATTGTAAAGAGAAAGAATAAATCCATTACGCGCCTACTCTCCTCCCGCATTATAGATGGATTATTCTAATCCATTAGCAAGTGTGCACGCGAGCGCATGTCACAAACTAAACCAGAAGCAAAGAGCAAGCATTTCACATCATTTCAACGTCAACGCCCACAAACCACGTTCCAACAAGCCCTTTGGGGTAGATACGGCAAGATTTATGATCTAACTGACCTCGGGGCGCTGAAATCGTGATCATTAGAGCAGTTTCATTCCGAACGCCGTCCCCGTTAATGAATTTCACCGCCATTCACAATTTGCTACTATTTTACATTCGTTGAGCGACCAGAAAAATTTACACGTCCGTATAAACATCACTGACAGGGTAGTGTTAGGACAATTTTGGAGGGTTCTAATTGGTTCCTGTCCTGTTGAAACGGTAGCCGAGTAAAAATTAATTAAAGAGCTCTTCCGCTGAACAAGTGACTTGCGCTGCGGCATTGGGCAACAAGCGACGAACCCGGGCTCTATCTATCGGTGTTCTCGCACCGTACGTACCTTTGAATAGCGGGCACAGCTGCCCAAGGGCACCGATCGGTCCCCGACCCGTGTACTGACCGACGGCCAGCTCCATGAACAGCATGGGAATGCCGCAGATCAGCAGAATGATGAAGTAAGGCACCAGAAACACACCTGAATGGGGGAAAGAAAGTGACATTAAGTTCATGGCTATTGTTTGATTTGGCTGCAAACGAAGCCTTACCTCCACCGCTCTTATAACACAGATACGGGAAACGCCACACGTTGCCCAGGCCCACCGAGTACCCGATGCAGGCGAGCACGAATTGCATCTTATTTGCCCAGTGCTGCTTGCGTGGCTTGAGATTATCCAGATCGGAGTCATCCGACACACCACCGTAGCTCTCGTTCTCGTACGTTTCATCGGGTGGCCTGTAACGAACAAATACAAGTGTGTCGCTATTAAACATATTGTTATATTACCTTGAAATTTGCACAAACCTACTGAAATAATTCAACTGATTCAATTATGCTTTAACTCCGTCAAAAACAACTCAAAAGCAGATAAAACAACAGCCTAATTTGTCTCGCACGTTTTCGTGTTCACTTAGCACTATGTTTTTTGTTTATGTATATAATATTCAGCATGCAAAAAACTTAATTAGCATAGCGCTTTTTGGCATGTTTTTTGCGATACAATAAATCAAAGGATATCAGAAATATGGCTAGAATGTGCGTTCAAGTGTTCCACGTTAAATGCCTGATGGCTTACGTGCATTTAGCATTCCTGTTCTAAACATAAAAAACTGTTCGAAAATAGTTTACAGAGCAGATCTGCATATTTTTATGTACGGGTAAGCATTGGCAAACACGACCAAATGGGTTTAAAGGTGTCAAATTATTCTTCTTCTCACGTTTCCAAAAGCGGAAACGTGGTCGCATGTATGAAAAAGTTACTTCCTGATTTTTTTCAGAGCACATACTGTTTGATTTCGCCCACCCAACACTTTACCTGCCCTGCTGGACACATACAATCAGCTTGTTGTTAAATCTTATTATCATCATTTCCCCAGCGTATGAGCAGTATCGAAGGGACATCCCTGGGCAGTACTTATGGGCTGTAGAATCGATTTGCATCTTTCCACTTACAAACGCGATCGGATGTTGACTTCTCGTCTCACAGTTTAACTGAAGTCGAAGTGCTAATCGAGTGATTTGATTTTATTTACTTATGGGAACGAAAGTCGAACGGATGGTCTTACATTGGTCAAGGGTAACATTTAAGAATTCCAGCCGATTTTAGATTCGATCATTGTTACTCACTACCATCATGGTTAGAATCAACCACCTTCATTTTATGAGTTTTGTGCGCCATATTTCAACACTTGATTGGTTGATTGATCAGATACGGGGTATATTCTGCTCTCACATGCACTTGTTGTGGGCATACGCTTCAAATTACCGGAAGCTCTCTTGTCAACGAGTTCCTCAGAACATGGAATTCACACAAACGAAACTCTGGTCTCATTTTCGCTTAGAGTTTCTTCATTTTGCGGTCACATGCGAAGCAATTTCAGCGTGTAATAGCTATCCGTTTGCCGTTCGGTGTAAACCCATATCCCTTCTCACAACCCGTTCTTTTTGCCCGTGTTTGCCATCCCTCCGAAGGGAAGTTCTAGTGACATTCCACCGTTGCATGATGGGCACGGAAATGGACAATCGTCGTCGTGACACATGATCGAAATTGAAACCGAACGGAACATTAGTGGAGTAGTGGGTGGTCGTTTCCTAGTGAAACGTTACTCTAGAGGCGGCACGTTGAACAACAGACAGTTGTGGTTTGTGGATGGAATAACTTCAACTCGGACCCACTAGAATCCACCGAAACCCAACTACGATCAATCAATCATAACTCCGGGGAGAAGATGATCCCACGATAAGCCAAGATATGTTGTAAAATAATCGCAAATATTTCAATCCAATGTGTTTGTTCTGAAACACACTTACAATCCGTGTGGCATTCATTTAATAAGAAGACGGAAACTTGACACGACAATCGAGCGCTACTAGCTCTTCTAATCTTAAGCCACGTTCACGAAACGTTTGTAAATATTCTTGCCTATTTCAGGATAAGTTATCAAGTGACCTCGTGTGATGGTGTGCCTACAAAATTATCAGTGTCCACGCTTCACTAATCCGTGAGTAATTAAACCAAAGAAAATGATACGGATCTAACTTGGAATTTAGAAGACAGGTATTGTTGAATAAAACAAACTTGAATGGATGGATAGATGTTTATGCTTATTTGGTTGAGATTATTTAACGTAGCACTCAAAGAACACAAGCCTGTCTGTTTATATATCAATTTTCTTATGTGTTCAAATGTTCATAGTACACTGATTTAATAAACAACACCACTCACTCCTTCTCTGATTTTTTACAAGTAAAGGACTGAAGAAAAATGATTACGTCATTGAGCAGCATGTGATATATAAAGCTCACGAATGTTAAGTTGATGCAATTGGAAGGTTTGCACTATCATTGGCTTCATGACAATTTCAGTTTTAATAAGAAAACAGTTTAGGTTTTAATCCTCCTTCTTTAACCCTAAGTTAAGTCTTTTTTCGACCCATCCACCTAGAGCGCCTACTTACTCCCCAATAAATCGCCGCATCATGACCGGACTGTTCGGGTAACTGGGCATCCCGGTCATTAGTGGTGTCCTGTCCGTGCTGCCGACGGTTCCATTTGGATGAGGCCGTTCCGTTCGGCTCTGCGCATAAGGATCTAACTTTTCACCTCCATTCGGTACGGGCGTCTCCATCGTCGCGCTTTGTACATTCATTCCCGATGCAGTCTCCATTTGCGCAAATCGTTCCAGACAAAATTCACAACATCACCATACCATTATCACCGTGAAACACTGAGAAATGCCACCGTTATTGGGAGGGTTCGACAATAATCTTCCCACTTCCGTGCTTCTACGAATCTGACGAGTACGATACTCGAGTTCGACAACGGTGACAGATCCACCGTTGATGGACACGAACTAAAGCCTTTGATCCCCGAACTGGATGTTGAGAAGCGAATCGTACCGGTTCGCGTACCTGATCGTACTGAATGGCCCATGACCAGCCCGTGGCAACATCCCCATTGGGCGATGGTGGGCTTTTCTGTAAACACGGCCCAACCAACTCCATCGGCTCTGTTGAATCCACCGGTGGATGGGATGCTACGTCGGCTGTACGTCATATCAAAGCAGGTGATAATCGTTTGGGTCAACACTGGCCACCGCGAGTGGGTGGGAAAGGCGATCCGAGGTTGCTATCTCTGATCTCGTAAGATATCTACAGTGCTGTCCAAAAAATTGGCCAACATGATGAGCTATTTAAGTTAGAGAATCTTTATTCCACTCGTGTTAGGGGAAAACTCGAAGGTCTCGATGGACTATAGTACAATAGCTATAGACGAGCAATGATTCAGTATTTAAGTTGGGATAAAATGATCATGCAAATCATCCCTAGCATTCCAGAGATCACCTGTATTGTGCCATTCGCAATCGTTTTCCTTCCTTTCCCAGACGATGACGATTCATTATCGCACCAGACCCGATATTTATCATCCCAAACGGACACTTTAATCACCACGGCGACGTAAACCTCGTTCACGGTGGCCATGTGGAGACATCCAACAACATCTACAAAAAAAAATCTCCATCAAGTGGACACTTCCCGGCGGCAGCGTCAAGTACACACTCGCACAAGACGCGCTAATGGCTCGGTTGGTTTATGACGATGTTTTCAAATATTTGCCTACCGAATTCACGACCTCCCTGCGAATGAGCCGCGCGACCGGCACAAGTGGAACGGTTCGTGTGCCTTTAACTGGAGCATCATCGCCGCCTTGGTCTGCATGTAGAATCTGGCAGAAGAAGCTCATCCGTAGGTAATGAGTTTAGTGTTTTATGTCTTGAAAGAAGTCTATTAATGTTAATGACATTTTTTGATGATGTTTACAAGGGGAGCTTCATTTGTATAGAGAGATTTACTAGCTGCATGCTAACGACCAGCTTGAAAGCATTATCAAATTGTTAAACACGTTCAGCTGGCACGTGAACAAATCAGGCCTTTGAAACACTTTTTTTATGTAAATTTGCGTAAATTTATCATTGACCTTTATGTCCATCTACATCAAACTAAATAAACTTTTGAATAAGTGAAATCAGTTCTACAGCCATGTTCTACAACCCATAAATTTTCCTTTCGGAATCATTAACGCCCATTGCAATCAAATGGAATTGTTCTTGATGCTGTTTATTTCGAATGCTAATCCCCAAGAACCCCATGATTAGGATGCGCCTCAAAGGACCATGATGTTGTAGCGTGTCATAATAAAGATAGCAATCGCAGCTCGTTGCTTTGAACAAGCACTGCATAATCTAGCGAATTCAAGGCGAGACTTCGTCGAGATTTGCTCGATCATTCTTCTGGGTGATTGTGTTTGCTAACCGCTTTTTTGCACACTTTCATCCATTTGTTGGGGTGCTAGAGAATTATCTACGAGCGTACCCTATGCCAACCGGACCAACACTGGAGCAATCGAACGAATTTCTCTGCAATGGCCCATTTGATAACAATTTCCTCAATTGAGACCTCGGTCATATGCCGCGCGAGGGCCCGGATTAAAGCCTTAACTAAACTAAATCCGTGCAGCCGAACGAATGGAACGAGACTGGTGCCAATTTAATCCGCACCGGGAGTTGACCTCATTCCGTCCATTCAGCGACGCTCCCAACTTTCCTAACCTCAAATACGGTCCGGTCACGGCTCGGTATATCCCCCAACGTTGGAGTTAAATGTGGGTTGACAAATTTAAGCATTCATATCATCGACTGCCCCGACGCATTGCAAGTTATGACTACAGGCATGCGTGCGTCTGGCAGGCCTTTACACTGAATGTAAGCTGGCCTGCGAGGTACTTCGAGATCGATGCATCTGACGCCATACGAGACGGACCTTGTGGTAAACCACAACCGACGAGCCGAATGGTAATTGTAACCGTTCGACTGCCGGTTTCGATCAAATACCAAAACCTGGATTGCTCGAATGAGGTATATATCTCTTACGGCAGCTCCGCCAATATATGCACGATCGGAATGTGAAGACTGTGCTGTGTAAAGAGTGCGTGCTAGAATGTTAACTCAATTTGCTACCATTATCTCGCCAAATTGCGTAATCAAATTGTGCGTCTTTGTCGCAACATCTCCACGTATGCTATCGTTGAATGTGGCTTTCTGTAGCTACCCATTTTCACGCACGATCGCGTGTTGGTGCGTTAATCACTTTCGCTTGAATCTCGTCGTTACCTCATCCTGCTAAGAACCTTCCTGTATTATGTCGCCATCTCAAGATACCAACAGGCAATTGCTTCTCGGGAAGGTACACTATGCTTAATTGAATAATTCGCCCTATCAGCCTTTTGTTCACGCGTGTGCCGATAAAAATCTACGCTCCCGAAGAACCGAGTTCCCGGGAACTTTACACTTACGTTGGTGGGCTGATCATGGTCAGCAGCTCGTTCGGGGAGTTTGGCACCCTCCGGATGACCATCCGCCGGCCATCCGTTGAACCCATGCCGATGGATGCGAGTGACCGGATCGAGGTGGCATCAGAAAATAGCCTCGGAGTGCCTCCGACGTCGCTAAAGATGTACGATCCACTCCGTGCGATCGTCGCCTGGTGTTGCTGCACATTTGCCAACCCTTGCGGATCGTTAGCTGGTGGTTAAAGAAGAAGGTGCGTTATATTCAACGAGTTATCCTTCAGACTCACCGATTATCCCTTACCTGATCGCACCGATCGCAGGCTATTGAAATGTTTGGGCTTCTGGCCATATCCGACTGGAGCTGCATGAACTGTTAACGAATTCACTCCTACTGTAGTCGAGCTTTCGGCTGCTTCGGCAGCTTTGAGCCCACTAGGACCTGCTACAGGCACCGTTCCATCCGTTCCACTCGTCTGACAAGGCACGATCACGAATTTCCGGCCACTAGGACCCACCATCGGTAGGAGCGCCTTGGACTCCTCACTTCCACTCGAAGTGGCCGATGCATTCGACACGCTGTTGCTGAGCTTGCTTTGCGCCCGATAGTTACTGTTGATGGCATTGTAGTGCAGATCGTTGATCGGTCGGCGGTTCGGGATCGGATTTACGGACTGTATTTCCAGCTGGTTCTGCTCCTGCGTGTCCATCGTACCTCCTGCGAAGGGGTCCGGGAGCTAGCACCAGCGGAAAGCAACGCGATTGGATTCGTTTCTCACCGAACGAACAAAAAATAAACAACAAATCTCGTTCACACACTCGCGCACGTGCACTACAGCTCGTAGGAGTTGGTGTTTCGGCTTCTTCAACTGCACCCAAATGTTGCAGTGTTTACATCACAGTATGCGCCTTGCGCAGTGCGTACGATCGGTGGGACACTTGCGAGGCGTAAGGAACATTATTAACTCACTCACAGATGCAGGCACACATAAATACACTCACACACGTTTGTTGGGCTCGTAGTTTGGGTTGGTAGCAGACTAAACCAAGCGAAAAAAGGACCATGTTTAAGAGAAAACCATAAAAATAAAACAAAATATTCACCACCGTATGTCAGCAAACCGATTAAACGATCGTTTATTAGCGCCAGCGTTCCTACGGGACAATCGGACAATTTACAATTGCATTCCTTCACGCCAACCCCCGGTCGGATCACCACCGGTCAGCTCCTTGAGGGGGTGGAAAGGGTCGTGTGTGTATGAGCAGCGTCATAGCGTCATAGGCGGTTTATTTTTAGCACGAGTTTAGGGTAATAATTTCTAGGAAAAGCTTCCTTTTCGGTTGCGGCGCACGAAGGTACACCGGTTGCGTGCTAAAAATATGTCAACATAAATCGGCATCCTTTCCCGAAAGCATTAAACGGGAACCCATAAAACACTGACCCAAGGAGGAAGGAGCACCCGCACGCCCCAGGAAGGAAGCCGCAGACACACCAACAGCATAACACTAACGGTGTGATGTTATTTGAAGAAGAAAGAAAAACACTACCGCCTGTGAGGGATGGCGCCACACCAAGTAGCACCCTGGGCGGTATTGCGGCCCAGTACGTAACATTCCTGCAACAGGGCGGACTCGTAAATCAGCACCACAAATCCCCACAAATTGTGTTCAAAACATACGCGCATATGTCACACCGACCGGGGATGAGTAGCGCACGCGATCGCGAGGCCTCGAGTATTAGCGATTTTTACGAGTATCTATTACCTCGCCAATTGATACTCCCCACACGGGAACGCGAGTAAATAAACGCGAGAAAAACGTACTGGGAAATGGCGATCGTAATGTGCGATGTGAGTTGTGAAGTGGGAGTGAACAACACGAGCCAAAAGCACGCCCAACTCGGTTCGAGGATCGCGTCCCTGTAGTGGTTGATCGGGGGTGGATTATCGTAGCGATTGCGGCTCGATGAAACATCCTCAAGATCATCCATCGATCGTCCATCTTCTACAAGCGTTGTACTAAAGTAACGTTGTGCTAAATCTTGTATACTCTAGGCACCCATAACCGAGGGGATTCAGAACGGGAAAATCGGGTTAAAAGGAACCCAAACTCCTTCGTTGATAACAAGCATCGTATCCCCAGTGAAGATCAACGTTCGGGAGTACGTCATTCTTCGATTGAAAAAAAAAAACAGAAAACAGGGGCGTAGACGAGCAATGAAAACGAAATGATCGTCGAGTTTTACGATCGCAGGCGTGTCACGGCGTGATTCCACGGGACTCGTTCCTACCACGTTCTAAGCCGTTAGGAGCCGTTTGGCGGCATCGTTCGAGCGTAGTTTTGTTACAGTGGCCGGGAGATTGAGAAACTACGCATGGTTACGATTGTTTAAAAGCAAATACAAAAACGTAGCGCAGACTTCAAACGATCTTGGGACACGATCACCCGGAATCCGCACTGATGAAGTTGTAAATGGTGCAGCTCTTAACGACCAGCAGATCTCCTTCAGGACGAGCCGCACTGGCGGTTTTTGCTTTCTTTTCCTTTGGCTGCTTGTTGAACACATGCCAAACATGACGGAACCTGACGGCGGTGACGACGGCTTGTGACAACAAATAGAAAGATGACACAATATGGCTCACAATCGCTAGGATGTTCCTCGACCACCCCCAAGACCTGAGAGGCATCTCGTGTCGCGTGTTGGCCGGATCATTGTTTACAAACACAAACACTCGATCGACACTCAGGACCGGTGGTAGGGCGATTTCACTTCTTGTTCCTCGCGACCAATTCCGGTGTCATTCAGGAACGTCAAGGCAGGATCGCGCTGCTAGAGTGATTCGCGTCCAGCTGTGCTTTAACCTACCCGCAGGCTACTGATAAGATTGTAGCACTCAACCTAAAAGGGCACGTGCATTCCACACCGCTGCCGCTATTGAGGTGTTTGAGCCGGGTTTATGTTTGATGGACATCTTAATAGCCGGCACACACATACGCGTTTCTTTAACGGCTGGAATCACTTCTTGGCACACTCTCCGACTCGCTGGTCAGTAGTGCAATAGTGCCAGGCAAACGCTGTGCAGCTGTTTCTTATCAATTGTGTTCGGGTTGTTCATGAAATGCTGCATGTCCCGGGTTGAGAGTCAATTTCCTGTACAAAGCCACTATCTATAGCCGTAGTGGTGGTAACCTTCCTTGAAATCACCGCCACTTTGCTCTTATCAAAGCGGGTTTCTTTTAAGCCTGTTTTTAAACACGATCACGTAAGTTTATGAACAGCTGCTCGTTGAAGGCTACATGGGACTACACTAGTTCTAGCCCATGCACTACCTTAACATTGGTGCACAAAATCCAACACTGTAATTCCATTTAATAAATCAACAGTTAAGTATATTCAGCATAAATAGGATTTTATTCAATGCTAAGCACATCGTGAATAAAATGGCAAAATTAAACTCAAATCTGCATTTTATTTTGATCAACTGAACTCACTATCTTTGAACAATGGTAAGCAGATAAAATATCAACTTTTTTTTCTTACTGAAAATCATTCATTTTCGTTCATTAGTTTAAAATGCCATTTCCATCAATTTGATAATTTTAATGTACTTCCTTTTAGCAAGCTGATAATGATCTTTTGCTTGAAATGCTCATAATGATGATGATTTCATTGAAGAAAACCCTTTTTGGCTGTTTTAGTCACCAGTTCCAGAGCATAAAAAATCGCTTCATCTTATCAATCTGCTGGTGAATCATGCCGACTGAATGTCGCAAAAACAAGCGCTCGGTAGACCGATTTGAGATACTGTCCCGATAAATATACTCTTCGGCGGGAACTTCTTCCTCTACCGTGGCATAGTACGGCTCCCCCAGATAAAGCGTTGGTGTGGGAGTTCACGCCTCAGCAGCGTGCATATGTGTGCGCGTTTTTGGGGTTGGTTTTGGGGTATATTTTCGAAAGCGGTTTTCTAATGGCCAGGACAATCGCTCAGTCACATCCGTCAGATCCGTCAGAGTTCGAGTCAGGCCGTGTCAAGTTCGGTTGCGACCACATGCTGCCCTTGCCCCATCTTCATACGCCCCCACCAATCAGTCGGCACAACAATGGCCGACGCAGCAGCCAAAGAGATTGGTTAAATTTAGAACTATCTTTAAGCGGGCCAGATAAACCGAAGGAAACGCGGGATGACAGGAAAAAAAATCAAACGAAATACAATACGCTGCCTCCTTGATAGGTGGCGAAAAACGCGAACAAGCGTCTGAGTGGGGAAAAGAACGGATACAGCAACGCTATCAATACCCCCAGACCAGACGGTTTTTTCCGCACTTGAAACCGCGTACTTCATATGAATTCGAGCGAGGTTTTTCACGGTACAGCGGCAGACTGACCCACTGCTGTCGGATTGTGAGAGGTGCGAAGAGAGATTTCATTATCTTTGGCTAAAGCTGGCTCGTCCTCCGTTGCGATACAGCAGCTGCAGCAAGTGTAACCATGATAAGGACCGCACCTCAACTGTAAATGGCGAACCACTACTGCCAAACAGAGCTTTAAAAACTGCTTTAATTTCATAAATTTAGAACCTTTAAGATGTACTAAAAAACATGAAATTTAGCGATACTTTCCAGCGGAATTTGTATCTCCCAGGGATCCCTTACATTACGATAAGTGTCTTCCACAGTTGTGCACAACCGGCTCAAGGTTCTCGTGACTATGTTGCACACCATGACCAGGCCCTGCCATTAATCACCACTCTGGACCCCTCCGACCAGTGACTGGACGGAACTGCTGTTGGAAACTGGGCTTGGAGCTAAACTTCGCATTAATCTTTGCACGCATATTTTCCCCTCGTAGCTTCATTGCGTGCGATCGGAAGGCTGATACACACGATCACGCACCCACACACATACAGCAATCGCCAACTACACACAGCCACAGATCGATCGAACGAGAAAGAAGAAGCACCATTAATTAGAACACTGCTGATGATGGCATGACGCGGTGGTGTAACTATCCGGTGGCGTTCTTCCCGTGCAAACACCGACGGTTCTAACGTTCGGTTCTAACGAGGTTGCACGATGAGTTGTAGGAACAGTCGAACCTCGTTTCGACCTGCGCGACCGGGTCGATAGTACTTTTGCACAACAAATACCCGCTGGTCACTAATTTTCGTGCCATAATTGACATTAATTTATACATCGGTATATACGCTTCATCACACGCCATAGGGCGTACGTACGCGCACACATCAAGGGCTTGATCTTTCTTTCGCGTTACTGTTGGTTCGGTAATTTCACACTCAGCAAATGGTGGTTGTTTTTCTTGAAATATAAATCGCCTGACCACTAAATCTGAAACATTGCAACACTAAGTGTGTGCATAGTCTCAAAGCCCTTTCCGATCGTACCAAAATGGCGGTTACTCTCCGTAAGTACTTGATCAGTTTTAGTAAGAGCTGTAGCCTGTTTCACCTGTCAACTTTTCACCACCTGCCCTTAATTTCCTATTTGATTTTTTGTTATGAACTTTTTTTCATTTTCACACACTTTTCCGCACCGCTCGCTGCACGCACTGCAACACGCCGTTGTTGTCTACTATTTTTACACACCTCTTTTTTTTCTTCTTGCTAGTCCATTATACACTCAAACCTGGTGACCCGGCACTTCGTTACAGCGTTTGAAGCGTTACAGGGATACGTTGTATTTTTTGTTTTATGAATACCACGGCTCCTATCGCTTGGGCTCACACTTTCGATTGTCACAAACGCGCGCGCGCACGCGCGAGTACACGTACGCGCACAAACACACATGCGTGCGAACACTTTCCCACGAACTGACACACTGCGAGGGAGTGCGTCCGGGTGTCCGGGTGACACGGTGTCATGCCATCATCTTGAGCGCATCTCAAAGACTGACCAACGCAATCAACCCACTCGACAGCTTAGACCGGTCCCGATCACGCTCAAATGTTTGATGGACATTCGGACCGGGTGGACGGAACGCGACCGTGAAATCGCGTCCCGCGATGATAATCGGCGCACGCATGCACAAAAGAAGAGAGCACCGCACTTAAAAGACAATACGGCAGGAAAACTGCGAGAAATCGCCACCGAAAGAGAGAGAGAGGTGAGAGTCGATCTCGCGTACTGGCGGGAATGCACGAGAAAGTCCCGCGTGGTGTTACAATCCAGCACCAACCTGTTGCTCGCAACGTTTGAACGCGTCGAAGGATCGTGCCAGGATGATTCACACGTACCGACGTCAAAAATCACGCGGCTCACTGAGATTGCCCTTAGACCCGCAGGCGTCGTGACATCAGAGGGAAATTTGTACGCAACCTCCACCTAGAACCGGTTCGCCATCTGCAACTCACACGGGGAACGACTGCAGTTCCGTGATGGACCGCATCACACGCGACACTGCAGAGTGGCTTCTATCTAATCGAACGGCGAACTTCTCGGCCTCTTATCAATGTCTGCCCATACACTTGGGTGGTGGCCAGAGCGCCTCGAGGTTATATCTGACCCATATCAACCCTCACCGGAGGCTAGGAGCAAGACGATGCGTCGATTCAACACAACCTCACGAGTAGCGGTCAGTTATGGCATGCCAGGGTTTCTTATCAGCCGAGCGTGTAGTAGCGGACCGGTCATGTAGTTCACTGATTTATAGAGCTCATGAGGAACTAATAATATCGAAAAATTGCAGTTTGTCTGCCAATTGACAAACGATAGCCCGAAGCATCTTCCTTTATCACTGAAACTAACCTGTAAATCTTACACACCCTCGACTAATCAGCAAAAGAAGCCTATGCACATAGCTAACATCAGATGCACGTCACGATGACACCAGCCGGTTCCGATGGACGCATTTAGAGCGCACTCGCGATCCGATTCTCGTACTCGGGCCGTGCTAGCGCTACTAGCTGCTACTAACGACTGGCGCGGTAGCTAAACGCAACGACAACGGCAACAGCCAACCATGTGTGCGGAACAGTCGCTCCAAAGTCGAGCAGGAGACCCCAAACCGCGTCATCTGATCATTCGCATCACTCTCACCGAAATGGACACCTCACAAGAGCAACATGTTCGCTCTCGTGGCAACATGTCGTATGTTCTGATGATCAGGCGACAGATTGTCTTCCTCGGAATTCGGGAAAAGGATGCAACCCTTATGCAAAGGGGTGCACTTTGTATTAGAAGAACTTACACAGATTAGTACTAATAAGGACAGAGAATTCAAGCAGTACGATGAATAACAAAAAAAATAGAATTTTGTTGTAGACTGGTGGACCTTTTCATTGTTTCTATTCATTTATTCTCTCATATAAGCTGTCTCTTTCTGACGCTAGTCGCATTACGTACTATTCTAGTCGTCTATTTATTGCTTTAGTACCCATTCTCTCTGCATGACGCGCTCGCAAATGACAAGCATTGTGCCATTTCGTACATACAAAACTGCCCTTTTAACATGCATTATCAATTAGTGTGTTTTGATTCAGTTGTTTTTGCATGATTTTTTGCGTAATTGCACGGCCATTTGCAACGTCTTATCAAATGCTAAGACACAGCCTCCTAAGAGCTCAACCGTTGTTCTCAACGTGTTATCAACGGTACAGAGCCTCGTTCGGGGTGCATGAGCTACGGATCATAAATTTTATTGATTAACAAACATGCTAGAACACCCCTGTTATCGTACCGTGTTGAATGCCATAAATTAAAGGCATAGTTTAAATTAAAATTAAAGCTTCCGGGCGCACTTTTCAAGCGGCTTGTTCTATTAGCAGTCGAAATAATAATATGGCAATAAATGCATAAATTAAAACCGTACCTTTTCTTGTTTACTTGCTTCTTACATTTGAATGAGCACAACATGCACAGTTTTCTTTGAAAAGAACATCTTCATTAAATAACAAGTAGATCAGACATTACGCCATGCAGCTTTGCAATCATGCTAAACGTAAAGTTCGCAAAGGGCGGAAAGTCATCAATCTTTATTTGAAACCGTGGCCATTTGAACAGCGGCAAACCTTCCGGAGGAAACGCAAATCGTCTACCTTCCAGCCTCAGCCGTACTCAACGACCACTAATCACCGTCAGCTGCGCTGGCCAGCGAGCTGTAAACGAAGATCCAGAGGTGGGGAAAGTTTTCTGCTCCTTTTAAATTACCTAATTGCCATTTTCCTTTTTCCAAACGGACGATGAACAATTAGCATATCACGGCCAGCGAAGTATGTAGAAGGCAGATGCAATTCGTCAAGAAAAAAAACATTCATCGCCTTGTAACCTAATTCAACCACAGGCTGTTTCTTCAACCGTCTTCTAATAGAGACGTGCTCTTCCAACCCTATTGCCAGTGGGAATATGCTCATCCCACGTCTCATCTGCTACCACGTTCTTACAGCCGAGTTTTCGGATGTTACTCATTTTATGCAATCTACAATTCAAATCGGTTCGGTCATTTCTCTCTCTCTCGCGCTCGCGCTTTCAATGCTTCGTCCGGTCGTAAACGTAGCAAGGCAAGGGATGCGATACCGTAGGTCGATTGTATGCCATATGTTGGAGTTGACCACTCAAAGTCATACTAATTCCGTTTAGTACAAATTGATACCTTCCTTTTCGTGAACATGAGTCCAGTTACATGGAGACGCGTGGTGTTTGCATTTGTCACATGCTTATACTGACCTTCTGTCAGCGCGTCGATCGTGCAAGTGACGATCAGTGCAAGGTCAATGCTTAGTTCATTTGCTTGCTGAAACTGTAGTAAATCTTTAAAACTAATATTTTTTTAACAATATTGTTCATCTGAAATTGTTCAAATATTATCCTTTAAACACATTGTTTAAAATTTCAAATTAAAATAGTTATAAACATATTCTAAGAAATTTAAACGCAAAAACTAATTTTTCTATTCATAGATACGCTATTTATCAATTCAGTGCGTATGCTATGACAGCATAGTTGGCTATGGCAGACCTATGATTCATCATTATGACCAAAAAAACAAATTGTCATAAAAAAAATCAAATAATATTTTATTAAAAATGTTCCTCGATTACAATCGTATTTATTAACAGAAGTACGATAACTTTTACTTTAATGTTACATAGAAATAATATACACTGGCAAATCAATTACCCTTTATTTTTATCCTCAGCTTTGAGGTTTTTTACAATTATGCTGCCCGTTGCTTCCGTTCGACTATTTTTATACACGATCGTTTTTACTGTAATCTACCATCGCAGTAATACACACCAGCAAACTTATTTCCTTTTACTCTTTCCTTCAGCTTTTAGTTTCTTAAACAATTCAGCTGCTCGCTGCTTCCGTTTGACCATTTCTTGCTCATCCTTTACACGTTGTGGAATGGCAGGATTGAAATCGGGTATCTTGTTTCCCACCCGCTTCTTTCGACCACCTGTGGTTCCGTTGGCATCTTCCATGCTAGCGGCCGAATGCTGGTTGATGTTGGCAATGATTCCAGCTATGTTCGCCAGACCCGGGCGTTGTGGGTTGGAACCATCCGTTTCTGATTGTTGTTGTGCGCCATCCAAAGACTCCGCTTTTTTTGTATCTTCTTCTGTTGATGCTTTCTTACGACTACGCTTCGGTTTATTGGTGGATCCCTTAGTACCAGCAGCTTGTTTGCTAGCTGTATTAGTTTTCTTAGTGGGTTTTTTCGGTAAAATGAAATCCTCATCTTCTTCTGATACAGCACGTTGACTTTTTTCGGCAAATTTTTTTCCTTCTTCATCCTCATCGAGATCCATTACTTCCTCCGCCCTTTCAGTAGTTTCTTTCCGCTTTCGACTACCCGCTTGTTTTGGTTTTGTTGGGGTTTTCTTCTTGGGTTTTGGTTTCTCCTCATTTGGATCAATCTTCCCTGCCATCGTATCGACAGCATGCTGCACCCGCTTACTCACCTTCAGCCGGTTGTGACCGACGGCGCTCTGCACTTTGAAGAAATTCTTTATTGAGGTCTGAGATTTCCTCTCATCCAGTCGCTTTAACACCGGCAGCAGTATATCGTTCGTTTTCGTTACTGTCCATCCGAATTTCTTGCACGCATAGTCGCGTAACCGCTCCGCATCTGGATAGCCCCAGGTAAATTGCTCCTCGCTGCAATCGACAGTTGGTCGCAAATAAGCGTCAACTACGCCCGAGCTTGGAAAACCCTCACTAATGTCGATATTCTTGAGCTTCGATTTTAACGCCATTCTCGAACCAGTAGCACCGTTTCTACCATGTTGCCACCAGTCGCGAAACTTCCTCAATCCCGATAGCATCGACATCAGCTCGGTCGTTTCACCCGACTGCTCCGGAGTAGGTGGGAACGAAGCCAATATCTCTAAAGCCGTCACGGCACCAATACCGTGTATACCCGTCGTATAATCGCTACCCACCAGCAGTGCCAATTGGATCAACTTTTTGCGATCCATGTGGAACATTTTCTCGATGCCTTCGATTGTGAACTCGAACACCAGCTTTTGCTGATTGAAGAAATTTTTGTACACTCGCTGCCCACCGAACAGCCAGATATCACTGTCGTCTGTGATTGTTCCGTCCGTCATTTCGATCTGATTCAAAAATGCACACTGTGCTTCCGCCTCCATCGGTGCGACGATGTACGGTACGCCAAACATCTGCAATAGCTCCATGCAATCGCTGCGCATCTGATCGGTAATGGACACACCGAGGCGAGATTGTTTGTTCTTTTCGCGTTCCAATTCGCGCTCAGTTTGCTCCAAATCCAACGCCATCCTATAAAGTTCCGACGTAGTGTGCGATTCCTTCAACGTGTCCGCCATTTCGGTGATAAGATTTTCAGCACTGACTGGCTTTGGTTCCAGGGCAGCAACTGATGCTTTACTTGTAGATGGCTTTGGCTCGGAGTCATCCTTTGGAGGAAACAGCTCTTTGGATACAGATTTTCCAGAGCCATTTGCCTTTTCGGTTTCATTCTTTTGAATTGCTTCCTTCGAAGGCGACTTCGTAGGCGTTTTGTTTACGAAGAAAGGCTGCGGTACGTAAGGAATCGATTCCTCAGGCAATTGCTTCTGTGAATCCTTTCCAGGTGTCCGAGAAAGAACCAAATGTTCCAACGTTCCTTTTTTGTGTGGGCTGTCTAGAATTTCTATTACGGGAACGGAATCAGACACATGTACGTCTGCGTCATCCTTCGTTGAAGAGGAAGCTAGATCATTCTTCTCTTCGCCTTCGAGTTTTTCCGTTTCAGAAGCTATTTTGTCTCCAGAATCAGCGTCATCAGCATCATATATGATTGTCGTGTCACTGTCATCGTGATCTTCGATTTCTTTAGAAGTGCCCTGCAACAATTACAATATTTAAGTAAATTCAAAAGCTTATTCAAAATCATTTGCTTTCTGTGATATGTTCTGTTCCGTACCTTTCCAACATCCATCGTTGCAGCATCGAGTTTAATTTCATCCAAGTTCAATGTACTTTTCCCCAATTTAAGATCCTCAAGCTGCTGCTTCAGCATCTCATTAATGGTTTCCAATTTTGTACTTGGTTCGAGACCACTCAAATTAGACAACACAAGCTGGTTACTAGAGCTTCCTAGATCGATGGCTTGGGGACGTTTCTTGAGGTTTTCGAGTTCCTCCTTCAATTGTGCGTTGATGTCGTCTACGTTCTTTATTTTTAATGCAAAAGGCGCCTTAGGAACAGCAATTTTCGTTGCAACTATGCATTCAGCCATTTCCAAATTATCCTCCTTGGCTGCAAATTCTTTCACTTGTTCGCTAGGTATACTGATCATCGGTGCTGTAGGTATACTGATCAATCGTTTGTTTGTCTGTTCTGCATTCGTTTCCATTTTGATCGGGTCACTTTCTTTTTCAGTAAAGATATCAGCAAATATATCGTCCTTGTCGCAAGCACCGATATCATCTTGCTTGATAACCACTTCGAGTACTTTTTTCGTATCAGAAACAGCTGTCTTATCTAAACAATTCAAATCGTCGATAGTAAAATCCACGATCGGTTTATAATGGGGTTTGAAGTGGTTGGTGGCATTGAGCGGCAACGTAATACTTGGCAGCGGTGAATCACTGTCCTCTGGCACGTCAATAAAATCCGAATCTGATTCTGTCTCTGCTTCAGTGTATGCTGTTTCAAGATTTTTTTCATCATCCTCAACTTCAATCACATCTTCATCAGGAAGCTCATGGACAGGTTCGAGCGTAGGATCAATGATTGACACTTCATTGTGAACAAACATCTGAGACATTGAATCGTTTACATCGCCACTATCGACATCCTGCGTCTGGTGTAGCAACTCGTTGAATTCCTCGGTTGTAAGTCCACCATACTCGAGCATAAACCCACGAGCCAAACTTTGGGCAGCATTTCCTAGCGCTTGTTTCTGTTCTCGCGACATACGCAAATCATCATCGTCCAGATCGATCATAGCGTGAGGATTTTCATCCTGCATCAGGGACATTTTTATTGCCAACTGCAACTCCTCATCCATTTCTTTATCATCGATCACTTCTTGCAATTTGGCGTCTACTTCCTCCCTAGTAAGCTTCGCAAGTTTAGGAGGTTTTGGAGCAAGTTTGTCCGCTTCTTCTCGAGCTTTTGCCTTCTCTATCGCTTTTTGAACATCCCGTACTAGCAGAAATCTCGTGTTTTCATCGGAAGCGATTTTTTGTGCTGCCTTACTCGACGAGGTATCGATGCCTTCCTCATTCATCAATGATTCCAACTCTGCCAACGAGAGACATTTTCCGCCCATTTCCTTCTCAGCTTCCTCCAGTTCTACCTGCACCTGGCGTCGTTTCAACAAGCGATTCATTTGGAATGACGAAAATGAATTACTTTCCACGGGAAGTTCGTGCAACCTTCCCCAGGACGACTGCTTACGAGTTTCTTTAATGTCGTTTAAGATTTCGTGTCGGACATCTGCGGGTAGGTTTTTGAAATAAATGCTGGTCACATCAATCGCATTCAAATTTAGGTGATAATAATTTCGCGATGTTTTTTCGTCCATCGAGCTGTCGCTCTTATCTAATTCGTTCGATTCCTCAGGAGCTTTCAAAGGGGGCAGTTTGAACATGGCATCCGGTTCCTCCTCTCGATTTTGCTTACTCGGACCGGCACCGTCGTTAGTGATGGCTTTTTTCGACGGTGATATGAGAATGTTGGTTGCCGAACCAAGAGCCTGTTGTACAACCTTCTCCTTTGCCAAAGTCTCAAGCAAAAGTTGTTGTATACGGTCCGCTTCATTTTGGTAATTGTTTTTGCTTTGATTACGTTTTGCCTGCAAATATAAATGTACGTTAGCAATAACAATAAGATATATGAATCCTCTACGACAAACTTACAATCGTTTGTTTCTTTAAAATAGGAACGCCACCATCGAACACAAATATTGGTTTTATGCGATAGTACATCAGTTTGCACAATCGGTGAAACAAACCAAGAACATGTGCGTTTGGTAAGGCGCTACCTTTCGAGTCCTGGAACCCTTTTATCACCTGATGGAGCCATATGGAGATATCTGTAGAAAAACCATCTCATAAGTACTAAAGTTGGATACACAACATCGTTATTTATGCTTACCAACAGCCAGCACTTTGTTTTCCAAAGTATCTAATGGAATCGGTTTACCGGATTGTTCAATTAGCTTCCATAGCCCTAAAACTCCCATTTTAGAGCTTTTTTAAAGAACTTCCGAAGGGATGTACGCGGGAATCCTGTGAATAATGCTAGTTTTCATGCCGACCAGCAACATTCCACACCATCTAAACACGAATGATCGTGAATGACAGACACCGGCAAAAACATTGCAAAACGACAACATACGCGGGGCGTCTATTTACACCAACGAGTTGAAAGTTTCGATTTATGTTGCACGTGACACGGGACAATGGGCCCATAGCATATTTCTAATCCTTTAACTATGCTTATAACTTGTATGAAAAAAGTGAAAGATATGGAAACTTAAAAAACATAAAATAATTATTATTTTCAAGAAGGCATTATCAAATGCATACAAAATATTACTTCAGTGCAATTTGGAAAAGAGCTCAAACTAGTGATTTCAAATGTTCCCTACCATTTATGTGTTCTGCAATGGTTTATTCTAGTACAATGAGCTCAAAATATCGTACCCTGGCAGAAAATGTCATCAATGCAAGTTTAAATGCTTTATTCGTTGAAACTCTTACAATAATTGTGTTTTAACCATTCAAGGATCGCTCTTGCGCACGTTGGATACCAATTTCAGTATGCGAAGACATTTAACGAAATCACCATGGATGGGGCCAGAGAGGGAAACGAATCCGTTGCCTCTGCCGTACTGTCTGGCGAGAAATTTCCCATTTCCCGTGCCACCCTGAAAATCACTCATTCGACAGCCGCTGGCGCTTGCCGTCCGCTCAAACGCTCTCGTGCTCGCATTTTCCACGAAAACAGCTGCTACCGTGCAGCATCCTCTCTCGCTCGCATCACGCAGAAGTCAGATGAGCCCCACGCAACCGCTCCGGTCGCGAAGGATCAGCTCTGTTTTCTCAGACGTGGTTAGACTGTACGGGCAGGTGGACGGCGTTTGTCGGTGGCGTCAACGACACTATCATCGCCCCAGTAGAACACCCAGCGCGGTGTCGATTTCTCGTTCTCGGCAGGGTGCAACACACTCACGGCACGCGTTGGCGTGCTGATCCCGAGAACACGAGTGTGCGTGTGTGTCAAGTAAGAAAAATCCCCACTTTTCCGGGACTTGTGGATGCTGTGCTTGGTGAATCCAACCCTTGGGCTCGAATGAAACAGTAATGTCTGCCAACGGATGGTATTGAAGTGACCTGCATCAAGGATGCACAGTGAAGTTCGGTGAATGCATTCGTCGAAGGTTCGATGCACTCAGCCTTCCCAGGTATCGAGACGGCCTTCGTCTAACAGTGCAATCCTGTTCCGCTGGTGCGTTCCCTAGTGACCGTTGGAATTTGTCCGATTTTTCCTACGACAAGCAGGCGAGAATGATGTGTGCGAACCGAGCCGAAACCGTGCGTCCGTGCGAGAAAATGTATCCTCTTCTTTTATTTTAGAATCGCACGTTCGCGACCCAAGTGAGAGTGAGTGTGCTAACCGTGCTGTGAGAGGACCTTTTACCAAAAATTTCCTGAGAGCGAGCGAGCGAGTGCCACAGAGAAATTGACAGATTCGGCTAATTTTTTCAGCTCCCCCTCCCCCGGGAAGCTGTTCGGGGGGATGAAGGAAAGCAGCATCCGCATCCCTCCCGTGCGGCAGGAAGCGAAGACGTTGCTAAGCCTCGAAATAAACGCGAGCACCCGACCACCCCGACACGCGAGACCGTTCGAATGTGGTGTGTAAATCTCCAAAACTAGGACGTGCCCAGCGTGGGGCCATCATTAGGAATGTCATTGTTTACTTATTCTGCGTACGGCGGTTCACCCGGTCCAGCAAAATCGCATGAATCAAACTCACCGAAGCTAAACGACCAGACAATGATGATGTTGCGGTTGCGACGAACTGTCGGGTTCCTGGAGAGGGATTGGGGAGACGTGGAGTCATATCAGATATGTGGCGTGTGCGTGAGCAAAGTCGAGAACGAGCGAACGCGAGCGATAGAGAGCAAGAGGCATCGTGCCAAAACGAGGGAAAATGGCACTGGAACGTGAAAACGATTGCCGAGGACGAGAACAAAGCGGACGCCGACCCACAGCAGGATATTGGATGGTTTGTTTTGAATATAAAAGCGTCCTATCGGCAACCGAAATCAAACGGAAGAGCTAATCTTGCCGGCGCTTCCGGTGCGACGCAAGTCCACACTGCACGCCGCTATCGCTGTACGGCTGCAAGGACGTTCCGTTGCGTCGTACGGACGGAGACATTGCGCAAAAAAGGCGATGATTTTATCCGTCGATAATCCGAATCATGGGCTGCGTTACAAATTCTGATTTAATTCTTAAAAGCGTGCGAGCGAGCGAATGGAAGAAAAACGACAGAAGAAGAAAAGCCGGAACGGCAGGCGTCGGCTTCATAAACGAGGGCTTAGGCAAGAACGATAAGAGCACCTAGCGCAATATCCTGTTTGAGAACAGCTCGTTGGTGGTGCGTTCGTGTTCATCAGATTATAATCTTTTTTTTTCACACGAGCCTTCTCGCTTTGATTCTGTCTCTATCGCTTTCACGTAGTTAGGGAGCTTTTACTAGCGCGTGCAAATGCAAAGACACCTCTGCGCGCGGCTTCCTTCGATGGGGTTTATTTTTCGCGCTAGCAGCTCCCCTATAGCCTGTGTCTATTTTTCATTTTCACTTTCTCCATGGTAACGAGCGGCACAACATCCCATCTTAGCGCCACGCCAACTAGCTGCCCGGGCGCTTGACGACGGGCAATAAAAGCCCGTATCCCTGTGCCCGGTCCTGGCCCGGAACGGAATTCATAACTCCCCGAACACTTTTTTAATCCCATCCATCGCACAGTTGATCTCACCGAGTGGCACCGACACGTCTCGAGCCGTCCCGACGCCTTAAGTGTGCCAGTTTTTGCATCTTCTCTCAGATGTTTACCTAGTTTGCCTGCCAGCTCGTTATTTCGTTCGGCTCCACCGTCCGCGTACGGTTCTCTCTTATCTTTTCTTTTTTTTGTTGTTGCTCACAGCTTCCCCACCCGGGGTGCCCATCCTTATCAAAAGGATCCGGCCTTTCACGGTCGCCACGTCCTGTTCCGGCTCGTCACCGGATCTTGACACGCTGTTGACATTTTTCGTCCGTCAATCTGCGCGGCTTTCGCACCCGGATAGGGTCTGATGGAATCATCGCAGCGTTTTACCATGCGGGTCCTGCGCCCGGCTCACACACACCACCTTCCTCCAGGGGGTGGTTTTTCTCCGGCACCGAGGCAATGTTTCTAAATGATCAATTTCCTACTGATTACGTATTCCCTCGTGCGAGGTGGTGGCTTCCGGGCGCTAAGCAGAGCCTGGGCAGTGGGCGGGAAGCAAAAATAATCAACTAAAGGCCACCAGATAGGGCCCTCGACACCTGTTAGCCTGATGAAGTAAGCCATAATTGAACGGTGCGGCGGTCATGTGTGAGCATGAAGCAAATCATCATTCCGTTTCCGTATGCTGTAATCTCGCTCCACCTCGGGTGGTTCACCATGGTATAATCAAAGTTTGCGAACGTCCGGGCGGATGTGGCCATCTCCGGCAAGCGACACGAGGCATCCTTGATATTGAACCGTGAAAGATGAATGCGTTTCATAATTCTAAGAACTTTTCTACCGCCGTGGGTCGTCGATTTTCAGCGTTCGTTTGATGTTTGTACGGTGGAAAAGCAAACGTGTAGCAACGCGGGTTTCGGGAAAACGCCCCGACAGACACCTGGCGTGTCGCTTGCTGGTGACGATCGCCCCCAAAGCATTCCACACTCGGGTGTTCTCCCCTCGAAAACCAGCTGGTCTCGCTTTTCCGCTTTCCCCGAAGCACAGCCAAAGGCTAGCCCGAAGAAGGGCAAGAACAAACACAACACACGGGGTACGGCCCGTTTTGTCACCGTTCTAGCACGCGGTGACGCGCGCGCGGCTTTACGCGACACCGAAAATAGTTCGCCAGCAACCCTCCGTCGTGGAAAGCGGCACTGGGAGGCCGTAGGGGTAGGGGAGTTTTTGGATTATTATTATGTAACCAGGCGCGCGTCGTCGATGTTCTGTTCCCGCTCTGTTTCGGCTCGATATGAAGAGATCTTGTCGTTGTCTTGCGAAAGACACGCAAGCTCGAAACCGGCACAGAACCGACCGACCGGATCGGGTTGTTGTTGTTGAAAGTTTTCCTCGACCACCCACCTTAGCCCACGGTGGCGAGAACAAGTTTTGCTGCTTTTGATTTTTAATGCTATAATTATGAATAATTCCTCAGCGCAGCCGAACCGAATCCGAACGGACCGCCCGGGCGAAGGAAACAAATCGCGCAATGAAGTGTGAACAATAAAACACCGGCGATCGCAAAACTTCCCATCGAGTGTGTGGTGAAGCTCATGAAGAGTGTGCTCCCAAGCAAGTGTGTGTGTGTTGGTTGGCGTGTACGTATGTGCCGTCGAGCAGCTTGTACGTATGTGCTGAAACGCGTGTAAAGTGTGGTAAAACAGTGCGTGCGTTTCTCACCCGCCGGAAAAGCGGGGAAAACCTAAAGTGGGTGAGGGAAAAATCAACAAGAGAGTGAGGCAAGCGAGAGAAAGAAAGAGAGAGAGAGAGTGGAAGCCAATGAAAGGGAGCAACGGTTCGCATGCCAGCATGCGGTTGCCCGGTTACGGGTTTCCAGCGCTGCGAAAGCGACAAGTAAATTAAATCAAATTCGCAAGAAATATAATAATCGTGATCGGCGTCATCAGCGCTCTCGTGTGACGCGTTTTTTCCCCAGTGTGCGTATGTGTGCCCGCTGTGCTGCGTAGTGGAAACACACCGGTGCCCGAGGCATCCCTTTATCGATACGAGAGCGCGAGAGTGTGAGGTAAAAAAGCAAATGGCACTAAATTCGAGTGAAAATTAGTTAAAAGTGAAGAAATGAAATTTTGCCATCAATCAAACCATCGCCCCGAACGAACGCACGCGATCGTTGGAGTGTCCTTGCCGGTGTGATAGGTACCCTTGCCCTTTTTTGCGTCGTGTCACCGTTTGCATCGCCTACTGTGTAGAAAGCCCCCCCGAGGTAGGTACCATGGCTCGATGTTTGAGCTTTATTTTCATCCCATTAACCTGCTCGTGTCGCACGGGTTTTAATTGACTTTTGGTACGCACCTGCCGATGTAAGTTCCTGCGCCATACGCTTCTGATAACTTGCTACATGTTCGTTATAGATCGCACAAAGCATGTAGCCCGGGTTGGGCGCCATTTTATCAACCGCGCTGAAAGTCCGTCTCGCTGGTTTGAACCAGCTTCCGGCTAACGTTAGCCTCACAATACCCGGTATCGTTAATACTCTTATTGGAATCGAAGTTAATTGAGATTTACCTGAGAGTTGCTGGAAAAGCGCGCCTGTCATTCACTTAACCATCGAAAATGTTGAGCCTTGCTTTGAAGCAAAACAGGAGTCAACTCTTGGAAAATGACGCACCATCGATAGCATGACATCAAACACGTTCGCTAATGATAATGTAGAAAAAAGCAACTCGCTAAATGAGCCCCATTTTGAATGTTCGTTTTTGTTTGTAATCATTGATAGGTTCTCGGAACGGTTCATTATTTTTTGCTTAGGGTTCTTTTTTTCAAACACCACCCCCACTAAACCATTCAATTTTGTTTCCATTGGCAGCTAGCCACGATGCATGGTTTATTGTTTCAATATTTGTTTAGCTGACCAAACGCGTTGATAATAGTTAAGTAATTATAATCTATCATTAAACGAGCAAATAGCTCCAAGCGATTGGTCTAGCTTGTTTAATTGTTTAATCAAAGCATGTTGTTACACTGACACATTAAAGCGAAACTCGTCCGCCCATCGATGGAGACGCCCAGTACTTGACAAGCTCAGCGTATTATGTTGCACATTTCGAGGAGAGGGCAAAAAATGCACAAACCAAACACACAAATGCACTCACACACACCCACACAAGGGCGCGTACGCACCCCAAAGTGTGCTTTAAAGCTTCTCGAGTGCGACGGAGTGTTATTCATGTTGTTTCGATAGGAGCGGCTCCGGTTTGATGGCCGGCCCCAGGCGATGGGTTGGGTTTGTGGAAAGCATTAGTATCATTAGTCCCTTCGTGCGCATTGCTGGCATTGTTGCGGCCTGCCGGCATGTCTGCCCGAGGTGCCAACAGCTATGCGAGCTGCCCGGCTCGGGTTAGCTATTTCAAGCGAACGGTGAGGTGGCCCTTTTTCCCGAGTGCGAGCGCCATCAGCGCTTCCTATTTCCCGGCGTAATTAACGTATCCAACAGCGCAACCGGATGGGCCCTTGAGCTTGCTGCTGGAGTGTGTGAAGGGTCAGATGGTTGGGCATAAAATCTACAATCGAGTTGCATTCATCGCAAAGCCATCAGCAGAAAATGCAACCCGCCAGAGCAAATGGACGTATGGGCACTGTTTCAATACCACACACACGCACACTCTCGTCACATCCCTTTTCATGGGTTTTCCCAATGGTTGATCATAATTAATAGAAAAGGATTATGAAATCACGATTATCATTGTCCTCCCCATGCATGTGAGCCTGTATTATCCTTTTCTGTACCATCCCGCTGTAGCTCCGTATAAGCCAGAGTACAAAGCTACGTGCTTCGCTTCGTTTGAAATACAATATTCTCTCCTCCGTGATTGACGTCCGGTGTTCCGGTGCCAATTTTAATTCCGTCCCGTTTCTATCATACCATCATTGACGATCCCTAAGGGTCACAGCGGATGCGAGAGGCCAGCCATGCGAAGGAAGCACCATTGCGCTCGTAAATTACTTCCTAAGGCGGCTCTCGGTGATGGTGATTAAAATGTAGTCAAAATCATCCCTCGGGAGAAGCCCTTCGGGAATCGGGGTGGTCCACGCTTGTGGCTTCCGTCATCGCCTTCCTGTTGAACACTCCTTGTGACATAAACATTAACGACCGTTGCAGGAGTCCCTTCGGACGGCTCAACGGCGGTGGATGTGGCCCGTTAATAAGAGTCGAACATGTCGCTCCTCACAATCCGCCTTGTCGCTAACGGGAAAGAAAACTTCGAAAGGACTTCATTTACTCCCACCGACCGATGCTGGCACATCCTTTTCGGGTTCAAATGTCATCCTTCATCATAAGACTCACTCGAAGGTCAATAAGTGCGCCCGGTATTTCCGCAACGGAGCGAAAGAACAAAGAACTCCTGGTCGTCGAAGCGCTTTCTTGTCGCCACGGTAGGTCGTACCCCGACACGGAAAGGCTGGAAAATAGTGAGGCCGGAAAAAGGGCCACGGATAATTTCATTGCTCGTATGTCGTTTCGACAGCCATCCGGGGTGGCGTGCCCTTTATCCCCCGGTGCACGAGTTTCTCCTTCCGATGGACCGCAAAGTGTAATAAAAGTAAATAAATATCCTTTCATCATCCGCATTATGGCCGTCTATTATTAAACATTATGCTCGTACCTTCCGCCTGGTGCCGTTGCATGTTGCTTGGCCCTTGGCCCTCATCGTAGGAATGTGCGGGGATATTTGATTCGGTCTTTTTTTCCGTTGGTGCTGTTGTTGTTATCTTCTTTGGCTCGCTTTTCGGCCTCCTTTCACGTTCCAATTTTACGATACTCCCAACCTCACGCCAGCAACCCATGCCCTGGATTTGGTTCGGTTTCGGTCGGGAAGGGCCACACACGGCGTGGATGGCATGAATAGAGATTCATGCAAGATGCAAGATGGATAGATGGCCCTGTTCAATGGCCCTTTTGGCCACACGCGTGCCCTCCCTTTCGACGTTCGATCGAGATTGCCGAGCCGCCTCTAAGGGGCCGTTCGGAATGCCGTTCTGTATCGTTTTTTTTTTCTTTGCTTCTTGCTCCAAACATACATGCACCAAACGAGCAGACAAAAAAAAAGGTTAAAAAGAAATCGGTTCCTCGAGCCGCCCGAACCGTGCGGGGTTTATGTAATTTGTGTACGTGCCGTTAGCCTTGATGCAAATGCGATTCCACCCGAGCGCGCTAGTGACGACCGAGATGATGTGTAGATCACGGCTAGGAGTCCGTTGGCCATTCGGATCGGTCGCTTTTGGGGGCGCCCTTGCTGGCTGACGCTAACAAATTGAGCGCTCTCAAAACCCTTACGTTAACCCTTCGGGGGGTGTTGGCCGAATAACGGCGTTTACCAGCGGTTTGTAGAATCGAATGTCGAAAATGGAGATGTTTTCCCAATAGCGGAATAAAAAGAGATGCTTTTCCCACTCGCTTTGGCACCATTGTCGAAGTGACTTTGTCGGAGTGTGTTTTTTTCTGTCTTACTGACGCGGAGCTATCCGATTAGCACGAATAATGTAGAAATTTTATTGTTCGGAATTCACGCGAAGCGGCGAGGCACTACTTTCGTTGGAAAATGTTCCGATTTAGTGCAACAATTGTTTCATTTGGATGAACTTTTCTTTTATTTCGCAATTCTCTGTATTGTACTACATGGCGCTTACTCGTAACGAAGTTACTATACCTGTTCATCGTTAAACGATAGCATGCTGCGTGAAAATTCAAATAAAACATTTAATTTCATTACATACTTTGAGAACAATATATCCGATTTTCGCTGCAATGAATGCAACCGAAGTTCGCTGCAATGAATGCAATGAAGTACTGCAAGGAATAAAATTCCTGCAAAAATCAGATGCCCAGATAATTGTAAAGTGGATTTATGACTACATTGTAATAATTTTAAGGAAGAAGCATTGTAAATGTATTGAACCAAAATTGAGGGATTATATTTGATTACGAAATAATAAATGTGTATGGATGATTTCCATACACTGGATGCGTGAAATGCGCATATTCAAATAATACTACCTTTATGCGTAAATATCCTTAAACAGTGAACACTCCATTTTATTAATAAAAACCACGATATTTCACGTAATTTACTCAGGTGCCAATTGCACCATACATTAATTCAAGGAACCTTTTCAACACCAGATCGTTATCCGTCGCGCTCGGGTTCCGGTAAATCTCATACCTCGTATTTTATCGCACTGTGCGCTCCGTGGGGTTAATATTTTCACCCTAACGCCGGTGCGTGGTCGAACCTCGACCAGATCGCCCGTGATGTGTTCGGTAGACGAGCAGCAAAAAACACAGGGCGCCCTGGGACGAGATATTCCACTCGGAGAACATACATCATCTTGGTTTGTCATCTCGGACGCCGTGTGTGCTCATTTCCCTTCGCATTTCCCAACGCGCCCCGGCTCAGCTAGGCCCCAGGAGTTGGGTTTAAGGGACGGAACAGAGAAACATTAAAACCGGCGGCCCGTCGAAGTCGGTAATGTCGTACGCCTGGCCCAGACCAAACAAGCGCTCTTCGACGGAACGACTCTCGATGTTCCGATGTACGTCGGTGTGCCCACCACCTGGTTCGTTACTGTTTGCTCTGGCGCGTAATGATGTGCTCATTAGTGTACTTCAAGCGAGACTACACACCGGTGGTGGAGGAAAAGAAGGCTCATGGTTGGGTCATGGCCACCGTAAGGAGCGGTCACGGATTCGACCGGTCCCGGACGAAAAGCAAGCCTGTTCGCATCGTTTTTGGGTGTGTTTTTCCTTTTTTTTACTACTTCTCTCGACACCCATGACGTTTTGGTGCGCGTTCATCGTAATGTCAGAAGGATCAAAATAGGCTGAGAAGTTTCATCTGTCAAACGCGTGGCGTATGGAAGGTGGGAAGCAAGGTTGAATAAATAAAACGATCCTTTACCGGAAAGGGGACCACAACGTCCACGTCCAGAAACTGCTTCTTTCCGTTTAGCCAACCAACATGAACAGACCGGACACAAACAGCTCGTTTTTAAACGGTCGTAATTAGTATGCGCATAATATTTGCACGCCAAATTGACATCGGCACATGAAAGGGGATAAGTCTGACTGGCTGGAAAAGTAGGGAGTTTGTCCGGGAAATCGACACCCGGGAAAAGGAGACGATTACAGGCACGCGCCGGGCTCAACGGGCCACCAACGGACTCCATCACCGCAGCCGATAGCCGATTAGCTTGTCAATCGATTTAGTCCATCGATTATCCGGCCACATCCCAACCGGAAGTCTCTCTACAGCGTCAAGCGAGATCCCGTACCATCAAGCGGCTCTCCCAGCTTCTGGCTATCGTTCGCCTTTGACGCGACTGTTTGGTTTGGACAAATAGATTTGTCATCCGCTCCTCGGGGCTTGTTTGCCGACCGATCACTGCCAGTGCCGGTTCCAGAACAATGTACCCACTGTGCTTCGAGCGACTGGACGTGACGGACGTGCCGTGGGAAAAACGGGTAGCAGATGGAAAAAGACAAAAAAAAACCACCCTCCCAAAGCCCGGTGGCTGTGATCCGAGTTCTGTCACCCGTTCGGATGGGGATTAAATCCGGGACGTTGGAAGGATTCTTGTTCCATCATCATCGCTTGGGTCCTGTCGCCGGAGCAAGGACCACGAAGGAGGAGCTCCAATGTACACACGCCATGAACCCGACTGTGCCGGGCATATCCTTCCCATCGGTCGGTCAAACGCGTGTACGTCCCACTTTTGCTCCACTTTTTTTCCGTGCCTACCTCATTCAGCTGGTCATTTTCCTCCGTTCTCGTTCGGAGGGCTTGAGACTGGGCAGATGCCGTCATGACAGAGCAGGCGGTAATATTTTGGTAATATTTTGGCGGCCATCACCCGCAGTCTGCTGGTTCCACCCCTGCAGTTGGCCGTTGGTGGCGCCGATCATTAAGCAAATTTGTCTACCAATGCCACCACACACGCTCGCGCACAGAAGCTCACAAAAAAAGAGAAAAAGAAAAAAAATATATAAAATAAAACATACCGCGCTGAATACTAATTTTACTACCACACTGTCCATCGCATGCGTTTCTTTTTCTCTTTTTTTTTGTTTTCCCCCACTTTTTACGCCACCTTTCGGTTTCGCCTCTCACGCGGGCATAGCGCCGCAGGAACATTCTTGCTAGAATGCGTCCTAACCGCGAAAGGGCGATGGCAAAACAGAGGCAAAGAAGGGGCTGGTTACGAGGGGGAAGAGATGGGTGGATAGGGGGTTGGGGTCCCGAACACTCAACAAGGTTGTCTGGTGCGCGTGCTCAACCAAGCTCGACTAACGGGCTGGCTGCGACGGTGGTCACCGAAATATGACTTGCAGCACTTTTTTCGAGGATTATTTTTATTTTTATAAATATGTTTGCTGCTGTTTTTTGCTCCACCCACCCCCTCGCTCACCCGTTTTCAATCCTCTGCGTCCACCTGTTCATCATTGGCGCTTAGCATTCGATTTTCCAACACATACACCGGTGTGCGAGAAATTCGAAATGGAAACCAAACTGCGAGTGAACGGAAAAAATGAAATGGAAATAAATGATTGACCGTGGCGTGTGAAAAGGGGCGAAATGGGTGGTGAGGCTGGACGGGCAGGACCACCATCTACAAATTGCGACCACCCGAACCAAAAAACCATTCCTGCGAAGCTTCCTGTCTGGCACCCTTTTCAAAAAGGCGAAACGAACGCGACACTCACCCCGCAGCGGCGACGTGCGGCCAAGAGAAGTGACGCTGTGAACTTCAAAGCCTACTTCGAATCTCGTTCACGGTCAGACACTGATATGCGCGAGAGTGTGTGTGTGTGTTTGTGAGTGTGCGTCTAAATTCGCGCCCGACCAATTTCCTCGCGGAAAAGGGCTCACAAATGAAGCACCCTCTGCCAAGTTGGTGAGATTTTCCGTCCGCCAAACCCCAATCCGTCCGTGTTTTTCCGCTTCCATTTTCCGCGTCCATTTACAACCATACCACCGTACCACGACGATAGAGACGCATCGCTTTTCGATTGAGTTTACAGCGTGCGTGGTACTAACGTGGTCTAGTAGACGGGGTGAGGTGAACGAAAAAAAAATCTGCGGCCCTTTCGCACACATGGCGCGTACTTGATCCCGCGTTTGGTGGTGTGTGGCTGCATCACGACCGTTGTCTAGGAGCACTACGGGCACAGACACACACATACATCAGCGAGAGTGACCTTTGCTTCCGATTGCGACTGTCGTGGAGCCGTCATGCACCTGCACCTGCATCAGGGTGGTTCGTCTGGATGGGTGGTGGGGCAAAAGTCCTGCCCAGGGACGAAACCGGGACGAGCGTTATTATCGGCGAATTTTCCGCCATTCTCCGAAGGCGAGCGTTTTTGCTCACCAAAAGGTCAGGGAGGTATGGGGATGCAATCCACCCAATAGAGAGAGAGAGAGAGAGAGAGAGAGAGAAAAGGAGGCCACGGCACACGGTCAACGGCGAGTGTGCAACGGCTCATGAAATCGCGCTGACCGTGGGGCCGCGTGTGTGCTATTTTTCAATTTTCCACCACACGCACGCTCGTCCGAAGGTGGTTGGGGGTGGGTTGGAGGAAGGACCCCATCTCTCTCCACCCCGTTCCCCCCTCCCATCTCTCCTAGTAACTCGATGAAGATGATGCTGCCGCTCAGGAATGTCCCCATCAATGCCTCCCGTGTTTCCTCGAACGAACGCCCGTACGCACACACGACGCGCATGGGGGTTTTCCTCTGCATGTGTAGCATGCATGTAGCCGCATGCACGCGTGTGTGTGTGTGTGTGTATGTGTGCGAGCTCGTTGCATTCCTTCGACGGGCGATACCCTGGACGATGACGGTGCTGCATAGGGTTGGCTTTTGTTTGAACTTTTCATGATTCACTTTCCCCACGACGAACCGTTTTTCCCGAGCTGGACGAGAAAACCCACAAGTAGTGAGAGATTGCTTCAGCTTCTGCACGATTTTCGCTGCATGACGGCGATGCTGCTGCTGCTGGCCGGTGGTTGCTTTGGTGTGGGAAGTTCCCTAGTAGCGTACGCTTCCATGGCGACGGCTAGAGAGAGAGATGGGACGAAAAAAAAATACAAAAAGCAACACAAGCAACCGTCGGAAAATTTGTGTCAGTTACGGTCAGCGACGGGGCCGGTGCGTGTTCTTGTATTTTTTTTTTTGTATACCGTTGTGGTGGCGTGTCGTAAACGAACGGCCGATCCGTGCGCGATCCGTCGTACCGGCGAGATGGCGATGGTGGTTAAATTTAGTCCGAATCTGCGCTCCTCCCATCACTCACCCACCACCCATCTCACTGCATCCCTTACCCTTATCGCACACGGAGATGTGCTCGGGAGACGTTTTGGCTGTTTTCATGGTTGAGCGTGTTTTATTTCCCGTGCCCGTTCGCGTGTGTTTATTTTCCCTGGCTTTCCCGCAACCCATTCCGGAGCTCTCACGTGTGTGTGTGGTGCGGTTTGTCCTTAGAATTAGAATGATTCTTGTTCTCGCTAGCGCCCGGCTAGCTGCCCATTTTCTTCTGCACGATGGAGCCCGATTTTTCACTCAGCCAATTGGCTCCCGGACGAGACGCCACCAAAAAGGGGTTCGGTGAAATAGTAATGCAGCGGTAGTAAATCTACCGTTTGACATTTACGGTAAATTGTTTCCCCTTTCGCGCATCCTTGGCATCCCGCCCCGAAGACATTAGGAGAGGAAATCGTTTCGCGGGAATGCTTTTCTTCCAACTTTAGCCTTCGTAATCGGTCGGATTCCGCTTGTTTACCGAAATCGGGCCCCATTTGCGTACGCCACGCCAAACCAGCCAGGATTCGGTTCTATGCCCCGTGTGTGTGTGTATGTGTGCCGTTAAACATGCACATTGACTGCCAGAGTCCGAACTCGAAGGCGGGGCAGCTACGAATCGGTTCCAGCCGGTTCCGAGCGAGCGCACATTCCTTTTTTCCCTCCCGAGTGGTCTGACCTACTTTCCTCCGCGCGCGCGAAACGGCGCACACTTTCCCGGGTTTGCCACCGAAAAGGAGAGGCTGGTTGTGGTTCGTCCCGCGATGGAATCGCATTGTGTGGTGTGAAAGTTTCGATGCCGTGTCGGGTTCGAAGCCAAGACGCTAGTTTCAATATGTATGTATTTTCTTCTAAGCCCGTCCCAGGGTTTTCCTCATTTTTCATTCTCCTTTCCCGCGATCGCGATCGGTTGAAATGGGAATTAAATTTCTTGCCCCACAGCACGGTGTACAGTTCATGCCACACTAAGCTACACACGGGCTCACGGTGTCATTATGGGGACGAATTTCGCAACCAGCCTCCTTGAAGTGGCTTTTTGTCGTTTGCGCCATCGGTGAGAGCAAATGGAAAACAATTACATTTGCATTATTGATTACGAGCGTCCACTCCTGTTCGCTTTTTTTGTGCGCCACTGTACGGAGTTTTCCAGTGGTGACGAACAAAAAAAATTATCCATCGAAAGCTTCGACAAACGGCGCGAAGGCGATGGATTGTGCGAACTTCAATTTTACTCACCTTTCTTTTTTCCTCGACAACGGCGAACGGCGAACCGAAGGAAAAGCGTCAACTCCCCGCGGTAAAGGAAGGCCCACCCTGCCGGAAGGCAACCCTCCCACCTATTCCTCGAAGCTGAAGCGAGAAAAATCAGCAAATCGCATCGATCGATACTCATCCTTGCGGTCCCCAGGACATCCTCCCGGAGTGGTTTATGTTTTTGTTTGCCAATGCTATTTTTCGACCCCGGGTTCTGTTCGACCCGGGGTTGCCCAGGTTTGGCGCACTATCGCACACGAACAAACTATGCGACGCAGGTGTTCCGTGGCTTGATATGAAATTGCGGCCCTTAGCCCGTTTCGTGCGCCTGACGCGCCCCGGAAGCGGGGGGTTTCTATTTCGAAAAACCTATTAAACGATATATTGCCCGTTCGGATCAACAACAGGCAGCCGAGATACCGAGGATTTCCCATCCCGTTTTTCTCATCGCCCTGTCCACCCCCTCGGTGGAATTAGAATTTCTTCGTACACCAGCCCGAAGGGATGACCTTCCGGATGTGTCGTACATTAGAACAGATGTTTTTTTTCTTTTCTTTTCTTCGCCTTTACGCCTGCTCGTGCTGTGTTGCATCGTCCTAGGCGCTAGCTCCCTTGGTGGGGCAACAGAGGGAGCTGGAAGGTGGGTGGGAGCGAGGGAGAATAAATTTCCTAACTACTCCATTCCGCACGCTCTATTCATCTTCGTGCCATCGGGCCCCGATCGGGAAAGGCATTTTCGTTCCATGGTCGTTGAAAGGATTACGGCTCAACTGGCGAAATGCTGCCAGTGCTTTCGGGCCATGGTCTCGGGCGGGCTTGGGCTCGATTTTCCTTCCAACAGTTGGTATGTGCCGTGGATGGCATCTTTCGCACCACACACGATTGGTCGGTGGTTGGGGAAACTCAGACTCAGGCAAACAACTTCCAGGAAATCGCATGAAACCGGATCAATCGCCAGCTTCCGTGCCCCCGAGAAACTCGGCCTGCATGCCAAACCCACACACACACACACACACACACTTGTATTGTTTTACACGCATTTGCCTATTAAAAGATCATGAGCCGGATCTTGGAAAGCGTTCCCAAGGCTTTACGGTCCAATCGTGGGCTTTAAGCGGCAACAAATCCGAATCCTTCGCTTTCCAAGCCCGATGGGTGCCCGGTATGGACCGGAAATGCGAAATCGACATTTTCCTGCCCGGCATCTCGCTCTCTCGCTCTCGCTCTCGCTCTTTTGATCTGTACGAGGAAACTAATCACCTTAATGAATTTCTCGGTGCGATTGCACATCAATTGGATGGCGTGGAGTCGGTGGAAAACCCTGATCTGTTCGCAGGAAACTATTCGAAGCGAAAGCGCTGTCATGTGAAATGGATTGGCGCTATATTTAAAAAAAAACAACAGGAACGGGATTTGAGCTAAAGCACAAATTAGTGCTGTAATTGAACGGTGATATATCGTGCTCGGTTTGTTTTACCCTGACCGTATCAGTTTCCTCTCGATTAGAGCTACATATATATATATAGCCACGTTCAATATGCGCCACATTGGGTTTTTGTTGTCATCAGCATGTGGTTGTCAGTGGCACACATACAGCACTAGCTACAACCTTAAACCATGTTACGATTCCCTCCTCAATGTCCACATTCCCATTCGAATGATCTGACCCAATCTGCCTTCTTCGTGGACGTCGTGACGGCAGCTTACAATGATTTAAGAGACGGTCCGTCGACACGAATTTAAAAGAAAAGCTCCTTAAACGTTTTCCCAACCATTCGCTCTATGTTCCGTGATCCCACCCCCAAGAAATGCCAAGCTGTCAAGGCAGGCGTCAAGCAGGCACGGATGAGTGTTCACCCGCAAAAACCCCCATAAAAAACCCGACTAGTTTGTTTGCTGTAGATCACATTCCATGGCTTCTCGAAATCTCGCAGCCCTCTCGCACGCACCCTGTGAATCCTTTTTAGCTCCGTCCGCACTCTCCACAAACCGGTTCCATGGACCGCAGTACAGAATGCTGGTGGCAAATGGCATATGCAAAGTCGCCACGGGATGTCAATATTTGCGAAGGACCCGTGCCGTAGATAATCGACCCACTTCAGCACCAGCACCAGCAGCAGTCGAAACGGCAGGACCCATCCGCAAGTCATCATTCGGGTCGGGCATTCTATTCCAGCTTTCCTTTCCAACCCGAACAAGCCGTGTTCTACTGGCGTTGGCAAAAATCCTTCTCCGATTGCCGAGCCTGTGCGTTGCTCGGTTTCGGAAAAAGTGACCAGGCATCGGGCGCGACGAAGCAATCGAAGAACGAGAAAATACCGGCAAGCAGAAAAAGGGATTAAGGCGACCCTGTATGGCCATGCCGGTATGGGCTCATGTTTATGCGATGACCGTCGGCACCAGTTCCGACACATTCCCATCGCTTGGAATTCTCCCCTCACCAAACTGGTCATGGGCAGTTTTCCGCTGGCAGCGAAAAATTATTTCCCATCCACCGGCGTGACGTGGAAAACCAGTCCCACCCCCACCTCCACTCACACCGGAAGCACCCGGTTATGATGGACGACGGGTGGGTTGCGTGTGTGCGAAAGGATGAGCTGAGGTTCGTTCAAAAACTGGCCCGGGGTTTGCAGGCCGCCGGAGGTCAGTTAAAATATACATATATGCAAATCAAATGAATCGCATCGAACCGGAACCGGATTCGGGCTTGTTTTGGGGTGGGAGTGGTGGATGAAAAGCTACGAGCCGCAGCCGGAGCCGAGCTGGTTGGAAATTAATTTAAATGCTCTTAATCAGATTTGCAGATCTTTTATTGGATCTCGCGTGGCGTCACAGCGCCGTGGCTTTCGTCGAATGACCGCACGAACAGTCGGACCGCATTCTCGTAATCATTTCTGGCACAACATATTTTCTCACGCAACCCGACCCAATGGTGGTTGGTTCTGCCTTTTTTGGAACACCTTTGCACATCTGTAGGCAAAATGGATCGCTCTCGAAAGAAAAAAAAAAGAAATCGAAGGTAAATCGGAAGTAAAAAGCAGGTCAGCGCACATCGACCGGCCTACCTGGTGGCCTGGTGCCTTTCTGGAAATGGCAGCCTCTTGCCGGGAAATTACTTAATCAGACTCCCGATTTCCCGTGTCCTGGCCGTGGGGAAGGGTACGCTAGAGGGCAGGCGTGGGCGTAAATTACCGGCCGACCGTTTAACATTTCGCTGAATTCATCAGGTTCCGGGAGATTTTTCATGCTTCGTAAATTAGAGCCCCCGAAACTCCGCTGGAAAGCTGCAGAGTAGCAGAGAAAGAGAGAGAGAGAGAGAGAGAGAGAGAGAGAGAGAGAGAGAGCAAAAAAAAAGTTTTTCCCACCGGAACACACGCCACACAACTCAGGCCCCGCGCCATGAAGGGTGCTGTCTGCTCGAATGGGTGGAAAATTATTGCTGAGGTTTATTTTACGCCTCGCCCTATGCTGTCCCACGTCTGGCCGCTTGGACGCTTGGGCGGTTCATTCCGATGGCCATTTTGAGTAGCTTAAAATGGGACGATGCGGGACAATGGCCGATTTTACGTCCACTTTACGGTCGGTTCTATTTCGCCTCCACGTCCCCGGCACGGGTCCATATGATTTTATTCGTTTAATTACGATGTGGAAAGATGTTGAGTGGTCTGAGTGTGAGTGGTTTTTTTTTGCTTTCTTCGCTCCTTCATTCGATGCAGCTCGTTCCTTTCGTTCGTCATGATTTTGCACTCCAAAAACGGCAAATATCAAAGTGTCTGGCGTTTGGGTGCTCTTTTTTCTTCACCTCTCACTAAAAAAAGGGGTTGGAAAATGCTCTCGGAGCCTTATTGTGTGTGTTTAATTTAAGCACTCAATAGCGACCACTCATAAAAGGCGGTGGCGCTTTTACGGTAATACGAAATTGATTCGCTTTTTGCAATTGATGGCATTTAAAACCCCCGTTAGTAGCATAATTATAACGGCGACACTTTCACGACAAAACAGCCACCAAAGCGGGCCGCCCCAATAATAAGCCGCTCGTGATTACAGGGCTGCCAATTCGAAATGCTCCCCCGACCGGCGAACCCGAAGTGGTGCAGTATTTTAATCTCGCTTTTAAGTACCGTTAAGCATCCCCACACCCACCGAGTTGGCTCTTTGTACCCTTTGCGCGATCAAAAGTATTCAAAAGAACGATTCAACAAAGCGTTGCGGTGCCCGATGGAGGCGCCTGGTGCCCCATGAACACTTCCGGCCTAAGACTTTTCGCATCCGTGTTTTTGCCTGGGAAAAGTTTCTTCCACATCTCCCTTTCGTCTTTCCGCTCTCTTTCCCCTACTAGCGAGTTGGCGTCAAATGTTTTCTCACCGGCCCAGCGGCCACGTCCGGTCGCGTCCGGTCGCCGGGCGAAAATCGATGCCCAGTTCATTTCCATGCCCGCACGGACATTCATTTGTGGTTGCGCGCCCAAAGACCACCGGATTTCGTTTCGCAATGTAATGTCTTGGGTAAACCGATAAAATACACGTGTCCCACCGTCCAAGTTCGCTGGCTTTCCTCATCCAACGGCACTTCTCGGTGGCGCTTTTGGCGGGAATTCAACTGAAGCTGAACACCCGCCACCCAACCAGCCAGCCAGCCAGAGTGAAGCGGATTTGTTTTCACTGCCAGCCACGGTTCGCTGCCGGTTCTTCTGGTCCGGATTTCCTTCTCCGGGTGTTCCGAACCCTCCCTTGGGGCGTGGAAAGCGAAAACCACGTCCGGAGAGCGGCGATGAGCGAGGGGCATTAGATTTTGCGGCTTAACGCTCTAATAAGTAAAATCAATTTGTTGCGGTTCTATCGAAACGGAAGCGGTGCCTCGGTTTCCCTTTCCAGCGTCCGGCGTCCATTGTCTTCGAGCTTTCAGGGAGCTTGGCTCGTTTCGCGCACACTGTCACCAGTGGTTAAATCGGAACCGAACCCCGAGGAGGCAACCAAAAAGGGGCCCTCGACACAGCACGACAACCAATACGACCAATCAATTATTCAATTTACTCCTCTTGACAACTGAAACCATCAATTTATTAGAATACACGACGACTGGGCATGGCCGTTGCCGTTGGTGTCGATTTCACCGAAACGAACGAAGGCTCCTAAAGCGCTTGGGCTGGATTTGATACAGTTATCGGTGGCGGTGCTGAGCGCACGTAAAAAGTCAATGAGGGGTATAATCTAAACTTATCGGTTGATTATTTAAACAGCACTTAAATTTAACAGACCGAAGTTTCCGGCAAGAGTTCTTGCAGCTCTCTGAATGTACTTTAGCATTTGGCGGATTGAAACAGTTAGAAATGACTGCAAATTTTCCATGCCGTTTTCGTGCACTCGTGTGGGAATAAATGAGGATGCGCCGTTTCATCATGCGCTCAAGAGGAATTATTTGCACCAATCGATCGAAAAGGACGCGCAAGTCAACCTGATAAACCATCCAATTCACAGCCCCACCCACGGTGTATGGTTCGTTTTGCGGTTGACTGGGCAGCTTTCGACAACCCGGGAATGCAATAACGACGGCTCGTAAGCTTCAAGGTTACCCGCACGTCCTTAGCGTCAATGCCACGACCCGGGCAGCCAGGTACATTGTCCTGCGTAAAAGTTCTTCGTGCCGATACACCGCACGCGGTCGAAGAGGGTCACACGCACATCGCTCGCACCGATTGGTGGAATCCTTCGCCACATATTGACACCTGTGACCGACATCAGCCTCAGGTCTGCCATCCGCCATCTTTGACGGTGGCCACACCGAGTAGCCGGACAGCCATAAATATTGGTACCGGCGAGATATTTCCCCGAACCGAACCTCCCCGGGGCTGGGATGGGGAGGGATTTAATTGATTTTGCTAGCAAAGCGGCAGCGGCACCGGGGGGCTTGGGGAGGGACGGTAGCGAAGGGGGAAGTTGAAGCTTATCGAACAACCACCCCCGCTTGCATCCGGTAACCGCACGCAAAACCGCAAACCCCGCGCGAGACCCGCGAGCGGTGCGGTTATTTATGGCGCGAAAAGCGAAGCCACACACTGGTTCCGTTACACCGCGACATTGGGAAAGGGGAAGGGGGAGAGGAAGGGGAGGGGGGGGGTGAGAGGAACAAGAGGACGCGGGAACAATGGGAGCGGTGTGGGTGCTCTCCATCATCAGGCAAATGCGATCGATGGGATGAATAATGCGACAGCTATAAATTCGAAACCGCGCACGGAGATTGATCATTAATTACGCAACCATCATTCCACGATAAGTCTAATCAATGGTGACTACGGGCCAAAAGGTGGGGGTGAGACACTGACCTTTAAGATGTCACTTTCGAAAGGTACAGCGAGTAGTTCATCATCCGCCCCATTCGAAGAGCGAAATCACAAGCGCAAGCGCATCAACACGTGCGTTCGTTTCCCTGTTAATGAGTTTGCTTTAGGGCGACCTAAGGGAGAGCTAAAAAAACGCGCAAAAATTCGTGCGAAATTTCCCGCGCACCACAAATTTGCCGGAAGAGACTACCTCCTCCCACCAGTATCGTTTAATTTATCGTATCCATGTCTTGTGGCGCACCTTCGCACCATCTCATCGGCTCACGGATCCAGCGTTCGCGTTCGAGCTGCCGATCGTTAGCGATAAATGCAGCTCCTGTGGGCTCACCCACGCACACACCCACACCAGCAAGGATTTCACGCTGCTTCACGCAACGACGACGTCGAATAATGTCGAAAAATCATCAAAACCCCTCCGCCCTTAGAACCGGAAAAGACCCAGCTTGGTCGAAGCGGAAAAGCTCGCACCGTGCGCGTGGAGTAGATTGCCATCATTGGGATATTATCATAACCCGCTTTTACATTAATGCCGCTCGTCAATACCTCGCTTGCTTCCTCGCGAGCGCGAGCGCGCGCGCGCACGCGGACGCGTGCTGTAATCCTTTTTGCAAGAAACGGTGAGTTTTCCGGGGCCCGCGCGCGTGAATATACATATTTTCCTTTTCGTTTCGACCGGGTTTCGACGTTTTGGGCCGCCCTCATTCGCGAAACGCGAAACAAAAGCTTTTTTCGTCGACTAGCGAAACCGCACCGCAAACCCGTCTTCCAGGCTTTTGTGGCGCCCTGGGGGATGGTCTGGTTTGTTCATTCATTTTAGCCGCCTCTTCCGGGCGTGAAAAATGGACCGAACCGCGGCAATGTAGACACCTTCGCGGCACCCGGGCGCGGCGAATTGTTTCACTTAATCATTCGTCTTATTTTCTCCTTGCTTGCCGGGACCTTAATTAGGTGGAATTAGCTCGCACCGGTGTTGGGCCTGCTGCTGGCGAATCCTGCAGGACACGAACCAAACCGGGAGGGGGTGGAAGCGTTCACCTAAAATTTGCACCCCTCGCGGCGGTGAAAGTTTAATGGCCGAACGAACGAGGCGACCGGTTTCTGGCCGGCCGATGAATTCCTTAAGTGAAATTATTGAGCCCAGTGGTGGGAGGTGGTTGACTAGTCTGCGCCCGGGAGCAAATTAATTCACACCATTCCGTGTTAATCCTGCGATCCTTTTTCCAGCACTCCCAGACCCGCAGGTCTGCCACCACCATCGCACTTGTATTGGAAGTATTTTGCAATTTGTGATGAGTGGAAAAATATGATTTTGTTTATCGCGCGAGCGGGCCGAGCGGTGGAAAATGATGCTCTTTTTCGCGTTTCGTTTTTCTTCGCCCAGAGCAGGGGGGGAGGGGGTTCAATTGTGGTGCTTGGGCGTGCTGGGCGAACACGCTCGGGGCTTTAAAAAGGCATCATCAACTTTTGTGCGTCCTTTTTCTTTTGGTTTTCTTGAGTACCGCTTCGAGGAAGAATTTAGCAGCAGTGAGTTTGATTTAATTACCGTACAAGCGAGCAATTAAAAATGCTACGGGCTCCTTTTTGATGGCTGTAAATTACCGAAACGCATCTAATCTCGATATACGATAAAACGCGTGGAAATATTAATTGCAGTACGGAAAACAAGTCCAAGGGCTAATTTATACACCGATCCGATCACTATACATCATGATTATGGAGCTCTTCTCGTCATAAAACCATTATCAACAACCCCTAGCTAGTGTAAACTTGAATCGTGCACAGGCAAAATGTATCCTGTCCTGTATCGTCTTGCAGCACTGAAGCTCCAAATGGCATAAACTCAATCATTATGATAAGGTTTTTCGAACAGCGTAAGGCTTTGATTTAATTTTTATGCAAACTTTCGCCCGCCACCGCACCAAAACCCCACAGCCGGGCTCCTCCGTCAACATAATTCGTTGTTTTCCCTCCCTCCCCGATTGGCTTTTTTCCTCCTTTTTCTCTTTCTTCTTCTTCTTGCTTACTCGCTTGTCTGGTTCTTCTTTACGCTCTTCCAGCGCCAAGCTTCACCAAACGCCACGCACACCGAACTGGAGCCGTGCGCCTTGTGCCGCAGCGCTCGAACCAGTGCGCCTGTGCTCATTAAATTGCGAAATTAAATTTTCAAAAGCATCATTTTCCTCCCCAGCCACCCTCGCACGAGCCCGCTCCCCCCTGCGCTCCACCGTACCAAATGCAATTTGAAAGTCGCCGCACGGTTTTTCGAGAGTGGTTGCCAGTAGTGAGCTTTTCTGTTACATTGTGTGCCGGATCGCGAGCCCTGGTGGCTGTGGCTTGGCCGGGGGTTGAAGTGCTGCGCAGCACACTCCAGCTACATCATTGCCACCCAACGCAACCCACTGGGGGTGTAGGTGGCTCCAGCCAGCCACGTGTTAACGGCGTGTCGCCAGAACGTTTTGCTCCGTTTTTTGGGGCCGAAGAAAAAAAAACGACCGAAGCCGGAGTCGGAGGACGTTGTTCCATTTTTGGTCGCACTCATGACGCTGTTGCGTGTGTTGGCTGATCCCGAGAACTGCCTCAGGTGTTTTTTGTTGGACCCGCGTCGCAAACCCTTCGGTGCGCCGTAAACCGGGTTCGCCGGATCCGTGACCTTACATTTTCGCGAGGTAGTAATTAAATTTTGCAAGCAACCGTTTGTGTTAAAAATTAATACAAAAAGTGTGCTCCAAAGCGTCTTAAAGGGTGCAGCGTTAGGTGTTGGGCGTGTTTTTGTGATCCACTTATGCTAAACGGAACAAGAAAGGATAAAAGATCAGGCGCCTGTGTTGAAATTAAAAAAATAACCAACGATTCAATACTCACCCGTGCCCTCATTTTAAAGTGCAAAGAACTTATTATAGCTTTGGAATGACGATGACTCTTAAGAAGTTGGGCTTATCAAGAGTTCACCCAAGCTGTAATCACTCCCAATCCGTTCCAATCCTCGCACCGGCATGTCACAGACGCGAATCGCCGTAGAGACGGAAGGGTTTAAACTCGTGGCAATGGCAGGACGGAGAAAAGACCAAAACCAGAAAAAAAACGGAGTAACGCATCAGCGCCGGGACGAGACGAACATGGAAAAAGAGTGGAAAAGAGAGAGATAGCAAGAGAGAAAGAGAGAGAAGGTAAAGTATTCACCAAAACTCGCTCGTTGCGCACGCCCGTAAAAATGTCGGAAAAGTAAATACTACTAAAACTGGCATCAACCCCAAACCGGTGACACGGCACCCGTTCTGGTAGCTGGTTTGGTTTGTTCTTTCGCATTTTTCCGCGCATTTTCCGCGCACGCACACACCGCGCAAAACAAAGCACCATCGCACCACCGATCGGTACGCGTGCTATCGCGTGCGCTATCTGAGCCAACACTCGGCAGTAGATAGGCTTCCACGATGGTTACTCGAGCCCGCGCCACAACCCGGAGCGCTGATTAGTTGTGTTGTTTACATTCACCCATCCACCAGCCACCCACACGATGGTGGGGAGGAAAATCCTTACTATTACTTTTACGCCGCGTTTCGGTTCATCGAGCGGGCGAACGCGAGTGAGTGAAGCCTGGCCCGATAAGGGGTTGCAAAAATGGTCTAAAATTATGTTACAACACAATCCCGCGCCCTGCCTGTGCGCGTGAGCTTTTCCTCCCACCAGGACGTGTTTATTCGCGTTCCGTTCCGTGGTTTTTTTTTTTTTTCACGCTACGCTTCATTCATTTTTATTATTTGTTTACAGCGGCATCGTTCCGGGCGTGCTTCGAGTTTCCCAAGCCCCCTTTCGCTCGTACACGATCGTTTCGCAACCGGGCGACCGAGCTTTTCCGGTCCCTCGGGTTGGGAAAGCGTGCTTTCTTTTGCTCCTTCCGCTGGTGTATCTTCTTTTGACACAGTTTTCCGAAGTGGGACCATGAGTGGGTCGAAGACGCGCACACACGTCAAATCAAGCGCGAAACCGGGGCATGAAACATCGCCCGGAATGGCAATAAATGTTCGGACTCGAGTGCCATCCGGAAACTTTGACCGGCTGGTGTCTTGGTTGTCCCGTAAAAGGGCTTACGGTGTTCGGGTTCAGTCTTTCTCGAACACACATCGCTGGCTCGCAGTCGAACGTACGATTCCGGGCCCAGAGCCTGAAACAATTCGTCGGTCTCGAGATCGAGAGCTTGTTCGGTTGCGTTATGCCGGTTCCCTTTGTCGGTTGCCGACTTTTCACTGAACCCTCTGAGCCGCGTTATTTCATTTTCCCAAGTTTAATGGAGAAAGTTTGGCCAGCACGCCTGAACCCAACGCTCGAACCGGCGACACAAACCGATTGCCCTTTTCGCTTCCAGTTTTCGCTGCTGCTGTTACAATTCGAAACCCCGTTGGCAGCATTCCGTTCGACCAGGTGTTTCCCGATGCTCCGACAAGCGATCGGGCACCGTTGGGGCTTTTTTTAGGGGGCCATTTCGTGTCTTTTTTTAGCTTTCTCGCTCCCTTCCGTTAATGGCTTTCCAATTTGCTGCCTTTAATGCCGCATTTCCAGCCCCAGTGTTTGGCAGACCACGGGTTTTGACCCGTTCCGGTTTCGACGAATAATCCTCTCGTTGATGGTGGAAAACGCCGGATGCAGCGGGCAACTGAGGGTGAGCTTTGGAAAACTCATCCACTGCCATCCCGGCAGAACATCGGACCGTCGGTCGGTGGACTTCCACCACTCTCTGTCTCTCTCTCTCTCTCTAGCTCTCTAATGGCCCAGTTGATTCCGGTCGGTGGTGAAATGGCGCAACCGCAGATTAGTGGATGCAGCATAAAATCCCCACCGCCTGTTCTGGTACCCTGCCCGCGGTCTGGTGTTTCGGGAAAACTTTCGAGTCCTCCAACTGGCCCCTTTTTTGAGCGTGTTTTACTTTTCTTTCCTAGCCCCTCTCCGCGTCATCTAATGCCACTGCTGGATTTGACTTAATGGCGCTCTAACGTGGCCTCCCCTCGAATGGAACTGCAATTCAATTGAATATTAAAGCTATAATAACTCCGCTCCGTGGAAGGAAAAAAAGCCGTTGACTTAAGCGAGAAGCGGGAAAACGAGTACAAATATTGCACGTACAGTACAGAATGAGAGAGAGAGTGAGAAAGAGAGAGAGAGAGAGAAGCATGAACGGAAAAACGAACGAACAGCTAAACAGCAAGGAACGGAAGCGAGCATTTTCTGGCATGTAGCATAGCAGGCTTTTTTTCGCTTCTGTTTTTCTCATGGCCTACTGTTCCTTCGTGCCGCCTTTGCTCTTTCAATGCAACGCCCTCCGATCCGCGGCACTCCGGTTTCTCGAACCATTTTGTTTTTTCTTCCTTCCCACCGACCCGCGTGTTGCGCCCCCTCATTTCCGGGTGCTTTGCGAACTTTTCCGGCCCAGCTACGCCCCGGGTACGGGATGACGAGAACACGGGACCCGTGTTCGATCATCTCGCGCATGCAAACCCCGAGTCCTGGATGGGTTTTCCACGGGCTCATGTCACGGGAAAAAAGGGAAACTCGGGGGCGGCGCTTTTCTTTGGGGCGCGTCACTTGGAAAGGGAAATAGTTTTCACTCATAATTATGCCCGCCGATAACAAGTTTTCTGACCCATTTCCATTGCCTCCCCCACTCCGGTTCACCCACTTCCGTTTTCTCTTCCTCCCCCCCTCCCTTCAACCCAGTACACGCCCCCCAATGACATCCGCACCGCCCTCATTGAGTGCGGGAATGTGTGTTTCGGTCAGTTCGGGCGCAACTTTTGCCATCACCGGAATCAAGGGGCTGGCCTGTGTGCATGCATGCGGAACCCAAGTGGGTGAGTGGGTGGTTGGGTGGGGGGGGGGTACTGAGCTTAGCCCACCGCCATGCTGTCACGCTTTTTCGCAACCATTTGCTCGAACCCGGTCGCCTGGAAACTTCATCCCTCAACACGAAGTCCGGGTCTTGGCGTCGTCGCTTGTGCTGTCACAATTGCATTCGGGGCTCGTTTTTCACCGTACCACACACACACACACGTTCACAATCGGTCAACTTCACCCCCGACCATCCTTCTCCCCGTACCCCCCCTCCCTCCTCTCCATATGCGTGCCGGGAGTTTTAACTTCAGCGGCAAACGAAACCCGAAGCGTGTCAGATGCGAGAACCCCAGAACCGACCCCAGAAAAGCGCCTCGAGCGACAGCCGTTCGTTTCGTCCTGTACGCCGGGCGGTATATGCTGACATCATCCCTCTTGGCGAAAGAAAATTTGTCCGGCCGAACCAGCCCACCCCTCATTTAGAGCCAGGGCTCGAAAATTACTACATCCTGCCGTACAGCAGCGTACGTTAGGCTTCGGCGATGCCCGCAAGCCAGTGTGGCCACGTACGGGTCCTGTCCGGGAAAACCAAGTGCACCACGGACACACACACACACACGCGTACCGAGCGACCGGTAAACGTTAACACTGCACGTGACTGAATTCGGAATGGCCAAATGGTGGACGGTAAGAAGGGACAGGCGCACGAGAGAGAGAGAGAGAGAGAGACAGAAAAAACCAGGAAAGAAGTCGTGCTCCGTACAATCAACTGACGCACAGAGGAGTCCTTTCCATCATCCAGTGGTGGGGTTTCGTTCCCAGGGGCGGGTACTAAGGGTGAGCCAAGATGGCCGCCGGCATTTGGTGGGACAAAGTGAGGACATGGCCAAGCAAAAACCGTTCACAATGCGCTACGGTGACTGTGGACGTGGGGCAACGACTTCCTGCCCGTGGGCCGTTCCTTTTTTGGGATGTTCTTTTTTTTTTTTAGCCAGTTCTTTCTTTCCATTCACCCGGACAGGATGCTTGGAGCCGGAGGAGAAGAAGCCATAAGAGAAGAGGAGAAGAAAAAGGAAGCAAAAAATGGCGAGAATTGCGTGTCCTTCCGCGAGGCCACCAGCCGCGTTCGGTGCGCGTTCCAATAAATAAACATTTTATTAAATCGGCATTTTATTACTTCGCCGCTTGCACAATTCATACGCGCCTCGCACGTGGCCTCCCGGGTGGCTCCACTGCGTGCGTAGGTATCGTCCTGGTGGCCTCATCACCACCCCCTTGCAAGCACCCTAACAACCGATCGCTTGGAGACAAATTTCATTCAAAATGTATCCGAAAGGAAGCCGACTCGCGTCGAACGGAAGTAAAGCCGGAACGTGGTGCGTGCGTGGTGTCGCCCGAGGTCCGTGCGTCAATCCGTCGAAGGGCCGGATGTCTTTCCCACTTGCCCTCTGGCGAACGGTTGCGGTGTGTGTGTGTGTGTGCTTGTGTCTTTGTGCACGCACCATCGTCTTGTCTGCGCCCACGGACGGATGGGCCGGAACGAAATTATTCGGCCCTTACGTCGGCCGAACGCTGGTATCCTTCCTTTGATCGATTTCTCACTTTTTCCGCCAATTGCTTCCTTTCTTTTTTTTTCTCACCACCGGCACGCGCGTTCAGGAACGGAATCCGTGCAAGAGAAATGGTTCATTAACGGGGAACGAAAAGAATAAATGGTTTTTGGTCCGGAAAAGCCGAAACGATGACGCTTGGGGAGGGGGCGGGGGGGAGGAAGAGGGTGGCATGGGAGGCCGGAGATGGTAAGAAAGAAAACGAGGTGCTGGGAAGCGAATGAAAATGACAGCCGGCTGTTTCGTGCCATCGAAAGCGAAAGGCAAACTCGAGAACGTTCTGGGCGAGCACGCGGACGAACAATTCTTCAAATGTATTCATTCAAATTGTTCGATTTTCATTTCGAGTGGAGTGAAGGGCTGAGGGGGGGGGGGGGCGGGCGAGTTCTTTGACATGGGAGAAATTATCAAGCTGTCAACGTCGCACGCCAATCCGCCACAATCCGGAACGATCCCAGGCGTGAAAACCCGCCTGTTGAAATGTTGCATTGTAATGAAAATCGCAAAGGTATTCCCACGGTTGCCATGGCGATGCTTGTGTGTGTATGTGTTGTGTGGCAGGTTGCTGAGATTTTTATGCTCGTGACTCCTGGGCACCGCGAAGGAAAAAATCGCAGAGAGCCAGGAAAAATGCCAGGAAAAATAAAGAAGGAGCAGAAAAAAAAGCAAGAACACACCAGATTGCGAGCGCGGAAAACGAACGAACGGAAACGCTATTCCGCTTTTAAGCTTCTTCCCTCGAGCGTGCGCGAGGAAATCGAGCGGGATAGTTTCGTGCTTTCGCTTCCTGCAGCCGTCTGATTAATGGCACCTCTTCATTATACAGTTTTGAGTGAACAGGCATGGGCCACCCGGCGGAAAGGACCCGCGATCGAATCCCCTCGAGACGTTCAGCCACGAGTCGGACGCTGCTCCCTGCTGGGAGTGGAAATTTATACGCGGCTATTAAAGTTTTCCGAACCGGTGTGGGGAAAAGGACAACAAAAAAGGAGCTTGGCTGGCGAACGAGCTTTTTGCCACGCGCGAAAATACTAACAACGGCACCAGCATTATTATTACGCTCGCTGTAAACATTGAAAGAGCAAATCGTATGTGCCCCCGTACACGAAGGATTCCTTTTGTGCCTTCCTTCCGGGTGACCCTCCTTCCCCCCCTGTTAAACCGTAATAGGCGCGCGGGAAAAGAGAACAGTTGCCAACATTCCGGCGTTGTACGGATGGGCCGCGTTTTTTTTTTCCTTTTTTTTTGCCTTCAAATAAAATTCAGTAATCCCCTCGTGCTTAACCTGGATTTCAATAGAATCCATCCCCGATCCTTGGTCCCGATTCTCGCCCGGCAATACCAGGCTACCAGCATCCCCGTGGAGGTGCATGCAAAGAGATGGGTTTGGTTGAGCCTTTTTTTACGTACGGTGGCGTAAACAAACCGTGAGATTACATTTTCAAGGTGATGCTATTTGAATCAGGCTTTGATCGATTTTCGAGAGATAAGATTTCATAATCGTTTTTAGCATTTAGATATACCGGTATTATCACGCAGCATTTGGATTAAAATCTAAACATACCCATGCCCGAAGTAAAGGGATGATTGTTTTAATTCTATTACATTTATCTCAAGTGCTGCTTCTCAAAACTGCCTAAAAATGGTGTTAAAAAAGATTGAAAACAAAAAAATAATGTTAGTTTTACAATACTCTGTCCCAAAATAATACAACGTGAATGGTACAAAATAAAGGGATGTATTAATCGTCTACAAATGTTTTACTTTACCTATTTATCTTTGCTACGTCATAAAAAATGCTTAAGAATGTGTGAAAACGAACACTTCCCAAAACCTGGACCGAAACACGAAACCTACAAAAGGTTACATTCTTTGCCGTTTTCTTGCTCTCGTAAAATATGGCTTCACTCCTTGTAACCTTTCTTGTAACCGTTCCTGTAACCTGCCACCAAATCCCACTACCACCCGTTGCTGCCCGTTTTAATCGCACCCGCATCCACACACAAGCACACCCACACCCTCCACCAGATCCGTAGGACCCTTCGATGGTGCCCTTTATCAAATCACGCAGCACGAATAATTTATCATCCACTCACCTAAACCGGAATTTGTCACGGCGGTTTGGAGCCCTAATTGACGATATTTGTTTTGCCACTCAACGTATGCCACCGTTGTCCTGAAGGGCCAACCCGACGGACTATCTGCGCAGCCCGTTGAAGCGCGAATTAATTTGATTTGCTTAATCATGGCGCAGCGACCGGGCGCGTGTGGGCGACCCTTACGTCCTTGACGTCCTTGACGCCTTGGTTCCGTTTGTATAATTGCGATAGCACGGCCGGATGCCGATGCCGGAACAGGGCCCACCCACGGCCGCCCTTCAATATTTATAGTTCCAACGAGACGGTCGAACGCGCCTGTCAATGCTCATTCACACCTTGCGCCGTATGAGTCAATGTGTGGGTGTGTGGGTGCGCCGATGTGTGCCGTCCGTCCAAGACGAAACCTTATCGGGTCATGGAGGCGGACGGATGAGTTGCTCTCCGCAATCCGGAACGCGCCCACCTCCTGCTCAAGGGAAACCCACTCGGAAGACGAATCCGGGGCAAATCGTCCATCGAAACCCCCTTGCGGCTGGCAGGATATTAGGGCATTGGGGTTCAGAAACCTCGGCAAACATCATTATACAGTTCCGCCCCGGAGAAAGTCCCGGCAGGATGATGGACCACTGATTGAGCGTCGGGACCAGGTCCAGCCAGGCAAGGTCCGTTCGATTGAATGATACACTCGAATTAATATTTATTCAATTTTCCATCCCCTCCACCCGACTCAATTCGACCGGGAGGATGGGGGAGGAAACTTATGTTGTTCAACATCCCCCGCACGCTTCGGTGCGGTATCCTTGTGGGATAATTTGTGATTCTTGCTCCCAGAGGCGTTAGCCTACCTGCGGAGTTCGGGAAAGACCCGAGGATGTAGTTTTTTGGGAGCGTTTCACGGGCGAACCTGCTCATCGAATGATTATCCACACAGGAAGCTTCCATACAGCTTAAGGTTTAGCCTTGGGAAGGTTTGTTTCTGCTCGTTGCCATAGTAACTTCACGATAGCGCAACCCAAAAAGCCAACAGGCGCTGTAGCAAGGTGGCCAAGCTTTTGCACTCGTTCGAAACACGAAACTTCCGACTGTTGCCTCAACTTATCGACGGATTGCGAAAGTAATGAGTTGGCCGATAACATTCGCAGGCGCGAATGAAAACCGCAAATAAATAACGCCCCAAAGCAGCAAACAATCGCACAGGCCCCGGGAAAACCATCCACCATCCGTTTTGGCCAGTGGCGAACTTCCGGCGAGTACAGCGGGAACTTTTACTTTTCACCTTGCTTGCTCTCTCTCGCAGCCGCTTTCCGCTTTGTTTTGTTTGCCGCTGACGCCCCGCGAAAGGAAGTTTACACTGTCGGTTCGGGGAAGAACTTTTCTTATCTTGTGGCCTTTTCGTCCCGAAACAGACAGCCCAGAAGAGGGCCATCCTTCCGACAAATAGATCCCTCACAAAACAAGAGATCAAATTCGCACCGGTTTCAACCCTGGCCGGCCCTACCCTCCCCCGGGTGCCGTTTGTGTCATCCTTTTGTTTGTTCCGGCTGCCGGCGAAAGAGGAAAGAGTTCATCAAATCGGCTCTGACTAACAAATCCAGCACCGGAATCCCGGGAGCAAGTAACAACCGCTTCAAGTGCCCGGGCAGTATCGGGTATTGTTCGCGCTGGAAAAATAGGGTACCATTATCGCTCGCTTCCAGTCGGGCTCCTTAAGGCACACAAAAACACAAACACACACACCCACACCCACACATTTCGGTAGAGCGTGGGAGCTTGTTGTTCTTGCGGACTTGATGCGGTGGGTTGAGGGATGTGGACTGCGAATGCGACTTTCTGGGAAGTTTTCCCAACCCGGTGTGCGACCCACTGCCACTGACAAATTGAAAACGTACACCAAAGGGAACACGGACAATCGGCAGATCCTGGCCCCGGAAGTGTGTACCCTTTTGCTCTCCTGGGATGCCTGGATCCCGCCCCGTCAACGGAACAAAACTTAAGACCTCTTTTTTTGAGGTCTCTCCCCAACCAGGCCGATAAGGATGAAGCGTTAAATTGATTTATCGTCTAAATTTTCGCAACTCCAGCTCCTTCCAAGAAACCGGACAACCTGTTCCCGTTTTGGGAAGGTTTGGTTTTTCCTACCTGTCCGCAGTCTCCGCTGGTGGCTTCTTCCGCGAAAGTGAGCTGTTCGATTCACCGAACATCGGCAGGACGATCCGTGAACCATTGAACTAACATCCCCGTTGGGTGGGTGGTGGTTCTTTTTTCTTTCCTCTGATACAAGAACCTTCACCCGGAGTACGGGGGTTTGTTTTCCACCCACCCACTCGTGCCGAATCCCTTCGGTTCTTATGTCGATTCTAGTGGCGAGTTTTGCTCCTTAAAATAGCTCCACAGGGAGGCTCGTGGGAGAGAAAGTGAGAGAAAAAACACAGCTCGCGCGCTGCGAGATGGCACAAAAATTGTACCATTTATCATTTACATGCCCGGCCATCGATCAGCGGCACCGAACGATTGATGTTGCGGGCGAACGCGTGTGGGACGCGTGTGTACGCCGCATCCTTCCGGATCGCAAGCAAAAGATTGATGGGCTCGTGAAAGGGACATATTTTTAAGTGGAAACCCACCACCCCGACCACTATTTCGGTTTTTTTCGATTACCACCGTCCCAGCAGCCCGACGAGTTGGGTGAGGAAGTTGATTAGTCGATCATTGTCTGGTCCGGTCTAGAGCGGAACGGTTCAGTTCGAAAGGACCGTCGAAACCGTCTGTTACTTACCTAATCGAGTTCAGGGCGGGCAGTTTGCCCTTCGAACGTGACTGATTGCCAGCACGCGGAATGGCCGCACTCTTTGCCCCGTAAGGATACTAATCTGGCTTCTTTTTCTTGGCTCTTTTCTCTCGATCAAATTTCTTTCAGCTCCAGCAGCAGCTCCAGTGTACCGAACGTCGACTTACCGGAGCTCGGCAAGAAGGGTGGTGTTTTGATAAACCATTAGGACCGGCGTGGGTCGTATAAAAACGACTGGAAGCAGGTGAGAGAGAGAGAGAGCAAGGCCCACCCAAAAGTGGCCCACTTAACATGAAAGAAACAAACGGAACCAATCTTCCGTCCGTTCCGTTTGTGTACCCCGGGCGCTCTAAGTAAATAATTACATTACACTCGTCAAAAGCGGCTTTCACCTGGATGGCCGATTGAAGGGCGGCCCGTAAAAACCCACCCCTCGACACCCGTGCGAAAGAAAACTCGATGTCCTTTCCGACGGGAGGATTACCGAGCTGGTAAAGAAGGCACCGGCCATTGTACGGGACGGGATTGGCAGGCGTGCGTTTTATCGAATCAGTGGACCGATAGAAGCGACCGGGGGCTTGAGGAGGTGAAAGTCGAAGGGACTTCAGCAGGAAGAAAAGGAATCGGCCATCGGTGGCTCACGAGAAAGGTTATTAATGCTAGGAAGGAAGCGCTTAGCGATAGTGGAAATTGAGCAATTTCGAGCGAATTCGTCACCCCAGGAAGAGTGAGAAGCGGTTGCAAGGGGAAGGAGAACCGAAAGGGCGGGCAGGGGGCGAGAGGGCGCACCAGGATGAGTGTCCATGGCTGTCTGGGGATTTTCCTGTTCGGTGCCAACGTGTTAGCAGGTGAGTTTTAGCGCGCGACTACAAATCGCACCCTCGCCATCGTAATTTAATTCAATCTCAATGGCCATTCGTCCATTCAATCTCCTTCAGGTCTCCTGGTGACGGTCCTTGCAAGCGAAGTGGGACAAAGCCCGGTCACGGGTGTTCTCCAGAAGTTCCCGTTGGCAGTACCAACCTCCGAGACGGTGTTTTCAGCACGTTTCAACCCAGGTGACGATGGTGGCATTGGAGGTCCTGCAGCTTCGGAGGGTCTGTCCGAAGGAACCCCGTTTGTGGCCGCTGACATCATTAACCTTGACCGGGACGGTGCGGTTAGCTTCATACCTCGCCGGGACGTGCGATACCAACGAGCCGTTCCACCGGAGTACGCTGGAGCATCGGCTTTGCCACACTGCGAAACCTTTACAATGGGCGATCCGGACTCTAAAACGCTCTACAACCCGGGCTGGCCGGGAAATTACCCCAACAACAGTGACTGTGTGGTGGTGTTGGAAGCTCCCGTTGGATTTCTGGTGCGACTTGACTTCCGGGATCACTTCCACATCGAACCGTCGGAGGAGTGCAAGTACGATTTCCTCGAGGTAAGGCACCAATGTCCGTGACCTCTTTGACCTCTAGAAAACGCCATCTTTTGCACAATTTAATGCATTGCAGATTCGCGACGGAGCGCACGGATTCTCGACGCTCATCGGGAAGTACTGTGGCCAAACCTATCCACCCATGATCACGTCCAAGGAACGCTTCCTGTGGCTGCACTTCCACTCGGACGAGAACATCGAGTACAACGGGTTCGTCGTGGTGTACGATTACGTGCCGCGGCCTACTTCGTGTAAGTGGCTTTCTGCGAGGGGGCTGACAGGTTTGACACTTAACTGACACGCCCGGTCACTTTCACAGCCATCTACGATGACGAGAACTGCCGCATGGAGGTGTCCGGAATGGAAGGATTCGTTAATCGGTCGGATGTACCGCGCGAGAAGCAACAAACCGTGATCGAGCATGGCCTTTCGCTTGACTGCATGTGGGTGGTGTCCGTGGCCGAGGGCTGGAAGGTAAGGGGCTAAAATCCAATCGATTCGTCACTCCTCGTTGGCAACCGAGGATTTACGCCTTCGGGGAGGTGGGCTTAGGTGTTTCGCACTTTAAACCCTTGACATTCTTGGAGTTTGTGTCGTCCGGTGAAGCGGAAATGGACTGCCTAGCGACAAAATTAGACCAGCTCTAGTAGCGTCCAGTAATCCTGGCGTGCTTGTTGAGCAAACTGTTCAATGCCGTGTTTCAGGATTCACTTCGGTGTAGGGCTTTGATGTGAGCACGACGTAAAAACGTAATCAATAAAGAATCCAGCAACGGAAAAACACTCAATCTGCCACCAGTCGTTGTACTCAGATGGCACAGATTGACACTTTAGCGCTCCGTTGCAGCTAATCATGACGCGCCCACTAATCGTGCCTGACGCTCGAACCGTTCGAATTTCCATTTTCCAGATCCAGCTGTCGTTCCTCAAGTTCAAGCTGGAGCGACCAAACGATTGCGATAGCAACTTCGTGGATGTGTTCTCCGAACGGACGGATCTACCGTCGAGGTAAGGATGCAGCCCGGGGTTGCGCAGTAATGCAATCAATGCACCCGAGGTCCTCACCACCGCCCGGGGTTTAATCATCTCCCGTTCGCTTGTGTGCATTTTCTTAGACTGAAAAACTTCTGCGGTTCCATCGCCGATTCGGTTGTGTCGCGCTCGAATGTCCTGCACATCCGGTTCTTCGCCGAAGCGGCTGCCATCAACTCTACCTTTTCGATCCTGTTCACGGCGTTTCGGGAGAAAGCGGCCGGCGAGAGTAAGTGCACTCGCGCTCCTAGCCACCGGTGACGTGGAATTTAATTTTCCCTGGTTTCGGTTTTTATTCCCTTCCTGTTTCTTTTTTTTTATTCCTTTTCCCGCTCCAGCTTGCGATGAAACCGAGTACGATTGTGAGGATGCCACGTGCATTGCGGGCGAGCTGCGATGTAACGGACGTATCAACTGTCGCTTCCGGTGGGACGAGGACGAATGTCAGGTTGGTGGTCATCGTCGCAAATCCACGCGAATCGCAATTTAATTTCATCCACGACCCATCTTCTATTCCTCCAGAAACAAGCGAGCGCTCAATCCGAGCACGTCATCATCATCGTGATCGTGTTTGGGCTCATCCTCGGAGGAATGATCCTGCTGTTCCTGTTTAACTGCAGCCGCAAGATCATTCGCGATCACAAGATCATCCGTGAGCACATTCGGCAGTCGCGTGAGAGCAAACTGAACGAACTTGGCCGGCACTCGACCAAGAAGCTGGTTGATCTGGACATCACCAAGCTGCCACCACCCGCCTTTGATAAGGATCCTTCGATCAACGTGCTCGAAGGTGGCAGTGCAGTGAACGTTAACAACGGCCAGTACTATCGAGAGATGGCGGGTATTGGAAGCATTGGAGGTGGTAGTGCGGGTAGTGGTGGAGCTGGCAACACTGGCGGGCATATGTTTAGCAGTCGAATCGACATCAAGGCCGATCCGCAGGACATCCTGAGAGGAAGTTACCACGAGGATCCAATGTCTCGGTCCGGCACGCTCAGCCGAGACGGTGGAGGCATGTGTGATATGGCGTGTCAGACGAGGTAAGGATGTCTTGGGGCGGTGTACCCGTTGCACACACACACACACACACTAACTTGCTTCTTGTTTGTCCTGGGAATGTTGCAGAGAATCGCTGTTCCAGCCGGTGTTTAAGAATAAAGTCAATCAATCGCCAAACCAGCTGCAAAACAGCATCCGTTTCTCGACGTTCGGTTACGAAAGCCAGCAGCAGCAGCAACAACAGCAGCAACAGCAGGAATTGCAGCAACTTCCAGCGGTAACACCGCCTCCACCGAGGGTGAAACATCACCATCATCATCATCACCATCATCACGCCGGTGGTGGTACGCTTGAGGGTGGTAAAAGCTCAAAAGTAAGCCGAATCGAGTTGGAGGACCTCTCGCCACCGGGATCGGGTGCGTACGATGATCGCGGGGATGACATGCAGCTGCAGCACCAACCCTTGCCGCATCCTTCCCAACATGGCCACTCGCACAGCCACACGCACTCACACCAGCACCCGCACACGCACCAGAAGCACGAGCGCAATCTGGTAGATGCGAGCGGTCGGTCTGGTGGTGGAAGTGGTTCCGGTGGTAGCGACATCCGGAAGTCAGCACCGGACGTCATCATTATGACGTCCTCCCATTGACCCCCGACAGTCGGCGACGGTTAGCCGGGTGGTATTGTTCTGGTTTGGTTTTGTGTCGTATGGGCGTCTCGAAGGACGCGCGAATCGTCATACCGACACATCCTGGGAGCTTCCCGGGGGTTCCTTTTGTTAGTTGGTTCGATTGCGAGCCCAGGCGCGCGTTCGGTCGACTGGGTTTACCCAGTTGTTTTAGATAAGGTTGTCGTGTGGGCGTTCTCATGCGCAAAGAAGGCAAATTCGAGTCGTCTAGAAGGAAGCTTAGATTAAGCGATCCTTCGTGTAGCCGATGTGGGTTCTTTTCTACTTTGGGAGTAGCGCCATCTTGCAGCGGTTCGCGGGAAGAAAGGGGACGCGTGCACTTTTCGGTAGGATAGGGTATATGTTAGAATTACACACATACACGCGATGTCGTCGTCCTTGCGGCCATGGGACGCCAAAAGAGGAAATAGCAAGGGAAATGGTGCTCATTTTAGGCGCAACTAACACCGCACGGTTATGGGTTTCATGTGCATACACTCACACTCACACATGCACACAAATACACAATCAAATTCGCACATACACACGCGCTCCCAGCCAGCGGGAGTAGAAAAGGATCACGGCGCAAGGATGCTCTTGCGTGGCGTGATCGCAGAATCGAAGCTGGACTATAAGCTAGAATAAAGTTAGCGGTAAAGAGGACCTGGGGTCGCACACTTACCAAATGGTGGGTAAGAAAAGCGAAAGACACGTGTGACCGCAGTTAGCAACCATTTTGTACATAATACTGTCAATCGTAGGACGTTACGTTACGCATTATAGAAATGTTACTTTTCTTACGTAAATTTTAGCTAAATTACGAAAACTCGACGGCACGGTTGCCGGAGGCATTACCCGGCACATTGGTCGGTTTTTCGATGGGTTTCTCCTCACGTATGCCTTGGAAGAAACGCAGAGAAACGACGTTCGCTTGGGGAAGTTAGACAATTAGATTGTTATTTTACCATCATTTGTTGGATATGTTAGAGGAAAAATATTGCGTATTAGCGGTGAATAAGTCCGAAGGGAAGAGAAAGAGAGAACTATGATGGCTATGAGATTTCATTTTGTTGCAACCAGCATTATTTGCCGTCAGCCTGGCTAGGCCAGGTTCGGCTAGGACAATTGTTTAACGTTTGTTTGAATTTTCTCCCTCACATAAAGGGATCATGATGATGACGCTGCTGGGCAAACGATTGGAACCAAGTGCAGTGGACCAATCGTAAAAACTTGCACGAAATGGAATACGTGTGCATTATTTAGGAAAATAAATTAGTGAAAACGAAAAGGAAGGGCGCAAAAAGGAAAACATAATTAATAATACTGGTGTATTCTGTACAGCTTCAACTCACTGTCATACGATTTGTAACTGCATTCGAGTGTAACATACGATTACCTAAAAAAACAACGTGATGTCTAAAAACCCATCAGCATCATACTTTTTCCCGCGCATCCTACACGAACCAATTAGGATCATATTGCTACGAAGGCCACTAAAGAGAACTTTCAGAGCAGCAACAGACCAGGTACAGGAAATCTACAGGAAGAGCTACACTTTACGCTTTTGGTTTCATCCCTTTCCATCACCTTTTATATCACACCCTTGGACGGGCTCAATGTTCGGAAGATTGGAGTATTGAATTTTCCTACCACACTTGCACTAAATTATATAAGTAATTCACGCGTGTATGGATCTCACCTGTCGAACCACGCGTTAGCACACCTGTTCACAACATACTAATTTAGTGGTTTGATCGGAAGAGCCTCGATTGTAGATACGGCTAGACGACATCCCATCCTTTATCGTACCGGGCAACAATAGAAACACGAACAAGTTATGGTTTTACACCCATACCTTTCATCAATGGAATAAACAACAAACATGTGTAAAAAGAACCACCCTAGGGAAAATGTAAAGTTTGATTCATAATTTATTAATAAAAAAATGGAAAACCACAACCGATTACACATTAAACAGTCGTTTTTAATAAAAGACGATCTCAAGTAATGTTAATGAAAGAAATTTCTAACCAATAGATGAACAATAATTGACTACAGCGTTTTAAAACGTTTGTAAATTATATAGCAGAAGTAAAGAAGCGTGTAACGATCTTTTTGAAATTCTAACGTCTGATCCAACGTTCAAACGTCTGAAGCCACTGGAACTGTCAAATCATAAATACGTTCGCTATGTTTGTTTTGATCAGCATTCCGGATAAACTTGCGTGCATAAAACATAACAATTATCGCAAAACTTGTGTATTTTATTGAAATTAGAACAAAATTATCAGTTCAGGTTATACATAAACACGTGATTTACATTGTGGAATATATCACTAACAGGTTAATGCTGTGTAATTTTTTTGTGTAACATAACATGGGTTATCCTTACCGAAACCGATCTTCTGTCCATGGATATATTTTCTAGTTAATGCATGCCACACAGTGTTAGGCGACAATTCCATGGCTAATAGTTAAATAATCAATTTACAAAGATAAATTTATCTGCGTGTTTGACTAATATGCACGATAATAGTTTTAAATCATCATTTCCACAAGTGCAGTGAACGGTATAAAGCTATAAGCAATTTCAACAATGACCAGTCAACCACAATGGATTCCGGGTGTCGTACGAAAACCGCAGATTACCATTACCTCTGGTAAAGTCGGACCTTTCATAAATTCATCGTCAAACAAAATTCCGAAAGCAATTATTCCTGGAACAGTCACATCACTTTGCAATCGTCGTGCTAAAAAAAAATCTAAAATCATCAGTGTTACTCCAAGTACGGAATCGACACCGAGTGTAGATGAACTTCACAAGTAAGTGCAGTTTATTCCTATTTAATGCATACCCATTATAACTAACATCTCCATAATGGGTACCAGGAAAGCAGTTGAGGAGATTCTTCGTGAAACGGCAATGAGAAAGTTACAAGCTGAGCAGCACGTATCCACCACATTGCGCCCTTGTCCCTTAAGAAAACCCAACAAACGATTTCTAAACCGCACGCTCATATCGATGGTGAATCATAATAACCGTGAAAAAAATAAAACTACCCAGCGCTCGCACCTGAAGCTAAGTGAACTAATCCGGGAAAACAATAAACATCAAGAAAAAGAGCAATTAAAAAAATCACCTAGGTCGCACATGTCCCAATCGAATTCGAATCGGAGAACATCATCATCTATTATTAATATCATTGATGACAGTGAATGATGGTGGGAAGATGTATGTTTGATAGGGGATTCATTCACATCAAGCATTGACAATTTTTACTAAAACAGTTTTTATACATTATCCAGATGATGTGATACGGAATTTGTAACGGATTTTTGGTTTATACTATCTGTATTTGGAACCAATTCCTAGACAATCACAAACTTCCATAATATATTTACAAACAAAGGCAAATAACGCTCTCATTACGTAATATTAGGCATAAGATGAAAGTTCTCAATTAGTAATCGAATTTTTAAAAACTCAGTAGGATATGGAACAGTATTTGAAGCAGTGTGTCATTTAATGATCAAACAATCATTCAATACAAAATTTCATTAGGTTTGCAAGAAGCTTAGATGTTAGATTCTTTGCCAAGTAACACCTCGATTTTGCAATGGTGGTAACATATCCAACTAATCTATTGTGGCACAAATGACAAAAGCAAGCAAGAGACATCCGATAAAACCAATTAATTGAGAAATGATATGTGATAACAAATGAATATCGGAATCAACTGACAAACATCAGAAATTGTAGAATTCGGATGCCCTCTTTAAAATCTCATAACGTAGAAGTTTCCATTTTTGTTAATAAAATATCCTACAATTAGTCGATGGCTCAATTTCTAGAGCAAGCTTGTGATAAATCATTTTAGCTAATAGAATATGATCATCTGTCTCAATTATCCCATGTTTATGAAACACCATTTACTATTAAAATGTACAATGATCTTACTTAATTTATTCGCGAATGAATTACTCTACCTTTAAAGTAAATATCGAACGATAATAAAAAAAATAGACAAAACTACGTGATACATTGACTTATGTTACTGCCGAAAAATGATGGCAACCTATTCACTGTCGGCAGACGTGTTGGGCATGTTAATCCTTACGGCGATTTCCTAACCCTTTTTTTCATGACACTAAAATCCTCGCGGGTGAACTAATTATCAATTCAAGCAACCATTCCCACACTTCGTCTTGTCGGATGGCAATGTAGATATGGCTCGGGCAAAAGCAACCAAAAGGACCACCAGAGCATCAGCCTTTTAACTCTAAAATTATTGCTCATCGCCAAAAACTCCCCCTGTATGGAGCAATCTCCAATTGTTGTTGCGAACCATCCATGTTCAGAGCCCGGAACGATCGAGGGTTGCGTGCGCGCTTGAAATTCCTTCGCGGTTGGTGAGGGCATTTAAAAAAAACATATATTAATTTTAGGGACATACAATCGTCATCTTGGCCGCCAAGCAGTAGGGGAGAAACGCGCCTTCGAGTCCGTGAACCGTGAAAGAAGACATTCAAGTTCCGTCCCTTTAAATGGATCTGTCTTTATCGTGGGCGGTCGACAAAGGAGAGAAAGAGTGCAGTGTAAGATGACAATCTTTGGATTTTATAACTTCTTGAAGCCACGAAAAGGTTGATGATTAAGGCAGACGAAAACAACAGGTCGAAATTGTCAATAAATGGGCGAAATGGCGTGAATAGTTACCATTTCGTCGCCGAACCATCACAACCAGCGAATGTAAATGAAATAACCCCAGCTACTGCTGTGAGAAAAGAATCACTTCTCCTATGGATCGTCCATTTCTTTCCCCCGCTTTCACCCGACGTTAATCACAATTGTACCGAACGAACTATTCGCGTTCAACGGCAGAACTGTGAGAACTCTCCGGCAATTCCTTGGCTTGGTTACCCTCGGCGGGGTTCGCTCGTAGGGTGTGATTTTATCAACGCTTCTTCCCATCCCTGCCATCACCTTGGCATGCGTAAAGTGACCCCCGGTGATGGGTTTCTTCATAACTTTTCTTCCTGCACCCGCTTCCGACTTTGCCGAAGGGCCCCTTTTTCCCACCCGATAAAAGTGCAACCCATCCGGAACAGCAAGAACTAATCACAACCGACGGAAGGGTGAAAGAAAAGCTCGCACCTTAAGAAGCCACCAAGTGGAGCCCCGGTTCGCACAACACAACAAAGCCTTCCGCGTGCCTTCTCAGGTGTGACGTTTATCGCATGAGAAAATCAGTGCCCGCCCCCTGGATGGAGAGGTGGAGAGGGTGAACCGGGGGAGGGGAAAAATAAAACAAAATCAACCCCGCTTCATATCAGTGGCGCGGGCTCAGACGCCACGAAGCCAGACGTCGGGTGGCATTTCTTAAGATTCGCTTCCTTCTTCTCATGGGCCGCGCAGGCTTCACCGACACGAACCCGGATCCGCAGGTGGTCCCGTGAGAAAAACGCACTCATTCGTGCAGTTTTTGAAATCGTGAACGCGAAAAAAAATCCCTTTTTCCAGCGGTTTCGTGTGCACTTGTTAAAGTAGGAAGGGGGCTTTTAATAACTAGTGCCACTGAAGGATGCAAACCACAATGGAAGCAGTTTCTTTTCTCTTAAATTTTGCATTCCAGCAACGTCTTGACTGCGGTGCATCATAACAAAACGGTAATCGCGGAATGCCACGAACGGGAGCGCCACCTAAAGGATGCATGCGAATAGCTTTCGGCAAAACGTCGGTCAGTCAGACCGAGAACCATCCGTTATTGTACACGTGCTGGATGGGAAATGGGTACACCCGGTCGGACACCACCAGGACGGCCATAAACGTGCTCTCGATATCGCCAGTTAAACGGTTGATAGTGCCCTACAGAACCCCAACGAGCCAGGGAACTACGCAGATGCGTCCAGTGGCAAATGAATAATCATCCCGAGCCAGAACCAAACGAAAGAGCAACAACTAACCGACTAACAACTGGGCTGGGTTGGCTTGGTGGAACTGGTAAGACTTCCACGAGCGCTCGGTTACAGAGTAGAGATGCTGCAAGCCCAAAGGACGGACGGACCACCAACTCGATGAATACTGTTTTGCTATGCATGAGCCCGGCTTATGCTGCTGCTGCTGGTATGCAAAGCCAACCGGCGTGGAAACCCCATTGGCGTAGATACATCCGCACCGTTGCTCCGGAACCCCGGGACGCGAAACATATCGGGATGCGGAAACTGGAACTGCCATGCTTCCTGTTCGGAGCTGAAACAGTGGGCTTTCCGAAACAGTGAAGCGCAGGTCGCTTCACCCTCGGTGCCTCGCAGGCAGGCGTTTTCAATTATTCATGTTCGAACTAAATTTAGAGCCGGAAAAAGCGGATAAATCACACACCGAGCGCGAAGCACATTCGTGGGATGAAAGCCTAATTGTACGCGTAACTGATCTCCAACTCGGTGTGGCCGGAAAAAAACGGGTTACACGGCGCTCTAAGGTAACCTTTTACACTCACTAAAAGCGTGACATAAAAGCTTTTGCAATTGAAAAGCGAAAGGTAAGAGCCTAATCAAAGAAAAGATTTAATTTTGTTTCAATTTGTGCTTTATTTCTTCACAACACAGTGGTAAAACAAAGAACAAATGTAAACGGCAGTACCGCAATTCAGTTGCAATTCAATTCATTTAGTCATTTTCTAGAACAGTATAGTTTATTCCTGTTAGCTTTTTTATGCAGATGTAATATTCAAAATTCCACCCCCATCGCTCTCTGCCACCGTTCTCGGGTACTACATCGGGGAGTCCTTTATCACAAGGATGATGATTTTTGGCCCACATAATCCACCCCCTCCTCAGCCGGCGGTCGACCATGGCGTCACCCTGTCCGAAACCAACTCCGACTACGTGCCCACCGATCAAACTACTTCAACACTAACAACAACATCTCCGTCACCGTAAGCAGAGCATCAACATCATCATCATCACCCAGTTGGTGATGGGTGGGAGGATGCTGGTGGAGGCAAACATGGAAGAAGGGCTGGATGGATGGAGCCTACGTGTATCGTAGGCGACGAACGCCCGGGAGACTGATGATCCCCCTTAGTCGGGGTTTTGCTTTTTGGTCCGGGACACGCCGGTCGTTTCACAGTTGGCTTCGTACGGAAAATATTCGTGCCGTATAAATTTACATTGTGGGAACCGTGGGAACTTCTGCCAACTGTGGCGCGTTCGAGTGTGGGCGCGAGCGAGACCGTCAGGGTGGGAACCTCAAGCACGAAAGGGATGGACGCAGCAATCGACAACGCCGTCGAAGACACCGCGTTGATCGTGCTAAGGGTGGAAGGGCCGCTAAAGAGGGTGTTCAAGAGGGAGACAGAAAAAGTTAGCGAGAGAGAGAGAGAGAGAGAGAGCGCATGGAATCGTAAGGGCAATCGATGGACGTGCAGGAAGAGAAGTTCATCTCGTATAAACACGCCGAGAAGCTGAAGGAGTCGAATGAACGAGTGAACGAGAGAGCAAGGGTTCATGAACGGTTGAGTGAGCGAGCCAACAGGCGCGAGCATAAATGAGGGGGTTCATTCTGATTAAACGCATCCACGTCGCCGGGATACCGCGGCACGACGAACCTGAAGGCCATTTGGCGGATATAATAGCGGTAAACGAAGGTAAAAAATAGAACATACACACGCATGGCACGAGGTACGCAGGCAGGACAGGGAATTGGAGAAATGGAAACCGTGTGTTACGTGAAGGGACCCCCAAACCGCGCCCAGACACAATGGAATGTCTCGGTTGTGGCGCCCTGGGAAGCCCTTCCCAAAAGGGGTGACGAGCGGTGAAGCGTGGTAGACGAAGGAACGCGTCCGATTCCTTCTTAAAAGGGCAATAGTCCTTCCGTCAGATCCACCACTTTGAAGCGGACTCGAGGAAGAAAGCTCGAAGTAGTTATGAATAAATTATCGAACCCTGTGCACCGTCAAAAAGGGTCGATGGGTTCGGGAGGAGGTCTCTTTAAAAATTAAAGACCCCCACGGCACACCAACCTCTGCCGGGTGCGAAACAGAAAAAAGGAAACAATGCCCGGTCCGGTGTTTAAAGGCTGTACACAGCTCCTTAGGAAGAAATAGGACCGAGCAGCAGAAGCGAAGAACAAAGCAAGACAAACACGAACGAACGACTATCAAAACAAACCCACTGCACAATCGTCCGCACGGTTGCATTGTGTTCGCGGGTCGCGGGTTGGTGGGCCATTTTAAAATGGGCCACCCCGCGCCAAAGGACTCAGCGGACATGTAGCAACAAAAAAAAGGGATCCAACCGACTCGGAACGACCCGGAGAGCGCGCCGCGAGCGAACATCTGTGTTTGTTTGTAAACAAGCGGTGCTTCTGTCACGTGCGGCTGACACGAACAGGTGCGTTCCAGGACAACGTGCGGCGGCGAACGATCACAATTTGTAACATCCTTTTTTATGCTCTTTCCCATTTTCGTGTGTATTTGTTAACCGTACGGCCACCGCTAGATCTATCGTTGCCATCGTTCCGCGGAACGTCCGTGCGATGGAATTCAATTTACAACCCTGGGAAACGGTGCACATTTTCGGGCGCAACATGGCCGAAACGGAACGGTATCGCAATTCGACGTTTGCGAAGTGGAAATTTTTGCCCGCATTCAGCCATGCAACCGAGGGCACATTTTTGGTCATTGCCAGTGACCCGCACGGAACAGCCTGGTGATTATCTCCCATCGAGCGCGAAGGGGTGCTTCATCGAATTAACTCCCAACCCGGGGGTTCATTACGACGTGCCTCCGCAGCGAGTCCAATCCGTGCATTAATTTGCTCGATGATGGGCTCCATCAAGGGCCAAACTGCATCTTGGCCGAACTGCTTGTGCCGCCTGTTGCAGATTCACGCGCACGATTCCCGCCAAGGACCTCTCCGGCGTGGGGCGCATGTTTAATGACGGAAATTGGTCCGAAACCAACCACCGTTTATCCCGGGTACCCTAACCGACCAGAACCGCACCTAACCTTGGCGGACGGTGTGTTGTTTTCTCCTTTTTTTTGTTTTCCAATACACGAGCACATTTTTGACGACGTGCGGGAGCTAGCAGCAGCATCGGCGTAGGGCTTTCCGCATCATGACGAGATCCTCGTCCTCCCATCATCACCGGCATCGAGAATCGTGGCTGCGAAAACGCGAACAAAGGACCGGTTAGCGACGTTGCGCGAGGACGCAAAAGGGCCAGAACGAGTCGGACGATCGACGGGCCCGGTTCCGGACGTAAAAAGGGCGAAGCAAGGCGAGCAACATGAGGGAACATGATGGTGGCCTCGCGCACACATGTGCGGGAGATTGATATTTTCCCACGCCTTTTTCTGCGCACTTTTACTGGGAACTCCTCGGTTGCCGGTTGCTTGCTTTTGCCCCCATCCGCCCTTTGCGCTGGTTTGCGTGCTTCTCGCAAAGTGTTTCATGAGTATCCGTACTCTTAACTTCTTCATTTGACTGGGTTTCTCGATATTTTTTTCCGCTGTCCTGCTCGCAGCCCGTGCATCCCAGTGATGGCCACCGTGGTGCGGGCGATTTTCCGGTATGGTGGGGGTGGGATTTGGAATTGATTTTCCTTGCAAAATACATAGCAGGCGGTGGTTTGTGGTGCGTGCGGAAAAACGAGGAGCTGCGTTACAGGCGCCCATTCGAAATATCCTAATTGTTTTTTATTGCTCACTTATTAGCTATCTGCTTTGTCGTCCGTGCTCGCTATATCACATTTCGGATCGGATGGTTCAATGGGAGAGAGCAAGAACCGGGCTGGGAGGCAGCGGAATAGAATGGCCAACAGAACTAAATTTTGTTACTAGGTCGTTCCGGTTTGGTAGAAATCGTTTAATTAAGTGGCCATTTTTCTACTTATTTTTATTGTAGTAGAGTTTAAGTAGTTACTAAGTAAGAACTAAAACACATTTAATTTGATGAAGTGTTCTAATCATTTGAATACTACGATCCTAGTCCAGTTTTAAATACGTGTAGTATATAGGACAAGTATATAGCTACAAGGACGATGTAGATTAACATCTCAAACTCGTAAATGACACGATGCTTACGGATGTGTTTGATGATATTCTTACTTTCGTTAAAACATTTTGAGAGAAAGTATATAGAATCGATAAAAGCAGGTTTTTCGGATTTATGAATAACCAATACGTTTAGCGTATGTTTCTGGAGTACTAACATATATTGTTGTCCATAGCTTCACGTACCATAGCCCATAGTCTAGTTGCATTGGAGATCAAATTATCGTACACGATTTCCCGTATGGCTTTGCTATTCCTGTTATGCTACAGGATACAGCATATTCAAAATTTCGTCCTTTTAGCCTGCGCTATGTTGGGTATCCTGTGAATATAGTTGAACCCCTCAAACGTCACCATAAACAGAGGCTTAAGACCCGTCCACCGAAGGTTCATTTCATCTCATTCACTCCTCTGCTTTCTCATTTATTTCACTGTCAAATCGCGCTTTCTCTTGTCATCTCGTTCGGTGCCTTCACATTTGCTAGCCCTCTCACTCTTGCCCGTTCCAGCGCGAGCTCAAGTACGCCGGCAGCCCTGGCAAAAGTGCGTGGGAAATTCACAGGTGTTGCTCGTTCCTGCTCTCATCGCTCGTGCCCGCTCCCTTGCACAAACCAACGCCACCGCTGCATCTATCTCGCTCGTCAGTGACAGTTTCCAAACTCGCTCTGCTCATTACCAGCAGCCGGCTCGCTCACGCGCGTTCACATCTGTCCTGTACTCTGTCCCGCTCCAGCGCACGAGGCCGCTCATGCACGCACAGCGAAACGAAACGCCGTTTTTGCCCGCACGGCTGACGCGCTTTTTAATTGTGTGTGCGATGCAAACGGGTAACGTCGTCGGAGAATCGGTCGGCTCGGTTGAGTAGCAAATACGCGTCCGGCGGCTGGATCCGCTTTTCCCATTTTCCTCGACTGTTTGCGGGTCGTTCCGTGCGTGTAACATAAACTGTTGTGGGCGCTACAGCTGTCGTTACATCCGCAGTGAGACGCGCTTACTGTACACGGCAATCATTTGTGGTAATTCGCCGTCGAAACCGTACTGCTGTCTCTGCGTTCCGTGCTCGCGTACTTCGGTACCCGTGTGGTGGTGTGATGGAGTGAAAGATTGCTTGTCGATCCCGACAGGGCCGATCTCCTACGCGGCTGAAACGGACGCTCTGGTCCACTGCGATAGTGCTGCCGCTGGTCTATGACCACGCATTGAGTGAGGTTATGTTGACGACGGATTGTCTCGTTGTTTACCTTTAGCCAGCGGTGACAGCTGAAAGCAAAAATCCTGCTCGCCCGAGCCCAAATTGTAGTTTCCCGTCCGTATTCCGTGCGCGTTCTAGAGAAGGGAGAAACCTCATCGTTCATGGGCCGCGCTAGTGAGACGAAAGAAAGTGAGAAACTCTCCGCCGCAGTGACAGCGACCGCGGCGTGAAAGCGTACAGCGTGAGTTCGCAACAATTGGGTGTTTTCTGTCCCTGTTGCGCGTGGTGTGCATGGGCAGCATAAACAGCATGGGAGCATAAGCTGCCCAAGCATAGTAACAAAAACAGACAGCAAGCATCGGCGGCTGGAACGACAATCCAACTGACGTTTCTCGCTCGTGGACGAGATATTTTGGTAATTGTGGCTGGTGGTGAGAAGCTACTGGCGAGAACTGGTGAACCCAAACTGGCTCGCTTATGAGCGATGGTTTGGAAGGCAGGGATTGTAATCAAACAGTAAAAAGTGTCCAGTTGGTCGGTGAATAGGGCTTATGCATCGGATGGGCCAGTAGCGGCGATTTCGTGTTCTACGATTTGTTCTAACATACGCGCATAATCGAGTGCACAGCTTCCAGCACTCGAATAAAACCCAGCTGTCGTCGACGTCAACAAGCGAGTCGCGCGCGCGTTCCCTCCGTCGTAGTGAAAGGTGGCGAGTGATAAGAGTGAAACACGCGTGTAGGCGAGCAAGAGAAACGCGTGTGAGTGAGAGTCATTTTTTTTAGCTTTATTTAATTGTGATAACGATGTCCATTCCGTTTCATCTCTTGGTATCCCACCGAAGCCACCCAATCCCGCCGATTAATTGTAACAATATTTTGCAATCCCTCCGTGAAACGTAAACGAAATGCTGGGCGCAGTATCGTGAAAAAAAGTTCCTGGTGATTTACTTCATTTCTTTATCGTTTGAATCGAAACGTTATTAAAACGTCCCAGTCGAGGTTTGTTTGTGGTGTAGAAAAGTACAACAAACGGGTATCATAACAGAAAGGCTACAATAACAAACGCTTTGACAGATCGGAGTGTCAAAAGTTCATCTACACCAAGGCGACCGGTGCAGCCTCCAGCCAAGAAGTCCCCGACAGATATCCCGCAAAGGGCCGCTACTTGCGCACCCGGCCAAGCAATGGATTCTACGGCGATCCAGAGTAGCTGTCGTGTCGCTGATTCCATTAAACACGCCGAAATGTCAAGTGAAATGCATAAGGACATTTGAAACGCACACATTCCAAGGCCAACTTGGATTAAAAAACACATTCCAAGCGCACGAAAAGGCCATCGGTGGTCCACAGGAAAGGACAACGTTTGGCGAAAAAGTGCACCGCCAATCGGAGCAACCACGGAACCGTCCTGTGGAAGCGATTCGCGGACGATCGATCGAAGACGGAACCAAACATGCCCCATCAATACGGCATACCGGGGTACGGGCAGGCCCCACCGAGCCCACCAACCCACCACGGCGGTGGAGGAGCGCTGCTGCCTCGTCTAGGTGCCGGCGGAGCCGTCATTCCGGTGGCCGCTAATAACAACGGTGCACCCGGTATGGGCCCTACGACATCACCCATCTTCCGCAGTCAGATCGAGGAACGGCGGTTGACGCGGGAGGCGATGGAAAAGTATCTCCGCGATCGCAACAACATGGTCATTGTTATACTGCATGCGAAGGTAATTATCGTTTGTGGGGATGCCACTCCGCTAATGTTCTTGACCAGGCCTCGGTCAAAGTGCCCTCGGATTGGTGTTTTAATTCCGCGACGGGTGGTTTTTCCGATTTCGTCTCCATTGCGCTCGTTTCTCCCCCATACTGGCCATGTTTTCCCCCGCCACGGTGGGTCGTATTTTTCTGCCCACCTGCTTGAAACGCGCCGAACCAACCCGAGATGATCTTTTCCCCAAGATCATCGCCGTGATCCGTTAGTAAACCGTCAATCATGCATTTTCCGCTCTTCCGCTGGTCAACCAACCTCTCTATTCCACGTCCTCTCGTCGAGATAGCTCCCATTTCGAACGACCATCATGGTTGTGGATGATTCGTTTTTAATGATTTTTTTCCTATTTCTCCATCCGCCTGGGACCGCCATAGATATAGGGCCGATTGGAAACCGGCCGGATTTCCTGGTGTTGGGACCCGGCCTCAAAAGACGGCTAGTTCCCACGATCACCTGTTTTTGGGTTTGCTTTTGTTTTAGACCGGTCCGACTAATGCTGGTGATGTGATCAAAACTGGCCAAATTTCGCCATCAATAGCGATTTCGCAGCGCCTTGTTGGCTTGTGTGCTGACGTTCGATTCTTGTAGAAACCTCGTTAACGCACAAAACAAAGCTACGTACGGGTAATTTATTTGAACATTCGTGAAACTTGTAATTTATTTACTTTTACTCGTGCCATCGTGCTACCGTTTCACCGGAGGTTACCTAGTTTCCGCGAGCCTCCCTGGTGCCGTTAGCGCCGCACATTCAATTTTGGCTGTTAGCTGCGCTCTGCTAATTAACATTTTGAGTTGATTTTATTATTATTATTTTTTTCAATTTTGTCGGACATCGCCGTTTCCTCTCGCCGTTATCTTTCCAGCTTCATTTCCGTTCCGTTGATTCGGAAACGCCCAGCTGAGTGTCCCCTGGGCGCGGGAGACGTTGGTGATCGCTATAGCGAGAGGAAGTCCACTAGAAATAGGTTTGTCATCTCAAAATCGATTTATGGATGTGGTCGACGCTCTCGGGGTGTTCCCAGAAGGAAGGGCAAAGAGAAGGTTATGATTGATTTTGCAGTTTGAAAAAAAAACTCCAAAAGCGTCTCGACGCGGCATCGATTTCTCGACGGAAAAAGAAAAGTAGAAGAGCGTGCCAACGGGTCGTGTTGAGATATACCCGGTGAAGGGTTGTAGTGACCAGCTAACGAAACATCTTTCGAGAGGGACAGGTTTGTGGGTCGGGAGCGTGTCAAAATGGACAAAATCTGTCGATGTGCGCCACGATTCACAAAAGTGCCCAGCGTGGGAAAATATCAACGAAAAAAACCCCAAAAGTGTTGGGTCTCTCGGGAGGGGCGTCAAACACGTGTGAGATGGGGCGCTTTTAAACATAATGCAATCAACTCTAAATCCCGCGAAAGCGATGTATAATTTTTTTTCTAATTTTCCCTTGCTGGACAAACATTCCAGACCAATACTTTCGCGGCGTTTGAAAGTATGCTTTTCAATACCGGAGAAAAAAAAAGCGCTCACAAACTCAATTGTCGTTGCTCGGAGGAAGTATGATCGAGAGCAGTCAGCGTCAGTGTGATCTGTCTTGATCAAATGGTGGTTTTGCGAATTTACCGACAATCCGGTCCATTTATCCGAGCTTACAGGAACCATGAACAGAGGGAAACGTTTTCCACGCTTTGGGTTCCTGCTCGTTCCTACTTGCCCTTCCATCGAAGCTGATCAGGTCCAGCTGATGTGTCCGTCAAATCAGCTCTGATGAAACCACAGCGATCTACGAAGAAGCTGCGAGAGGAACGAAAAAGAAAAGTGAAAATGATTCCAACAATTACCGATCACGTAAAGCAGAGCCCCCCTGTGGAGGGAGCAGCGAGATCGATTTTAATGCCCTCCCAACGGTGGGAAAATCCTAACAAACCACATCGGATCCGTACCGTCTGCGTTTTGGTCGAGAGAAGAAGCAAGACACGGACAGAATCGAATTTCGATCTTCGGATAATGGCGAAAAAACACTAGACGGAACTGCGAGCGGTGGTAAGTTAAACAATCACTGCACCTTTGGCCAGCTCTAGCGCGCCTCTCTATCGGTGTAAAGTGGTTGATTTAACTATCGAACTTTTCGTTTGGTCACCATCCTCACGGACGTTGTAGATAAAGCCGGTGGAATTCGGCTGGAATGCTTAACCATTTTGGTGGCAACCACTTGAGAAGTGAACAAGTGAGGAAATAAAAAAAAGCCGACTGGAAAACGGGATAACGTTCGTAAAATCGATGTTTAATTTCCCTGCTTTATTTTGTGTGGAATTTTCGGTCGCGAAGTACAGAGAGTGTCGCCTTTGTGACGAAATCTTTTGAAGGAAATGTGCCGTCCCGCAACATACTGGGGCTTCAAGATGGGAAAATAATTCCCCACGCGCTAATCACGGCCCCGCGGGGGGACAGTTAGCTGTTTCTGTTGGTCTTTTTCCCGACCCCTGCAAAGATCATACATTTATAATGGCGGCAAATTATCTCCGCGTTTCGTGCCGTGGATCGTCATGGCCATGGGAAGTGCGCCCGGGCATCGCGGAAGCGTGAGAAACAGGAAGATTAGGTGAGATCCGACCCAACAGATTGGGAATCCAGAGAAAGACGAGGAAGAGCAGTGGGCATGAAACAGAAGAAAAAAGTGAATAAAAAAGCGCACACGCTAGATGAAGAGCTGAAAAACTTTTATCGAAGGAAATGACATTAGATTGAGTTGATTGAATTAAGCGATGGACCCCGGCGATGGTGCATTAAAACTGCGACGGGCGATTTACAAACCGGCCTACGATTTACCACCGACCGTACGGCAGCGCGTGCGGATGTTGAGCGTTTGCTATGTTGGGCCATTTCTTTGCTTGCTACATGCGTTAACATGTAGCCAGCGTAAATACAATCTCGGAGGAATTTTCTTCTTTTTTGGGAACGCACTTTCCGTAGATTCGTTTCATGCTGAACCGTGGTTTATGTGGAATTTATTTTGCGTAAAGGAATACGACATCCATCATGCTAATTGTGTTAGCATATTTGTTAAGAGCGTTTCCCGTTCCCGTGTATATGATTCCTTAACATCGCCTAATTCGTGCGTATTCGTGCTCATTAGATTGAAATTCAAACTCAAGACAAAATAGAAATTAGCTCAAACCTAAAATAATTGTATAGTAAATCCATTGCACTTATCACAAAACGCTACTCCTTACAGGTCGCCCAAAAATCCTACGGTAACGAAAAGCGCTTCTTCTGTCCGCCACCCTGCATCTACCTGTTCGGTGAAGGCTGGCGGTTGCGCAAGGAGCAGATGTTGCGCCGAGGCGAAAGTGAACAGTCCACCCAACTCTGTGCCTTCATCGGAATCGGCAGTCCCGAGCAGGAGATGCAACCGCTCGATCTGAACAACCAGAAGCAGTACTGCGCGGCCAAAACGCTGTTCATCTCGGACTCGGACAAACGGAAGCACTTCATGCTGTCGGTGAAGATGTTCTACGGTAGCGGGCACGATATCGGCGTGTTCCAGTCAAAACGCATCAAGGTGATATCGAAACCGTCGAAGAAGAAACAATCGCTGAAAAATGCCGACCTTTGCATCGCAAGTGGCACCAAGGTGGCACTTTTTAACCGGTTGCGTTCGCAAACCGTCTCAACGCGATACCTGCACGTGGAGGATGGCCACTTCCACGCCAGCTCGACGCAATGGGGTGCCTTCACGATCCACCTGCTGGATGACAACGAGAGCGAATCGGAGGAGTTTCAGGTACGTCATTAAGGAGCTAAGCATCGAAGGATGCAGCTCAATTTGCTCTCCAGGATAAAAACTAACAAGCTGTTTTCTTTTCCAATTCCTGGTGCAGGTTCGCGATGGGTACGTTCACTACGGTGCGACGGTAAAGCTCGTCTGTTCGGTAACAGGAATGGCCCTGCCACGGTTGGTGATACGTAAAGTGGACAAACAAATGGCGCTGCTGGAAGCGGACGATCCAGTGTCACAGCTGCACAAGTGCGCCTTCCACATGAAGGATACGGAACGGATGTACCTCTGCCTGTCACAGGAAAAGATCATACAATTCCAGGCGTCTCCATGCCCGAAGGAACCGAACAAAGAGATGATCAACGATGGCGCCTGCTGGACGATCATTTCCACCGATAAGGCCGAGTATCAGTTCTACGAGGGTATGGGTCCAGTCCGAACGCCCGTGACGCCCGTTCCGATCGTCAATTCGCTGCACCTAAACGGTGGAGCTGACGTGGCGATGTTGGAGATCACCGGTGACAACTTTACGCCCTCGCTGCAAGCCTGGTTTGGGGATGTTGAAGCGGAAACGATGTACCGGTGCGCTGAATCGTTGCTCTGCGTTGTGCCGGACATTTCGCAGTTCCGCGGTGAATGGTCATGGGTGAGTAGGATGTGCTGATAAAGCACCAACTGGGTTTCCACAATTCGCAGGCGAAAATTGCCCTACGGCAAATGGTGCAACTGCATTATCATCTGACGTCGTCTGACGTTGACTTCACTGGTTGTTGTAGCGTCTATGCATTCAATAAGCGGTAGTTTGACTCACAAAGATGTATCGCTTGTCTATAGCATTTTTTTTACATTCTCATACACGGCTGTGTGTCACTCATCGTATCTGTCCGTGTGACGTGACACTTGCAACGGCGACATCGAGATAGCAAGATGCAAAATACACCATTTCCGGTGGCTGTAAATCACCACAGGCGCTTCGAAAGCATTGAATGCAGTTGAAGTTAAGTTTCTTCTGCGACCCACAGCTGTGTAGATAAAATTCAACTGATAACGCTTTTGTTATTGAAACGCTGAAGGATGCGTTTTACGGATAACATCTCAAACTAGAGTTTTATACTCGGTGAACGATTTTTCCTCAAGTTTCCCCTATATTATTTGGGGAACTAGTATTTAACTAAAACGCAATGCGGGTGTTCGTTTCGATGATTTAAATTAGTTTCTTTATTATGTTATCCGTTTTTTTTTTCGACAATTCACGCAATGCGGCATGATTTTTGCACTGATTTCTGCGAGAGCATCCTCCCGCGCGTACAATGTTGTTTTTTCGTTACGTTTCGTTGAATTTATTTTTTCTCTATCAACTGATTGTTCGAAGCAATGCTCTGTACTCGCCTGGGAATTACTCGGAAAATCGCCCGGCATGGAATATGCGTGGGGTACGTGCTGTCTGCTTTCCATTCGGACGCGGCTTACAAAATGAGCACCAAAAGTAAAACCCAAAACAAACTCCATCTCAAACCAGCCGCTAGAGGGCGCCCATCGTTTTGCTAGTCTTCTAGAGTGGGTTCCGGAACGACGGTGCTTTGATTACTTTTCAATCGATTTCGCCTTCGGAGGTGTTTTGCTACGTGACGCCCGTTTTCCCTTCTTCTTACCACCTCCCCCGATAGCCCCCGGCGCACTTCCGGTCGTCCCGGCTGTCTGATTGCCTTCGTCATCGGCCACCTCAACTGATTTTGCCTTCGATTTGGACGCCTTTTTCCGGGCTCCCTTACGACCCTTTTTCCCGCCACCACCACCACCGGTGCCGCTGCCACTGTCGATGCTCTTTTGGTGCAGATCCCCCAGCATTCGTCCGGCACCGGCTCCCGTGCCGCCCCCGTCGAGTCCGTTTAACGACAGCTGTTGCTGTGAGTTTGTCTTCAACAGAGGCACCTTTGGTACGATACGCGTGTACAGATCGTAGTTGAAATCGGCGCAGGTTTTACCATTGCAAAACTCCTCCATGCACTCGTTGCAGGTGAACACGCGTGACTCGATGATCCCGGAGCGATTTTTCACCTTACGCACCGATGTGGCAAGTTGGTTCTCCCGTTTGTCCCGCTGGATGGTTTTGATCTGCAGCTTGCCTAGTTCCACCAATCTGAAAGAATGTGGCATAGTTGTTTTATAAGTTTCTGTTCTGTTGGTTAACATTACACAGGAGCTGTTGGATGGATGCTTACTTGCTGAAGTAATCCTCCTCTACCTTCGTTTTCGGCCGTTGGCTCGTGAGCATCTTCCAGTCGATCGGGACACTGCACAGTTCCATGATGACGAGATTACGCATCTCGCCCGGTATCGGGTCCATGTAGGCGTATAGCTTATCCCGTTCACCACCGTTCTTCATCAGCATCCGCATTTCTTTTTTCTGCATCTTGAACCCGTACTCCTTCTCCTTGAACCGGATCTCGTCCGAGCGCACCTTTATCGGGCGCATCTTGTAGTCCGGGACTTTCTCAATCATCCGCTTGAACTCCTCCTTCGATGTTGCGGTTGACTTAGAGAGGTCCAGTATGGGGACGACCTCCTTTTTCTTGCCGAAAATGTCATCCATTTTGTTTCGTTTGACGCGTTCGGTTACGTGCGTTTATCGGTCGGTGTGTGCTAACGTCGTCGTCGCGTTCGCAGCTCTAGCAACAGCCTATCCTGGAGCACTAATTATGTTCTATTGTTCTTCGCATAAGGGAAGATTTTCTCACGCGACACGGCGAACAGTACCACAAGAAAACCCACTTCCGGTTGTTTTTTTCTTTACACTTCTTCGCCTCGTACCGCGCGGGATGAACGGTGCGAGCATTGCACCTCAGAGGAAGCAAATATAAAAGCTTCTATCGCGTCGTTAGCTGCGGCAACGTGGACGAGAGTAAAGACCTCAAGCACGAACGAAGCGAAGGAGTTGTCGCGTGCAACCCGACGTCGTTTTCCTTCTCGACAAAGTTGGGAAAGAAATCAAAAATTCATAACAGATTATATGCTTCTCGTTTCGCACAATCACAAGCGCACGAGTGGCGCAGCGCTACAATAGTCGAGCTAGGATGTTGTTGGAAAAGCGCCTGTTTACTTTACCACGGGAAAAAGACGTCTAATGAATTCGAAACCTTGACTCGTCTGCGTTACTTTCACGGAAATATCTTGAACCGCAGCGCTTCGTAAGCTACGGGTGGTCGTTTTTCTTTCCGACTCGGCTTTCCTTTGGTGGAAATCTTGAGAACCAGCCACCGATATCCCGCCACGTTTACTGGCGGCCTGAGTGTGTCGTCCTCTATCCGGAATGTACTTTTTTACTGCCACTTACTCCGCTATGATTCGGTGTGGGTTGCGTCTAGGACGGGCCGTTCGCACCGAGCTCCGTTGTTTTGACATTATCGATTTAATAACAGCAGGTACCTGTTGCTATAGCGGCGTCGCAGTAGTAGTACTGTACTAGGCACCGAGTGCAATGATTGCTGGGATGATGTTTTGTTATTTTTAGCATAAAACTGCTGCTGCCTGGTAGGAAGTTAATGCTGGCTGTACTTGTCATTTACAACCAACTGTTCTACTACGGTTGCGCATCGCAAACTTGTAGGTGATTATATACTTACTCTGATTTACTAATTTGCAACTGGCCTGTATCCAGTGTTTTTTTTTTTCGTTTTATTGAATTACTAATTGACTTTTGGAAATTTGACTTTACACTTATCGAATGGGTTTAAATGCAGCTTTTAACAAAAGCGATGGGAAATGAAATGAATGAATTGTTTGTGAATGAGGAAAAAAAGTACCAGTGCGGTAAGCATATTTCGCATTTATTGTCATGCTCATCAAGAAACCATTTTCCCATGACTATGCGCTACAATAGTTCGCTGTTCAAATAATAAAAACATCTTTTCTTGAGGCTTAAAATGTTTCATTTTTTCTTTTTGTTCTTCTTTCTGCTGTGTGTTCTATCCTGCAGGTTCGTCAGCCTACGCAAGTGCCTATCTCGTTGGTGCGTAACGACGGAATTATCTACGCGACCGGTCTTACGTTCACGTACACGCCCGAGCCGGGACCTAGGCCACCATGTCCAGGCGCGGAAGATGTCCTCCGTCGGGGGTCAACCGGCACCCTGGCAGTGGCAAACGCGAACAGTAATAACAGCAACAGCAGTAACAACAGCAGCGGAACTCCGGTGGTTAACCAGCCTGGTGGCCCGGCCGCTGGGACGTTACCATCCATTGCGGACGTAAGCTGGAGTTCCCACGGTGGCGGGTTACCGTAACACCAAGACCAGGGCCTATGAGAGGCCCTCCGTGATCCCTAATACCGAAGAAATGGAAATATGTAAAAAGCAAAACACGAGACCTCAAGCGATCAAGCTCGTTTAAAGTAGCGATAGTAAGGAAGTGGAATGTGCGGAGTGTGGATAAGCGAAATGGTTCTATAGTGGCAGGTACTACAAAAATGTATTTATTTGAATGACTGGTGAAACGTCACATACCACGATGCACAATAGTTTCTCGAACACACTACTCTAGACCGCTTCCAAATCAACAAAAATCGATTGCAATCGAAAGGAAAAAACGAACTATTCCTGCACCTTACATTAAGGTTCAAAGGATTACGTTCCAACAGTATTTTGTTAATCATCGAAGTGATTTGTTGTTGGAAAACGGTAATAAGTTTCAATGTTCTTAGTTTTTAGGGATTATTATGTAGAATGAATCAACATGCAATATTGGGGAAGACATTTCAGTTTTATAACAAAGAATTTTGTTGAACTGAAAATTCTAACTTTTTAAGCAACTGGAACTATAAAGACAACTTCTGAGGCAATTGGGTTCTTGCGTCGCTGGTTCGAGCTGTCCATTTTAATATTAAAATTTGTTGATAGAATGTGCAGTGTTTCAACGAACATATCCAAATTAAGAGTGATATTCGTAACGGCACACTTGCCAAGAAATTCTTATTTTTAACGGCTATTTATTTCAACGACTGGGACACAATTTGAATTCTGTTTATTGTTCAACATCAGTGTTCACTAAAGCTCTAATGCAAAGGAGGTACAAAATTAACGAGAATTAAATGTAAACGAATGTAGAGAATATGAGTTTGAGATTTGATCTTCAATATTGAGAGTGATCGCCCATCGGATTCATAAACCTTTGCACATTGGTTAATACCACCTCGACCCCATTTGTAAGTGAGCTAGCACACCCAGCTTTGATGCTGTTGATGTATACATTTTCTTAATCTACAACAAGCCATACTAGGTACTGGGCTTGTTGAATTTACGATTTTTCTCACATCCATCTCGACCCGGAGAATAGTGTTAGGGGGCATACGTAATTGCTGGTGTATGGAATAAAATTGCATGATGCACCCCTTCGCGAGGTGTAATGAAATTTATTTTCTTTTCTGCTTCCATGTGTTGCTATTTTGCATTAATCAGTGTATTCAATTCAAATGAATCGTCGCTGCTGACTCACTGCGAAGCTGATTTGCAAAGAGCATCAAACGAAAGCCACTAAAGGTACGGAATGCTTAAACCAAAGCCGGGTATTTGCATTCGAGATTTGTATTAGTTTTTGTTGCAGTTCGAACTTGTGGTGCATCAATTGCATAAACCAATGGATGACGGGTTTTAAGCTTTAGGTTCATTGCTTTACTCTTCATATGATTCGATGCTTTTCTTATCGTTAACGAGTGCGGACCTATTCGCAGTGTGTATATTAATGTATCTGTATAATTAAATTCAGTTCACGCCCTTACTCGAGCGAAGAATAATTGTTGCACAGTATTAGGAGCACTGATTAGCATGATAGTTTCTAGAATACATTATTCATTTGTGAATATAGCTTAACGGCAGCTCGTAACCATTGATCGTAACCTCTCTATAGGTGTGTAGCAATTTTGAACATTTCTTCTCTTACTTCTGTAACGTTTCTACAACGATCTCTTTTTGACCTTATTTTATATGCAATACTTTTTTTATCATGTATTATATTCTTCCCTGGGATTACACTAGCTCGATCATCAACCTATCTGTTCCGAGTTTGTTTTTCTCATCCTGCTTTCTCTTGTCATTTTATTTTCGTGCGATTAAGAAATTGAAATATGTCACACGCGGTACCAGGCGTCTCCATGGAGATAAATTAAAATGGTGTAAACTGGTTGCGTTATACCACTCGGGCTGTCAAGTGAATGCGTTTTGTTGCAATCTTGCACGAGTACGTCATGTTTGTATTTTAGCTTGTAAATATGAATGTAAAACTGATTCTTTATCTCTCTCTCTCTCTATGTTGGGAACGTGGACGAATCAAACGAGATAACGTTCTCCAATATACGGTGTGTATAGCTATACCAACGTTATTTAAAAAAAATGAACGTAAGAAAAGTGCACTCTAATTCGGTTATCTAGTAAAGCGAGGGCTGTTGTGCATTGCAGCTACATAACTGGGGCTCGAGTAAAAAACGATAAACAATGCACTTGAAAACAAAAAAGACATATTTTTAGAGATTTATATATATATATACAAACGCAAAGATAGATATATATTATAAACGATGCAACGAATGAAAGAGCCACTGCTTATACGAATAGTACGAAACTACAAAAGCAGCGCAGTCGATATTTATTATACAAACGCAGAGAGTGAGCAAGAGAGAAACAGAGCACATTAACGTGGATGTTTATTCCACGTTAAAACTATATTTTATGCTATCTCTCCTTGCCACGGGTCTCATCTTGTGGTGATGCTCTATTTTTAAACATTATTTTACCCGCCGGTAGTCGCATGATTTATTCGTTCGAGAGTCGATGGTTCCCAACGACCGAGTTGGTCTGCTTTTGCTGATGGTTCAAAGTACTACTGCTCGAACCAAACTCGGCATCGCATGACAGATTATAACCCGTGAGATTATTTTAGCCTGTAAAGAAGAGATATCTCTCGCGATGCCACCAAAGTTACGTCGAGGTCGAGGACACGAAGATGGGTCGATGAGTTCGGTTCCATAAATCAATGCCGCTTCTTTTCCTTCTGGCGGCATTAATGCACCGTGGGAAAACAAAAAGAGAGAGAGAAACCGAGCGCATAATTCCGTTTTTAAAGAAACCAATAATGACGGGAAAGCTATGTGAGCGCAAAGTGAAGTTAATTGTTTTATAAGTCGACGAACTCACGGTGTGCTAATAAGGGAGCGCAAAAATCTAAAAAAAAAGCACACTTCAAGTTTATCACGGGGGTAACCAGTTTAGAGAAAAGAAAATAATGAATCAAGAAAAGCCCATCTCCAAACCTACGCCACCAAGCGGGTTTTGTGATAGGATGGAACTGAATGGGATGGAAGAAATAGTAAGAAGTAGGGAGAGAAAAAACACAATGGAATTGATGCACTAAACAAGAGCATTCCATGGAAGAAAAAGGAAGTAACAGAGCAACAGAGAAGAAAAGTTACTAAGAAAGGGGAAAGAAAATACACGAGATACAAGAGGCACCGCAGGCGTTAATTATAAGCAAACCTAATGAATTATACATGTAAATATACACCTTTATTATGATTACTACCGAAAACTGAAGCCCATCCTCGATTCCAAAGTGAAAATCTGATGCAGATACGAAACAAAAGGGCCTGCTCCGGGGTGATGTTGAGAAACACTGAGCATCAGGATAGCAAGCGACACCTATCGCGTGGCGTTTGGGGGCTGCCCGTGAAAGAAATGGATAAATTATCTATGAACGTTGGTAGTGCGAGTGCGTCGTCCCCCCTGTTCGAGACTTTAACCTTCGGGAGAGCTAAGGTTTCACACCGATCGGCCAGACAACAATGTCGGACAGGAGGCGCGTCTCCGCTGGGTGAAGAAAAAAAATATAGAGTATAATAAAAATGTTTCACTGCTTCTTTCCCAGCATTCGTTTCAAGGCTAGAAAAGGGAGCAAGATACGGGAATAAGGAACGAGCGGCCCTAACCTGATCTAGAATTACTAATCCAGCTCTCCAGCAGAGTGGAATGTCCTCCGTGGAAGCCGTGCACGATTATGCGCCCCCAAAGGGTGAAACCCGGCACAATTATAATACAATCGGAAGTAAAACGTGTCCGTTCCCATCCCCATCCGGAACGTGCCGTGGTGGTCGAGCGCAGGCTAGGCCACCGATCGGAAGATGTCTCTCTGGCGTTACGGTGCCGTGATTTCCGCGGGAACCAAATCCGTCCAGTTCCCACCGTCCGAAGCGATCCGTCCGGAAACAAAAGACACCCGTTGCAGCGCAGAAGCCACACGAGGGTGAAAACCTGGCAAACCCTGGAACTGCACCCGCGGAACAGGAGCAGGGTCACGACGACAACGAAGCCGGGTCCCGGTGATAATCAACAGCTCTCGCGTGAGACGCGTTGTTGTGGCGAGGGAGTGTGGGGTTAAATTGGGGGGTGAACCCATTTGGCGCAGCGTTTGTTCGCATTAAAACGAGATGCGCGACGACTTACGCATCGGTTCTCCCTTCACACCAAACCCCGCCGGAGCTGGGGAATTGTGGAGATTAAATTATTTTACCCCACCGTGGGAACAACACAAAAATGGCCGAAGGTGAGCCCATTACGATGCGCTTGACTTATTGCTGCGTTCTGACGAATCTTTGTGATTTTTTTAACTCTCTCTCTCTCTCTTTCTCTCTCTTTTCCCTTGTTTTAATTCCTTCTTTCCCTTCACAGGCAAGCGGTAGCGAATCTGATCCCCACCGTCGCCGTCGGCGATCGTTGTGTTAATAAGTTCTTGATAGATAGCAGCAGCTCCCGTTAAGAAGAAAACGACCCCAGCAGCGGCTTCTCACGGCCGGTTTTCCTGTTTCCTCGAAGAAAACGTCGCTGCCGGAAGCCAGGGCTAAAGAGAGCGTGGACATTGTATTCTGATTTTGTGTGTTTCTAATTTTTTTTTCTTGCTCTTTTTCCAGCGCTTTCCATCTTTCTCCCCTGGCACGGTGTGCGAGCTTTTCTCCGTTGCGAATGATAATGTTTTCCTCCTTGGGAAGGGGGTTTCTTTTTCATTCATTTTCTTTCCCTTTCGCCGATTTTCTTTCCCCGCCAGCAGCAAGGGGTTTCTCGGTTTTCCAGGCTCGGAAGAGGTTACTTCCGATCGATGGGCGCGTCTGCTAGCCAGTGTGTGCCCGGCTCGTGCCGCGGCAAGATCGATTGCAACGATCGCTTGTGCGGTGCAAAGTGCCAGCTGGTAGTTTTAGGCATCCCTGTAAAAAGCGACCCTAGTTGTGATACGGAAGTGAACAGTTCAAGAGTGATAGTTAACAGCGGGTTTTGGCTCATCTCTGTACCGGCGAGCGATCAGAGCTAATTGGAGTATTTCTTGAGGAGATCCATTTACAAACTCATGAAATCTTTGATTAGGTCTGGTTGATCGATTCGGTTGGTGCAACGATTGGAATCCGGACCGGTTCATGTACATATGCAGTTGGACAGTTGGAGCATTTAAAGTACTTTATTAGTTTTCTTTAATTTTTTTTTCGCTTGCTTGAGTGTATTGTAATAACAATAAAAGTTGATATTCTTCGATACAAAAGCTTTCCATCAAACATCCTTAATGTTTACCGTACTTGTACGTGTTCTGGTGTTATGTCTATGGTCATGCAGTCGTGCTATATGGAGACGCCTGGTTAGTATCGTATCTGCAGCATTGTGTTGCATTTTTTGCTATCGAGAGGTTCTACAACACTGCGATGATTGGGTTACCGAAATGTTTAACTATTAAACAATCAAATCAAAGAAAACGGGGAAAACGAATAATGTTTTAAGGTGTTAACAATGCATCATTTAAAACTTAAAATTATTTAATAAAAAGCGCATTGCGCATTGTATTTTATGAGTTTCTTTCTTATGTGTTTCCATTTATTACCACAACTGAATATCACCATCGTACTCCATCGTCTGATCGTTAGCATTGCTAATTGCGTAAGATAGCATCTAAAAAATGCTAGTATGTGAAGCTGCGTGATTTGCTTCTTTATTATTTCATTTTAATGAGCAGATCGTCTCGTTGAAAGCGAACGAAGCGTCACGGATGAGACGATAAGTTTATTCCTAACTGCAACTGGTTCCTAATCGCTGGGAATCGTGAGAAAAATACCTTCCAGCAATAAATCACTGAACGCGCGCAGAAATGAATTCCACAGCTGCAATTGTAACGAAAAACTTCCCAGTTCCATTGGGATAAGCGTCGATATGTTTTAATAAAAAAAACTCAAAAATAAAATCATTAAGATCTCGGTTTTTAATTGAGGGTGGGAATAAAAAAATGCAACGAAATGGAAGGGATCAACATCCAACAACAACAAGTCCATCCACGCGCGCACCATTCTCGAATCGGCATCGCAGAGCAAAAAAGGCGAATACCGATGATCGAACATTTGTGGCATTGTGCGCAGTTCGGATACCAGGCGTTCATGTTTCAAAGCTTTATTTCACTAATCACGTGCGGGTGAATCTTCGATCTCTTTCTCACATAAGCGCTCATGCCGACCTTGATTGGGTAGTCTATATCAATCACTTCGTCTCGTTCAGCTCACTTCATGCTCTCATTTGCTCTGCCGATAAGCGCTCATCTGGCCCTGGCGCTTATCGTACAGCTTCTCTCTCGCTTTCACCACGCTGCTCGCAGACCACACGATCCCGTTTTCTCCATCGACCGATCCATATCATTCCTTCTGTATGTGCGAGCGAGAGACGGTGTGCCGGCACGATAGCCTGCTACATTTCCTGCGACCCTGTTACTTTACTCGGTAAGCTGCATCTCGACGGTGAAAAATTTCGTTCGCCAAAAACAGCGTTCATCCAAGACGGTCGACGTCATTCACACGTTTCGATACGTTGAGCCCGATTCTCTCGTTATTGGTGATAATTGCATCAAAATATCGATTTTCTTCAGGTTTGCATGACTCAGATGAAATTAAAGAAAATTTTCTTTCTATAAATTACCAGTAAATTAATCGTGCGTAATTTCAATGTAGTTCAATGTATGTAGATTCACCAGTAAATCAATGCGTGTTTTTTCAATCGCATTGTTTAATTAACGATGCAGCGTAAAAAGCTACTTTCGGGTCATCGTTTCTCAAGTAATATATAATAAAGAAGGCTTTTATATTGGATTGTGTTTGTATTTATTGCAAAAATGTCTTCCTCGGAAATACGTAACTAACAACGCTCCTAACGCCCGAACAACGCCTTGTTACACTTCATTATAATCCCATTTGAGGAACGCGATCGTGATGACTTTGCGGTCACTTTTGCCCATCAGCAAACCACTTTACAACGTTCCTCGATTTTTCTTAACCGCATGGTGCGTTAAAAAAATACAGCCGCATTTAAAAGTAGCCGTAATAATAAGTTCAATAATATTATTAATAGTACCGAAAGTATAATAATAAACTTCAAAATAACTAGCGACTGTCGCGCAGAGGAAAGCTAAATAAAAGAAGGAAGCGTGGTCGCTTTATGTTTCTTTAAATGTTTTCAAAAAGAACCAGAAAAAGAGGAAACGTAATCCTTTTCGTAATGAAAATATGTGCATCCGTTTTTTTGTTTGCCCTCTTTGCGTAAATCTCACTAGCAAACCACGATCGCATCAACCCTTCGCCATCAGAATCCAAACTTCACACCCTTAAAACGACGCGTCTTTCTCACTAGCGCAGTGATTCAACAGAATAAAAACTACCAAATGCCGTTGACTTTGATTTAAAATTTAGTTCTCACATTTTACCGCAACCCTGCTCTGCTAATGTTTGCATAAACTAAGTAGCGCAACCCACCGCCGGTCGGGGTGTCGAATCAATAAAACAATCTAACTACGAGGAGAGAAACCTAATGCTTACATTCTTAGTTCGTCCCTAGCTTTGCGCATTAATCAACAATGCCTATCCCATCAGTAGTACGATTCGGAATCCTTGAATCCATTAAACCATACCTCGGTAAGGGGTGCAGGCAGTAGTATCGTTAAATTGCGATCGTGATAAATATTTGTGCTAATATGTCGCTTGTTTGCGTTCGTCCTACCCTTAAGACAAGCACCAAATTGTCGTCCATCCCCTGACATGGTCCAATTGTCCTAGGCTGCAAGGTATTGCGAAGCTTGATGGAGGTCATATCTGCACGGACATCACCATTGGACGGAACTGCACCCGAAACGCCGGGTGCGGTAGAGTGCACGGTGCGATATTACTTCACGCGAATCGTGCGCTGCTTGTTCATGTTGGTCAGCATGAGCGAAATGTAGGACGTGAGCAAATCGTCCATCTTGTAGCCGAGAGACGTTTCGCACAGCAGCTTCGAACCCCGTACCAGATTGCCGATCGTCATGTGGAAGTACGTGTTGCCGGATGACCAATTCGAGATACGCGTGAACGGATGCGTCACCAAGATATCCTGAAATGAGAATAGACAAAAAAAATGAATTCAATTGAACCATTATTTAATTCACTCTTCACATTCGCAATCGACGTCTTCGAATATGAAAGTGCCCGTTACACACCTTAGAAGTAGGATGGATCAAACTAACACCGTGTTTGTTGATTGCGATCAGCAGCATCTCGGGATAGTTGGGTTCGGTCGTCTGTTTAACCTCGAAGAACGCCGAACCGAATGTTGGCCATCTGGAAGATAAGGAAAAGAAGATTATCACACTGCATTCTTTCATTGGGTGGGAATTTTTTCTTCCATACCTGTACACAATCTTCAGGAAAGTAATTTTGGCATCCTCTGGCGACATGCCAGCGTCTTGATTGTACGCGGCCACGATCGATCGTTTCCAGTCATTCACGGTCTGCAGTTTGATCAAATCCGAGGGTATTAACTCACGGAGCATTTGCCTGAAAGCAAAAAGCAAGATTAGCACAGGTAAGAGCATATCAATCGAATTGTCCTCTGCTAGGATCAAGCTTATCATCATGATTTACTTACGGGATAGCTTGCAACTCTTGTTTACTCTCCCCGAACCGTACGCGATACACAAGCGCAGCAAGCTTGATCGCTTCCTCCTTCGAGCACTTGTGGTAACCGCGCAGCAGCTTAGGCAGTTCCTGATGGTAGTGGAAGATCAGATCGGCGTTCTTGTCCTTGCCGGGCACCGTATTCGTCCACAGCTTCTTCATGAAGAACACTTGGTACGTAAACTGCGGATTTGAGCCATCCCGTGTCGGTCGGGCTTTTTTGATCCAGTCCGTCAGGTGACGAACGAAGTCGAAGAAGAAATCTCCCTCTGGCACTGAGATTACCTTGTCGGCGATCTTCACGAACAAGCTGAAGCCCTCGCTCGAGCGCAGATTCAACCGTTGCGAGATGTTGTGGCAGAAGTCCTTGGCGCGCGTCGACGAATCCACCTCGAACGCCTCGTCCGTGTCATCCGGGAAGTACACTTTGTGGAAGATCTGTGTCGTCTTGTGCTGAATTGCTTCCACCTCAACCTGATGCGGCGGGTATTTGCGCTGGCCGTTTCGAATCGTCTTTTGCAGCCGGTGCAACGAGTCCTGCGATATCGGATGGCGGCGGGTGCGCAGGAACAGCGTCAACTCCTTCAGCAGCTGCTGGCTACACGCGAACAGTCCGGTTGAGAGCCACATCAGCTCCCAGCCGCGCTCCTCCGACAGACGGTTCCGGTTGTCCGTCAGCTGTTTCATCAATTGGCAGTAGATCTCGTCGCGCAGGATCTCGTGCTTGAGCGGCCCGTCGAAGATGTGGTCCGTGATTTCGTTCCCGATACGTGGCCGCTTCGATGGCAGATCTCCCATGTACTTCATGATGGCAATGAACGCTAGGCATGACTCTTCCGCCAGTTCTTCCTTCGCGAGCAGCTTCTTCAGCAAGGGTTGCTTCAGCGGTTCGCGCGAATAACGCCACAATTCGTCCCCTCCACGGCCCTTGGAGCTGAGGGTGCTGAGCGCTTTCGACATGGTGCGTTTCGGCGGTGGCCGGAAATGATCGAGCGAGTACTCGGCAAGGTTGTGTGGTCGGTCACGTCCTTCGGTGCTGCCGTTTGAGTGAATCGAGTTGAGACGTTTACCGTGATGCGCATCTTCCACGCTGAACAGTGCCAAAATATCCGGAGGCGGTTTCGTGAGGGTTGGCAGGACGTACACGATTTCGGCTGGAAAATCGCCCCGCTCTTGCGTCCGTTCACAGCATCCTACGAAACGATAACACATCATCATTAGTGTCCTCAACAATATTCCCTTTCGAGATTGTGTGTAACATACCTATACACCAACCGGAGTTCAATACCGTTTCACCGGTGCTTTCGTCCTCGAGGATGATCAAATCTCCCTTTAAGAACGACAAAAAACTAGTCCCCTCACCCGGTGCTTTGTAATCTTGCAATGCTATCACATACTTTGAGCTGTTTTATGGAAAACACAACAAAATAATTTGAATTTCGTTGAATTTGAATTCGTTAAATTCGACATTCCATCGACTTACCGTTTTTTCAAACCCTCTAAGAAATACACCACCAGGTCTCGTATATCCTCCGCATTTGGGCTTTGGAAGGTGAATTCCTCATTCCGAACTGTCGACAGTGAGAACGTTTGCGTGAATACCTTGTTGGTCTTCTGACTTGACACGGCCGTTATCTCCGGGAACGACAATTCTAGCAGTACTTGTTCCTGATCGTCAACCACATAAACGCCTGTCCAGTTAACTGCAATAATGACATCGTTCTTGGGCAGATTTGGACCAGAATTTCTGCAATAGTAATCAATTTGTGAATGAGTAAGTTCTTACCATTATAAGACAACATAACATGAGCAACTTACCTGTATGCTTCATAAAAGCGCGAAAACAGAAGGGGCCATTTATACTTCGCGTAGCTCACCACGTCCTCCTTCACCTTCAGAGCGGCCGCTTTCTCCTTAAGGTAGTAGCTCTTTTTGTACGCCGTTAGCACCAGCGCCGCCCAACGGTCGATTGCCTTCTCGATCCCAGTCAAGCAGTAATCGGGTATGAAGTTCGGGAGCAAAGTGTATAACCGATCCATCGACATGTCCGTGTTGTACTCGATGTAGTACTGCTGAGCGGCAATCATAGCCAGGTCTTCCTCCTTATCGCACCGATATTCGCCAAATTTAACCCCCCGCACCACTTGCTGGTAGATGAGGTTCGTTGCAACCTGATCCTCGATCGGGTTATGCCATGGGGCGAATATTTCCTTCCGGAAAAACAACCGCCACGGTGCGTTCCGTTCCTGAGCGCCCTGCTCCTTCGCGTATTGTTCACACTGCGAGATCGCATCCATCACGTGATCGCCACCGCTACCGAGCGACGACACCTTATCGAACAACGCAATGTAGAGCGAAAAACCGAACTGATCCTTCAGCGTGATTTTGTCCGACAATTGGTTACACAACTCCCGCGCTGTCGTTGCAGAGTCCGCGAGTAGCGTTTTCGTGTTGCCATCCATGAAAGTGATCGGAAGCATAATTGGTTTCTTCGATTTAGTCGCTTGAAGTTCCAACCAGGACGGAGGCTGATTGCGCGTGCCGTTGTTAAACGTTCGCTTCAGTCGCTCTTCGCAGTACGGCGCATACCCGGGCGGGCCTTCCCGGATGAACGATCGCAGATAGTTGACGAACTTCTCCGAGGGTGCGAAGCAACCCACGCACAGGGACAACAAAATCCAGCCACGTGCGTGCGACGACTTCGATGGGTTGTTCGTGAGTTGCTTGCAGATCTGGCAGTAGATCTCGTCTCTTAGTTCCGCCCGTAGAATTCCGTGTCCGATAATAAAATGCAGCTTCTCGAGGTTGGACGTGGGACGCGATTCAAGCCACGACTGATAGCTGTCGGCTGTGTACTCCTCGTCCTGCAACCGGCGGCGCACGTCCTCTCCCAACTTGTTTTTTCGCTTAAGCGTCAGTGAGACGAGTTTGTGACGGATAGAACGTGGCTTCTGCTTCAGAAAAGCTTCCGGATCGAGCCCCATCATCTGTGCCTCCTGGAACTCCTTGCTGCGGATAAAGTTACGTCCCAAGGTGGCTGTAACTTTCGACATCACGGACGTGTTGTCACGATCCATCGTGTGGTAGCGCGGTTCAGGCAGATCGCCTGTAAACCGCAGGATCGTTATCCAGAGGGCTTGGGCCGCCAGCTGATCACCCTGCGTGTGCAATGGTAGCAACGGGTGTTTGAGAGGCTTCCGCGAGTAGTAGTGTGTTATGTTGCCCTGGAAGTAAGTGGCGGCGAACTTCTGGAACTTGAACTCGGACAGATCCTCCTCGTCTTCGCTGATCGTGTGGATGGGACCGATGATATCGTCGTGGCTGCCGGCGTTCACCGGGAGGTCGTTAAACACGGACGTTTCCCGACCTCCGTGAGGAGTCGGCGCCTCACTGCTCGAATCCGGCAGGAAGTCAAACATCGCCTCCACCAGCTTGCTATCGTCGACTGGTTCGTCCGCTTTGCGAGCCGCATCGTTGATGATGTTCTTTTTAACCTCTACGCGACGTCGCTCCTCCAGCTCGATCTCCATTTCCTTCCGTTCGATCTCGTTCAGCCGGTCCCGGTAGTGCTGCTCGGCAATCTCCTTCGCTCGTTTGTTGCCCTGGTGCTTGAGTTCCTCCTCTTCCATGCGTCGCAACCGTAACGCCTCGTGATGGCGCCGGTACTCTAGCTTCAGCTTGTGGTAGCGCTTCATTGCGATCATCCGTCGGACGTGGGACTGGATCTTGATCACGGCCCACATCTTGTGGCCGTACTCGCGACGCACCAAGTACCCCCGAATGCGAGCCTGCAGCCGGACGATGTGCCCCCGGAGGTGCCGGAATCGGTGACTTAGAACTCGCGACCGAATCAACGCCTGCAACCGCATGTAACCGATGCGCATCTTCTTGTAGCGCTGCCGCTGCGCGTAACCCTTCCAGTATTTTTGCACCGTGACGGCAGCCTGACGCATACGCAAGAAACGTCGTCGGTAAACCCACCCACGAATCGACCGCTGCAGGATGAGGATCTTGCGTGTCAGCACCCGATCGCGCTCCTGCTCCAGGAACAAGTCGTGTGCATCCTTCAAGAACACCTTCGTGTGGCCGAGCTGGTAGTCCGACCGACCCAGCACCGTTGCGCAGATCTTCGACGTAGCCATACGACAATCGGTTCTGTGCGCGGGAGGAATACCATTGATCAGGAACCGATAGCGCTCGACAAAATCGCGGAAGTTATGGCGGATTGGATATCCTGCACGTCGGATGCGGATCGTCTCCATCATGCCAGAGTAGCGCAGCTGTCGGCAGCAGAGTGCTCGATCGAACATCATCGGCTTCTTGAGCTCGTTCGGTTTGATACACCGAATGAAGAACGGCTGGCACTGGCTGAGCGTTTTCATGAGCGAATCGAGACTCTTCTTGAACTGCGTCGACAGCGTCGGTGTGCGTTTGCGCGTTTCCGCTCCCATCCCAATGTCCTCCGCAAACACGAGCTGCAGGAACTTGTTGCTCGAGCTGGAAATCAACTGCAACAAGTCGGCACTGAACGTGTCACGGTTCTTTTCCAGAAAGCCTCGCGTATCGTAAAACACAACGCCGGCAAAGTGGTTCAGTCCGAAGCTGGTGTTGATATCTGACTTTGGCTTCAGATAGTTCCGATGGGTGCCATGTGTTTTGTGCAACTTCGCCAACATCGTCTGGTCGGTGCCCTTCGGGAACTTGCTCTCTTCATCGATCAGTGCCATAATGTTTAACTGCTTGATCGCGATCAGATCGAGCGCATCCTGGTTGTCCACAAACTCGATATGCTGCCAATTGATGCTTTCGTGATTGTATTCCTCCTGCTCCAGCTTGAAAATATGCTGCACGAAGAACTGCTGCAGGTTCTCGTTCGCGAAGTTGATGCAAAACTGCTCGAAGCTGTTGTGGTCGAAATTTTCGAACCCAAAGATATCTAGCACCCCAATAGCGCTGCGCGTGGACGATTTCGGTTTGTAGATGGCTTGATTGATCTTTTTCACGATCAACACGAACAACCTGCCGTAGATGCCCTTCACGAATGCGTCCCGTACATCCATCGACTGGTCGCGGGACAACGTCGAGACGACTGTTTCGCCGTGTGCAAACAACGTTTTACGTGTGAGCGCATCAATGAAGGGCTGCAGGGGCACTTCGAGCAGATTCGCCACCCGTTCCACGTTGATGTGTTCCGGAATTTCGGTCGCATCCAGATTATCAATCACGGTCGCATTATATTTGATGTTCCCCGTGTGCAGTAGCGCGGCCAGCAGCTTCAGGATCTCCCAAATTTCATGATCCGAGAAACATAGCACCTTCATGGCGGATCGAATGTCCGCAAACTCCGCCGCATCATTACGACCGTCACACCGGATGCAGCCGCCACCGGTCAAATAGCGATAATCAGACGCCTGTCCCAAATCGAGCCGCCGTTTTTCCTCAGGCGACAAACCAGCTAGCAAGCAGTAAAATATGTGGTAATTCCGTTCGTCCGCATTCTGTGACACGATGCGTGACTTCTCCAACAGGTACTGTTCGATCTTTGCACCTTCGATTACACCCGCACTGTTGAAGTGAATGTCGATGTACTTGCCGAAGCGCGACGAGTTGTCATTACGGACGGTTTTCGCGTTTCCGAACGCTTCTAGGATCGGATTAGCCTCGAGGATTTGCTGCTCGATCCACGAGTGTTTGCCGCTAATCGCGGCCAGATACTGCAGAATCAGTTTTGTACTTTCCGTCTTGCCCGCGCCTGATTCACCCGAGATGACGATGCACTGATCCTGGCCGTATCGGCGCATGTGTGCGTACGAGTTGTCTCCGATGGCGAAAATGTGCGGCGGCAGCTCGCCGATCTTGCGCTCCTTGTACAGTTTGATCTGGTCAGCGGTATATATCGGCAGTATCTGATACGGGTTCACGGCGACAAGGATCGAGCCGGTGTATGTCTGTGAAAAAAAAAGTTGTTAATATCATTTCAGCCTCATGAAAAAAAAACGTTTCTTGCACTCACATATATCAGGTTTTCGTTGTAACGGATGAGGAGGTTGCGCAGGATTCCAGCCTCGTGCAGATCGCCTAGCGATATCATGTCTTCGACGCCCTGCACTGAGGAGGCGTGCATCGCCTTGATGCGTCGTTCCGGCGTCAGCCATTGTTCGTTTCCGTCGTCGTCCCGTACCTGAATCCGGCGGCCTTCCGCTGAGATGACACGAGCCCCGATCGCTACATCGAATTCTCTTCCTGACACGGGCTCGATCCAGATATAATCACCCTAAAGAGTGGCGGGTTAAACGAATGTTAACAAATTTGATATTTTTGAACTATTCTGCAGTTTAGCTTTCTCCCAACAAAAAAAATGACTCCTATCTAAACTGGGAAAAATATCATTTATTTTGCATCGATATGCCCATCAACCATTACTTCCAGTTTGATAATAGAAGTAGCGTTATGTGAAAGAATATTAATTTCATTTTGATTCATTTGCAGCCAGTTCCATTCCTTTGACAAGTTCGCTATTCCTGGCATTTCTGCACCGGAATTTGACAGTTCGCACAACTGTACCATGGTTCTGCGTTGGTGGAGCCCCGAAATATCACTAACGGACAAATGACCCAGTATTACCACGTTCGTCTTCATCGTGAGCAACCACAGCACAATCTTGACATTCTGACAGACCTTCTCCTGCTGGTCGCCTTTCGGAAAATCTTGCTGTGTTTCCATCGGTCGGTCTTCACCGGTGAGACGTGTTGTCCTGCAGCACATCACTAGCACCGGCAGATGATCACGCAATTTTTCAAAACGTTTCGGCAGGAACTGGTTCTCTACCGCGTAACCCAATGCCACGGGGCGATCCTGCGATCGGCAAGGATGTCGCCCGCCGTATGCCAGCATGCCGAGACAACACGGTTCGTTCAGTGGGAGGACATTTTCTTCGAATCGAAACAACACCGTCTCACGGTCCTCAAGCACGACAAAGTTGAGATCCGGGTGATCACGCAAATTGTGCTGGAGGAAGTTCGAAGGAAGTATCGATTGCACACATGCCGGTTGCGGACATTGGACCGGTACAATTGAGCTCGTCCGTTCCTGCTTGGCGGGTGATTTTTTCTTCGACCCAACAGGTATTCGCGTATGCTTCGGGCGTTGCATTGATTGTAGAAAATTCGCTTTTTTTCGTAAAATTTTACGTTTTTCCTCAACCTGAATCTATGAAATTAACTGCTACTGCATGCCAACAAAAAATTGTCGCTGTTGCCAACGTCAGTGCTTACTTGGATAATTAGCATTACAATGTGCATTACGATACTATCGTGTGCTCGACGCAATGTGCCTATTCTATTAAACCTCGGTGGAATTATTTGATGAAAAATTTATAGCATTTATTTTTTATTGCCACATGTTCCCTCATTCCGGCTCATTCGATTCATTTCCTCATAAGATCGGCTACACTTAAATGGATGTGCATTTTTATTCCTTTTCTTTAAAAGCTTTAGCACAACGTCTCTACGTTGCTCTTGTTTTACCTGGAGCTCTTTCCGTACCATTTCCACACTCCCACACAATCCAATTGCTCAGCGAATGACGTCCATTTTTCCGTGCATTTTTCGTTTAAATTTCTTCGAGCGTCTAGCGCATGGGCATTGTTTTTCTTTTCCTTGTTTCAAAGCTACCAAAACGCACGGAAATGCAATCGCGCCTCACAATCGAACGCATGAGCGATGGGCGACGATCGAGGAAAATAGTAAGCTCACGTGCACGCCGTTAATTAATGATGAATATATGGAGGCTTTCCTGCTTCTGCTGGCACTGCGGTACCGCATTCGGGCCGCCACAAATCGCAAAACTTCCAGGCAAGGCCTTCGTGCTGTAGACTAAGCCAAGCAGAGCCGAGCGTCTGGTAGTACAACCTTGCAGCACCAGCCTGCCAACAGGGCCAGAGTCACATACTGAGACGCGGAACGTCGACGAAAAAGAAAAAAAATAATGGTTCGCTCGCTCCCAACAGGTGGAAGTGTTTCCTCAAGCGTTTAATTTATGACTTTGCAAAAAAGGTACTGAAAAAGACCAACATGATAAAAGGAGGAAAGTATCGTATAGAGGAAATAAAGCAGGAGAATGAAAGAGCAGAAACAAAAAAAAACAAATAAATACAGCCAAGAAGTCGCGTGTGATGTGTGACTTCGTGAAGGCTTAACTGAAAGCCAAAAACGTTCACTAACATGCAACAGCACTTTGGCACATGGTACGCTAACTTAAACCCAAGCTGAAGAACATTCAGCCTATTTCCAAAATCGAAATAATCCACGAAAGCACCCTAAAAATTGTGCGGAAAGTGAAACAATGAGAAAACTTCCGCCTAATGTGGCCCAAATAAAAACGAGTACCTAATTGATTTTTGATTGTAACCAAAGCCGTGCATTACGCACATTGTGCCACATGACCAGTGAGTTTCGCTTTCACAGAAACGCGTTTGCCCTTAGTGAGTGCATTTTGATGATTTATGAAGCGTATGTGCATTATTTTTTCCAGTCAGTTGCGATAATTTTCCTGTGGCTAGCACCAAATTCAACCAGTAATGAGGCTCTCCAAATTAAATCAAACCCTACCGAATAACCTTTCACGCGTTAGTGACGGTTGAGAGGGAAAGCGATAATTGAAATAATCATCCATCGGTCACGTGAACTATGCATTTTTTCATGTTCATCTGCTTCTTTCCTTCATCTTTCTAACAGGCGTAGAAAAAAAATTAGCGTTTAAAAAATATATGTTTAACTCTGTTCTTACTGCAACTCAACTTATGCAGCTTGCTATTTATTGGAGTAAAGTTGCAGAAAAAATGCATTTCAAGGGTATTGAGTGGGAATTAATCCTCTTGGCTTTCACAGGAAGAATGTATCAATTTCCATGATCATTTTTCCGCTACATTTCCCGTGCACTATTCGCTTTGCACATTAATTTTGAAATTCCGCCCCTACGAATTCCTCATCAATCATACGCGAAGTACGATCGCTAGCAGCAGAAGTACGCAGCTTCTGCACATGTTTTCACACGTCCCATCGCACATACCTCCGGTGCTCAATCAAACACGACGTATTCAGGTGATGTGAAATCATCTCATTCAAAGACACCTTTTTCTCAACATCCTCCAAACACAACTTTTTGAGCATGGCGTCTTGTAACAAAAATAACGCTGCACGAAAAAAAAACCACATAAATATCCACCATCAACAAATGCGTTTGCTTGCCAAGAAACCAGAGGGAGATAGTGCTTTTTTTTGCTTTTTGTGCTGATTTGTCTCAATTTTGTCACTTTGCAGTGGAAAGTAGGCCGTGCAAAATAAGATCATAAACATTGGCAAACATCGGCTGGGCGTCGGTGAAAATTAAACACTAATATTTTACTTACGTCAGCACTCCCCACACTGTCCACCTCTTCAGGCAGTGGTCAACCGTTCATTTGCAAGGGGTTTCAAAATAGCAAACAATTATGCCTGAATTTTGAACACCCCGCCCTGCTTCTACTTTAAATTTAAAAACCAGAGGTAACCGCAACAAATCCGATGCCAATTTTTATATCTTTTCCCTGTTTCTTCTAATCCGCTGCAGTTTTGCTTAGTGTGCAATGGTGCAATAACAAACTGAGTACACGATCATCCGGCAACTCCTACAACACACTTACCCGTGTAACGATAACCATTTTGACGCCACATTGACTTCTGGTTTAATCTGAAAAGAGAGAATCAAAAGAAGAGAGAGAATAGTAAAACTATTAAACAAAATTGAAACAAGGAAAAGTGTTTTCATTACTGTGTTCTGGGAAATGGAAAATACAGCCAACGAAGAAATGGAACCTACAGGTGTTGCAGCGATCTTTTCCGCAAGTGCGACCGAGCGAAGGTAAATTGGCGGTGACGGCGATTGTTTCTCCGCCCCTGATGATGAAGAAATTGATGATGGTAAAGATTCATGTGAGCGCTTTTAATACCACCCTAAGAACTCGGTTTCCCGGCGCCATTGAATTGGAGTCTTTACTGCCATTTTTCAAGCCGACACAAAACTGCTGAATCAGCTGGGCACGACGTGCGTCGAATGAAGGCACGTTCGAACAAACGGCATGACAACGAAAAAACAACGAAAGATTTGTTTACCAAGCGACGAACCTTCGCCTTGTGGGGGCACCAACTAAGCGACATGCTTTCTGGATGTGTTTTCACGAGATCTGCTTGTTTCCGAAAGGTGCGCGCAGATATAACTGAATGTGAACCCTTCGCGGTGCATTCAATAACACCGTACCGGAACGGAAGCACCCTGTACAATGGCTCACACAATAGTACCGTGGGCCGCATGATGGGTGGTACGGAAATTTATAATGCCATTCATTTGCGTCTTCTCGCAGCAACAAGTGACGTCGTAAAATGCCCGTGAAAGATTTAGCTACTGGTAAATAACGGGAAAAAAAGAAAACTTTGTTGGAAATGCGAAACCAATGAATCGAAATGTGTCGCAATAAAATGGGTAACTTTACGCAATCTACATGTACTAAGTAAGATTGAGCCTTCCACCCAATTGTTGCACCATTTCAGTACCAGAATTCTACCCTACAGTTACATGATCGACATTTAACTAGTCCGCTAGAAGATGATCTCTAGTTCTAAAGTGAAATCTGAGAATTTGGAACGCATATAAAATCGCCATCGTGTGGTGAAAGAAAAAAGTAAATAAACACAGCTACAAAAAAAACAGACAAAACCTGTTCCCTTGTTGGCATTCTTTAGCGGCTAAGAAAAACATCACCCACCACCAGCACAACAAGAAAACAGGTCTTCGCTGATCCCGGACAGGGATCGACCTCATTTTCTACCACCCTTCAGCCCACCGCAGGAACAGTTTCGCGGACGCCCGCAGAGAATATCCCCGGTAACAGCAGCGAAAAGGCGAAGAAAATCGTAATACGATAACATACTCTCTCGAGTACCGCTAGCCGTACCGATCATTCGCTGGATTTTTAGTTGTTGCTTCTTCAGGTTTTGCTTAATGCGCGCGTACCTAAAGAATCGAGCTTTCCGTGGCTTCCAATGGCGAAATTATTTAGTTGCAGCAGCTGAGAGTTTGTGCCACGACGAACCACCGCCTGGTTGCGTGGTGTTGGTGCGTACGCAACGCGATCATATGTACCGGGAGAATGTCCGATCGCATCAACACTTTCATGCGCAGCCCTTCATTCTTTTTCCCATTTCGCTTTACGCCCGTAGGATGATCTTTATTTTTATTTTCCCAAGGTATTCAACTACAACTTCTTCCAAGGCGGATTTTTTCATCATGCACGATTTTGAGACAAAACCTTTCCTTCTCAAAGCACACACGCTTATAGAATTTACCGGACGACGCATGTTGGTAAATAAAATGCCGGTACGGAAGCAGGAAAAGCTGCCAACGTTCAGTCCCGCGAGAGATAAAACCGGCTGCGAGAGAGACCGAGAGAGCAAAGAAGAAAAGAAAAACTATACGCAAACGCGCGAGAGCCCACGATCGCGATCATCAGCGTGATGACGTTGATCGTTTTCATCCGGGCAAGTTCCACTCGGTCAAGTCCAGTCGGCCAGTCGAACCGGCAGCCGAGAGGTTAGCCTCTTGGATCCAGTTCTCCAGAACGGCCTTCCACTGGACTGGGGGAGTTTCTTAGCTCGCGGCATATATAAGCATGCAGAGCTCTTCCAAAACGTCACGCTGAGCTCTTCCGTTCCTCACACGCGTTAGCTCACCATATAAAGCGAACGTGCCATCTAGAAAGGGAATACCAACTAGCAAGAAAACAACCTGCTCCACGACGGTCAAGTCTGCGTGTCCACGTTGGCGAAACTCGGTGTGAGATCTGGTGGTACGTTCAACCAACGGGATAGACCGGATCGAGGTTGGCGCTACCGATCAATTCCAGGGTAGAAACTAATCAGCCAGTAGTCATTGCGAAATGGTTCCATTTAATGTAACAGATATCGGTTCATCAATTACTTGCAGGTTGTCAGAGGTGCGCATTTACCAACGTACCTTGCTGACGGATGATTTCACGACACGGATGGTGGAGCTCACGACAACGATTAAGCAGCACGCACGGGGAAGAAAGATAATTTCTTTGATGTGACAAACATTTCCTCCCACAAATTAGTTGCTTTTGATGCTTGGCTGGATGGCTGGTATTCATGAGACGTGACGAAAACTGGTAAACTTTCATACGATTCATAGCAATTGTCAGTATACACAAGGCATTTTTCAACGAAACATTTCGAGTTATGAATGAGACATTTCGAGTTATGAGTGCATTGAAAATGAATATCCACCAATGTATTACTGAGGAATAGTTTTTTTTATATATTCTGTACTGCAGTAACATTAAGTCACCATATGTAATTAGTACCGCTTTTTTCCCTGAGTTTACTACCACCACTAGAAAACGCACAAATATCCCGGTAGCAAAGATGAAACAATGCACCGCTCCGTCCGCATATGAGGTAACACTTCCCATGTACGGCAGTGTTTGGCCTCACGCCTTGGCCGTTTCTGGCATTGCCACCCGTTGAAGGGTATTTTCTTCCGTCCCCACCGTTCTTACGCGGAGCACGCAAGTAATCGGATTTTTCACGACCCCTCACACACTCTCCGACGCACAGTGATAATTATCGGTGTACTCAGTCGTATCGACAACACTGGTGTCGGAAGAAAGCGTCATTGGGACGGTGCGGTGTGGCTCGTTTTTCATTTCTTGGCACTGGTTGGGCGGCCCTGCGGAAGGGACCACTTACATCGGTCGGTTGGACGTGGCCTAGACACACCCATCTACGTTCACCGTGTCTGAAAAGCGCGGTTTTCCCCCCTTTTTCGTTGGCACGTGTTTTGTACGACTTCAACAAACAGTGGCAATCATCGGCTATTAGTTGGGAAAAATTGGTTATACCAATCGCGAATGCTACTGCCCTTTTGACTGAATAAACAAATTTAAACACATCGATTGCGTTTGAGTAAACAACAGCGCGTTGACAATGGACCAAACATTTGGCAAATGCAGCTCATTTTGCTGAGGCTTGTAATGTTTTATCGCGATGTGATATTGGCTTGACTGTCGTGATTAGCGGTGTAAATCACAGAACCACAACGATGTCCGCTTTTAGGTCGTGATGACAGACACAAATCTATAGTCAGAAAAAAAAGCAGATAGCGTCGCAGATAAAAAAAAGCAAGACGCTACAACGTCTTATCTCAGAGTCGCGTGCGAGAACCGGTGATTGTGTGTAACACAGCCGCAGCTATGTAGGTGGAACTATCGGTAGCCTATTACAAAACTTTTTACATCGTTAGACAGACATCATAGCCACACTTATTTATGTGTCACACAGTGAACTCCCAATCCTTATCACTGAAAAAAAGCACTATAAATCGGTCAAGACGATAAAGCTACACCGACCTGTGTTCAATGGCACGGAGCGATGATTATGTGATAAACTATTAATAAACCTAGCACGTCACGTCATACCAGATGTGCCGGTGGTGATTACCCGAAACAGAACCGAGTTTCAATTTTGGTTACCTTTGCTACTACTCAAGATGAAGCGTGTTCTTTTATGCTTGGGTTATTTCATCTATCAATCTCATCACCAGTTATCACGATCTTTATTGGCGAGGTATTTTTAAAGCATGATTTATGATTGAATGATAACTTTTCGAGGAAAGCTTGATGTGCAGATTAATGATCCTAATTCAAGATCTACCTCTCCTTGTAACAACCGATGTATATCTACCACGATAAAGTAAGGTTCTTGCTATCTAATGTTTATTGTTGCGTACATCTTCGTCGTACCATCTTGGATGCAGAGCAAATGAACCCAACTTGAATCGCTTTTAAAAAGGATGTATGTACCTACAAAACCACAACACAACGGCTACCTACATAACTGGAACATTCGATAACTGGAGCATACGATAAAAATGGGAAGAAATATACTCGCCAAAGACTAGAGAAAATAAAATCAAAATACCGAGTCGCTTCCACTGCTACCTTGCGCAAGGTCACATGCGGGCAAAACTCCACATAACTCGTCCTTATCAGTGACGTTATCAACCGCGTGCGTTCACGACGTCGCGATGGAATGAAGCAATAGCACGATTGCGATAAGAATGCGGAGCATTTCCCTACCCGAGTGGGGGAGTTAATTGGGCGTCGTCCGCGAACAACGAGCGCAAGACAGAGTTTCCGTTGATGTTGGACACCTGTACCGCTTAGACTCGCAAAATAAAACCAAATTTACACACCTGGCAGTAAACCGCCAACAGGCGAGGTATCATGTTCCAAACAAAAAATGACAGCAAAAACCATCCCCTAGCAGGAAGGGGTGAAAGATATATGCAAAAAAAAATTGCAACCCCTGAAGCAGCTCTCAAGCCAAGTCGTGATCATCATGCAGCAATGGTAGAGAAGAACACACCACGAAGACCTTCGCAGGTGGAGGTAATTGCATAAATTACTTATCTTTCCATCATCCATCATCACCCGCGACAGACACGGCAAACGGTGGCGGTCGAGACGGCCACGGACACGACGACGACGACGACGACGACGACGATGGTATCGGTGAGCGACATTTTCCCGACCGGCGTGCGCCTTACGCAACGCACTATCACTTTCCACGGATGGGGGGAGTGGCATGGTCGTACGCACGGCACGAGGGAGGCTGTCTGCCACGTGTTGCCAAGGCTTTCGTGGGGCTAGCTGCCTCGCACGGGGATCGTGGAAGTTGGCAGTGGAAAGCGAACAAAACACCGTGTGCTTTCATACCTCGTGGGAGGAGGTTCGTTGTTCGGAAAAACCCCAAAAAAAATTGAAAGACCGAATGGGAGAGGAAAAAAATTAAGCCCCATTCGATGTCTAGTAGTAGTGTTTTACTTTCATTTCATTTTCCCCATCATTGCACCGAAAACAATGGCGGTATTTTGGGGAGATGTTTTATTTCTCTTACCTCTTTCTTTTCTTTACGAAGGAAGCAACAAAAAAACGCACCCCGATCATGGGGATGATCAGACGGTGGATCAAATGACGTTCACACCGAACGATTTCAATGCTGCGACAGACATGGCCGCGTATCGGTTTTCTACGACGCGTTGAGGACTTTTCCGGCGTGCATGTGCAAGCGAAAGTGCATTTCGCCCTTCTGCGCTAACAAAAACCATCACGTGAGCAGAGGCACAGTGTAGAAAATATTACCCGAACCATACGTGAAGCTGCAACAAGTGCACGAACAAAAAACATACGTATTATCGAATAAATGAAACATTCCTAATTTCGCAGCGGCATAAATAAAACCACCCAAAAACCACCCCACAACAAGTGAAACTGTCGTCCGGCGTCGTGAAAGCGAAAGTGGGAAATTTCGTTTTCCCTCGTGGCGCAATCGCCAAACCTCCACCGCCGTTTCCCACGCCACGGTGAGAGAAGGAAAGATATTCGGCAATTGCCACTTTGTGACGACTAAATTATGGCACCATCCCTCCACCGGGCCACGCCGCACGCTTTTTCTTCTCGCACTTTCCCAACGGGGCCCAACCAAGCTGGGCTTTTCCGCGGGCCGGAAACGTGGAAAACCATTAATAGATCGTTTGTTTACCGACGTCGCCGGCGGTGAAGTTGATGGATGAGTTTAACGATCCAGTTGGGAAGGTGTTTTAGGGGCCCGTTTGCGAACCCGTCTTGTCAAGTCTTTCCAGTCGGTCAAGTTTGATGCGTCTTGAAGGGTTTCGGACGAGAGCGAGTTTTCTACGGGAGCATCCGGTGGCAAACATTACTATTTTTTTTCTCTCGTCTGTCCGTTCGTTCCAATAAAAAGCAGCAAAAAAGTGAAAAGCACGAACAGACAAAGATATGTTTCTCCCCACGTTCACCGGATAGGGCAACAATTCCGAGCCAACTTGCAGTACGAGCACGTTGTTGCAAACTCGCTCCTCGCCCCGTTGGGGATGTGATAATTTCATATAACGCACACAAACACACACACACACGCACATAAAATAAGAAGCAGAAAAAAATCATACAGAAGAAGAAATTAAATAATGAACCGTGGCCGCGTCCGGGGCAAAACTACAAGTTTAGCCGGCCCCGTTTTCGAAAATGTGCATGCCCGGCGAGAGAGCAGTGAGGTGTAAAATTTAATTGGCTCGATTTTGGCGTCGGCTGAGCCGTCCGCATTCAAGGGGCAAGTGGCCAATTTTGGTGAATTTACGCGTTCACCACCGACAAGCTTCATGACGTTTAATTATCGATAATGAACGGCAAGACAAATTTGGATGGTTTCCATCACAAATCCATCTGCTCCGAAATAAAGTGAACAATCGCCTGACACCATGGTAGAACGGTTCAAAATATCGCGGAAATTATACTTAATCTACCTCATACGTTCATTGGCTTACATTAGCGATCGCGCACCGAATAAAGCACATTATTTGTTGTTTAAATACATGCAGGTTGATACCAAACATACCCATAACTGCTATTGATGATTTCAAAAATGGTACACATCAAGATAAACGCTTCATTTACGGGTCGGTTGTGAATGCTTCCTTATGCTTGCATCAACCCAAAAAAAACCAGTATTAAGCGGCTTCATCACATCTTCAGTAAACAATTTTCCCAAGCAATTCTTTCCCGGGTCGTGCCTGGAAATCAAGCCAGCTGACACGCTTCAACTACCATGGATGGCTGTCCTTTCGTTTATCGGTTTAAAACGCCATCATTAAACCCCAATGATCACGATCGAGTCTTCCAGCCTAGACACGATCATTTATTTTCATATTTCCGGCTCCCATCGCGACGAAACCAACGGCAACCTCTGTCGGTAGATTGATTTTTAATCCTACAAACCCGCATACGAGCCCCGCACGAGCTGTCACCACTAATCTGCCCATCTAAATAGGCTTTTTTGTACGTGGGGTGGGAGAACTTTCGCCCGTTGAAACAGTTGATTGAACCGATCAAACGGCCAGTGAAACGAATCGATCGTGACATTTGTCGCGCGCGCTTGCTGAATGCCGAAATCGGTGCCCGATTTCTAATGCAAAGCCTCTCGAGGGTTGAAAGATTTGTGAAAAAAAAAATTAATTCAATCTCCTAACCAAAAACCACACTTTTATATTGTATTGTAATCCCTTGAAGTTGCTGCTTAAAATGGAATGAATATTTTATTGTTTTTGCACACCAGAAGGAAATAGCAGATGACAAATCAGATGGCTATCTCCATCTGGCCCACAGTCAGGATGATTTATTACCAATTTGTTATTCAACCGAGAAAGACAGAGAAACTAAATCATGATCATCCAAATGGCATGCATCGCAACTCGGGCACATTCCTTCTACCAAACCAGGCAGGGTGCATCGCTCGGCTAATGGCGTAAATAAGATGCCTACCATACGGCCGCACCAACAACGCCGGTGATAGTGATCCCGTAAGAAAAATAACGAAAAAAAAAATAGACGCACCCCTTCTCTTTCTGCGCACAGGGGTCAAATGAAAACGTCGGGAAATGCGGTGCCCCGACGATGCACTGCGACTGCGCTAATTCACTTTTGTTTATTGTATGATAATATAAAGTACCAGACCCACGCTCTGGAAAGGTGAGAAAGGTGCATTGTTCCATCGGTAGGACGGCGCCACGGTACGGCGATATTGCAGCAAAGCGCTTCCGCCATGTCTGTGTCCCGGAGAGGGCCGTGTATCCATTACTATTTTCCCTTCTGCCCTCTCGCTCTATGCCGATCGATCGCGTTAAAGATCCACCCCCAGCTAGCCTATCATTTGGACGGTTCTTCAGATTTCAGATTTGAAGAGAGAGAAAAAGTGCGGAAGGCAGTAGCATAATTCCCGTGGAAAGTGAGAATACGAAACCGCGCTTCGAAGCTTCGAACGAAATAACGAAAAACCTTCACCAACATATTAAGCGATACCATCAACTGCGTGTGAAGAGTGGTGGTGATCATTTCCGTTTGGCGTTCGCCGCTTACTGCCGGCTTCTTTGGCTTTGTGTTTCTTCCCGATTTTTTTTCTCTTGCTCACCTTTGTTTTGTTTTTTGGTTTTTGTGCGTTAGTTCACTTCAATAAAATTAGGTAAACAAACAGCTGGAAAGCGAAACCATCTTTTTTTTCTGTGCTTTTCGTTCCCAACCATCAGCATCATCTCTGCCGGGTGACTTGGTTACGCGGTGTGCGTACACAATAGGACATCTTAGAGATGCGGTGGTACGGGAAGCGTTAAGAGTGATAAAAGCCAACACACAACACAGACACCGAAAAGCACTCACTTGGCGGGATTATTAAACATTAAATAACTTAATAAGGCCCAGATCTTACGCAATGGTGTATTGCCGCTGTTTGCGGCTGTTGCTGCTACTACTGCAGGTGCAACATATCCGAACAGGGTTAATTTGTGGTTCAGGTGGATGTAGAGCGGTACACTTTTAGTGCGATCGCGTTATAACTGGTTGTGTTTTTTGTTCAGTTCTTCACTGCCTTGAAGCCTGCAAAAAGATGCATTTGTGGCGAGAAGCAGCATTAATCAAATTTCAATTTAAAAAAGCGCACTACTCATCACACGCAGTCGCCTAATGCGTCGCATTATGACCTCAAACATGCTTATGAAGCAGTCATTTAGGAGCCACTCTCCAAACTCTGCAATGTAGTGTTATAAACCGAGCTCAAGAGGTGCTAAAAGATCGAGCACACTACAAACTTCACACCTGTGTCATCCCTTAGTGTGGAGATAATTTTGGGAGCTTGTACCAAATTGGTGACTTCGGATGGTGCAGTCTGTTAATAAACACACGGAGCGCAGTATGATCGGAACAAACGAAGGAATTGCTTCGCCGTGTGGCAAGAGTAAGAAAAGCTCAAGCCTGGAAAACAAGGCTAGAAAACAAACAAACCCAACAGCCAACTTGTCGCACAACAACCGCTAGGAAACCGAGAGCTGCCTCGTAACCCAAAAAAAACAGCTCTTCTTTCCACGTATCGCGTTTCTTCTTGTTCTTTGTTACGGTGGATCACGTAACGGTTTTCCGGATTCCAACCAGCACGATCACAAGCGATCTGACGATGGCGCGGTATTAAAGATAGGGAGAAACGGCAAATTTAGTACTTAAGTTGCTACAAAAAAGGGACAAAAGGGCGCTGATGATAGAATAGAACGGGTGTGTATCTTGCATCGAATTTATTTCCAAAAATTAAGTTAAAACGGTTCGTTTTGTTACAAAGCTATGTACAACGGAATGAACCTCTCAATTAGCAATTTCAAACTCATTGAAAAAAGTAAACATGTATCATAAGGATAGTAATATTTGAAATAACCAATCTTGTATTAAAGCAAAATCGGAAAACACTTAGCACATAGATATCCACACATAGATTGTATTGGAATGTGATCATATAAAAATTCCAGAGCGAGCGTTCTTCAACGCACGACGTATGATTTGTTAATATTAGTATCATCTACAACCCCTATTCGGTTCCATCTGAATCTTCGCTTACGCATCAACCAACTTGCAGGGGGGACGTTACACCATTCGAGTTTCCAGTGCCATCACATGCCGTTCGAGCCCCGTACAGACCCCGGAATGGGCTTTTCTCTTCGGAATAGAAAAGAAATTTCACCAACCCGATTCAGGTTTCCAGTCACACTCGGCGGGGTGTGGTGTTTTGATCGATCGAACACAATCGGTGTGTTGACTTTGGGAGTGTTTCGTCGCTTCGGTTTTTTTTAACGTAGTTGATCATTGTATCCGCTCGACCATTTAATCATTTCAGCAGCCCGTCCGTCCGCATGATCGATCAATTCGAAGCAACTCGAACGAAACTAAGGAGTGCGAAAGTGCGGCCCTCCAATCTACGAGCGCCATCAATTGAATGCTTAATCGGGCGTATTTCATCAAACTTCCGCGTCGTTGCCCTCTCATCGGGCGCAGAAGAGGTTGCAGTTTGAAATAATTCGAGCGCAATGATTTTGTAGGCAAAAATAATTTAACCAAAAACATTTAAAAAATATGGCTCGACGATTCGTCTGTCTTGCATAATCGAACACCCCAAAGGGTTTTTGTGTAGTGCCACATGACGCAAATGAAACGACAAATGAAGCCTTATCAACCTGCACACACACACCGCATTTGCGAGGAATCTGTTCCAACAAATAACTCCCTTTCAAGATAAGTCACATTGTATGCCGTTGAGCCGCAAACCAGATGTTGAGCATAGCCGGTGGTCGCGGCTATGCTAGAAGCATAAACGCATAAAAAAAAGCTCGTATCAATTTACACGGCCCATCAACGAAGGGCCAGGGCTAGGATGCCTAAAAGTGTATTCCCCCTATTCCATAAAACCCACTCGGGTGCGTTCGCAAGGTATTGAAAAATGCTAATCATTTTCACCGTACCACCTCCGTCGTATCCGTGCGTGTACGTGAGGTTAGCGGCACGGGAACACTATCGGAGAGTGGAACTGCTGGGAACAAGCTATCAAACCACAAGCCCATGGCGCAAAGGGAGAGGTTTAAGCGGCTCGATGTTACAACCGGCAGAACTAACAGAGCTGGTGACCGGTTTTCGGGAGAACACGAAAGGAAGGAAGAAACACTGGGCAGGCATTGAACAATGTGTTCGAAAATTACCCCCAATTCAAACCAAATTACACCCTCATTCCGATGCGTGATCGAGCAGTGTTTTGACTCACTTTTCATCAGGTGTAAAGCGCATGCGCTTGGGCGATTCAATTTTCCATATCCATATCAGGTTGAAAAATATGAGCAAACTTTGAAGCTACACCATGTAGTTTGCTCTTTACAGGCTGTATTTCTCCTAGGAAACTCTACTCCTATATTAATTGAGAAACTTATTCAAAAACAATTAATTTAACAAATCCTTTATCGTATAAAAAGATCAGATATTTTTTTGTCCCGCTGAACATATGACCCCCAGATGGTGATTTAGAAAAAAAAACAATGACTCAGCCCGTCAGGATATATGGTTGAGTTTCGTTCCAGCCTTTACCGGTTCAATACAGCTACCGTCCCTAAGGTCTCTTAATAAAAAAATATTTAAGTGCTTTTTTTGCAGTCATTTCGTTCACTTCTTCGAATGCTGTGCAATGATTTTGCTTCGCTTTTTGCGTCGCTCGTGATCTTTCGAACAGCAAAAACATCACATCGCTCCCCTCGAACATCGGTTGTGTTTGTTATTGTCTTTGTTTTGTTGTTTTTTTATTTCGTGTGTTACACCGCGATTGTCCCTTCCAGCTCCGGCCGTGACAGTTACTACTATCATGACCCCGCCTGCTTCCGTCCTTCCCATTAGCCCCCCCGCACCACCCACTAAAGCTCTCATTCGGTCCTTCCCCTAACCCGTTGCAATGGCGTTCGCTATATTGTTCCAGACCTTTTCCACCCGGGCGCTTTCAAGCTCGACAGAGAGAAAGACTTAGACACGGTACACGGGGACGTGGCCGCGCACGATGGTGTAAGTGGTGTGCCCGTGGCGTATTGTGTGTTGGATATTCATGAGCCTTTTCTACCGTGACCGAAACGTACGCGAACGAGCAAAATGGGTGTCAAAACGAGGGGCGCACGAAGAGAGAACGCTGGAAAATGCTGCTGCTGAGCCGTCCCGATGGCCCCAGTGCCGTAAATGTAAACTGCTAACTTTGGAACCGAAAATAAATATACACCCCAAACCGCCCATGTGTGCATGGAAGGCATGGTGGTTTTATTTTCCCTTCGCTGGTGAACGAAAAACTAATCGTCCGCCATTTACAATTTCCGGCCACCATGGATGATGCCGTGGTGGGTTATGAAATCGCGTGGTGAAGTTTGATTGTCGTTTCGTGAGCGTAACATTTCGCGTTTTTCGCCTAGTATCGACAATTCCGCTCGTCCCGCATTGGCTGTTTGTTTTCCATTCTATATTTTCCCCCACCCAATCCCAATACTCACCCTCAACACGAACAAATCCACTGGCAGGGGAGAAACGCGAAACGACTATTGACAATATTGACGGATCTTCAGATTCACTCGCTCGCGCCTGTGTTTACAGCTTCGATTCGATCGAAATTCATGTATGATCGCGAGCAAACGTTTTCACAAAACGGTAGGAAAATTCTCCGCTAGAAATGCGCACTCATTCTGAAGTGAAATTATTTGTGTGCACTTCTGCAGGATTCACTACTAGCCTTTCGTCATTCGCCGTTACTACGAATCGCACTACACACGCACGCACACACGGACGCCCGGCTTGTTAAACTGCACACACGCACTCAAACACTCCACGGACTGCCACCAGCCAAGATGTGCAGCGATCGCACGATCGATGGTTGGAATATGGCGTGAAAAAGAAAATGGAATTTTCCTTCGCCACTCGTTTTCCACCCGGACCGTGTTTGCGTTCGTTCTATTCTGCAAACGAATGAGTGGGCGTTGGGAGGGGGTGGTGCAAAAGAGAGAGAGAGAGAGAGAGAGAGATGATAAAATGAAAAAAAAAACCATACACCAACAACAACAAAAAATGCGCACACGTTACACTCTAGCACACGGCATAACATTCTCTTTCCTGTTCTTGCGTTCGATTCATCTAATACCGATCGGAGTCTAGCATTGGCATTCTTCTCACCATGCGCAGGATTGGGCTGAGGTGGTGGTGGTGTGGGGGGGTGGGGGGAAGGAAAGCCGGAAAATAAATCTCGCCTAGCTCTTACGTGCCCCAGCATCGATTGCTGCCTCAGCAGCTTCTTTCATTGCTTTCCTTCCCTTCCACGTCGGCTACCCACAGTCGATCCTCTTGTCTTTTGCTTCAACCGAGCCAATCTGCTGCCCAGCTCCTATCCTTGCCGCCGGCCTGCGCGGCTGCTGCGTTCGTTTGCTCCGGGCTCCGTGCTCCGGGCCCTGGCGGGCTAAAACTGCCGTTAATTACACTCCGGACCAGCCAATGGCCAGCACAGGAACACACCTTCTTCCATATGCGGCCCTAGGCCTCCCCAAGTCTCCGTTCTTCTTTTTTGCTACCACGGCCCGCTGGAACCGACCACCAGAGCGAACCGGTTCGGTGTGGAGAAGGTTCGCCTCTTCAGAACCGAAGAACGGTGCAGTCACCGGGGCGAACGTTTCTTCCCGCGGGAGTGACTTCTCGAGCAGTGGCAGCAGCACACGAAACCCGGCGAAGAAGCGCGAGTGTGTTCGATGATCGCGGCCGTCCTCCAGGCGTGCGTGTGTGTTTGTGTGTGACGGCATAAAGGGTGTGCTGGGGAACCCCAGGGAGGAGGGGAGCTGTGCGTGCGCGGATCGAAGATCGAAGGGAAATCAGGAACCACTCGAAGAAGAGCAAGCGAAAGGGACAGCAAAAGGGGGCAGGAAAAGAAATGAGAAAGAAACACGTCCCGAAGCAGGCATATACTTTTCGGTGACCTGTTTCTTTTCCTCGGTTCTTCCTGATTTGAATAAAAATTTCTTTTCATTTCTCTCCTATCTTGTGCCATTGGCGCGAAGGGAGGGGGAAGGGGGGGGGGGTTCGATCGCGAGGACAGGGGAGAGAATACGGTAATTTTTCTTTTCAACGCGCACACAAACACGGACACAGGCACACAAGGACACGGTCTCCGTGGAAACGAATGTCACACGGTGGTTGACATCGGAAACGTGGACAAGTGGATACAGTGGGGGTCATAAAAATGCAAAGGTATTTGAGTGGCGTACAGGTAGAGAACGTGAAGGAAAATTCTTTGGGAAATTAACTAGCACATCGCAGCAGCAGCAGCAACAGCAGCTCACACAAGCAGCAGCCAGCCAGCCCTCGCACGCACACAGCCTCGGTTCAGTGGCAGCATTTTCACGGCGGGTTAATGACGCAACCAGCAGACGATCTCATCGCATGATCATGATCATCATGATGATCATCACCTAGAAGCGTATAGTACAGAGCGCACGGGGAAAGAAGGAAAAAATAACACAACCTAAAAGACGAACCGCACAGACACACAGGCACACATGCCCGCTTCGCCCAGTCACTCGCGATCACGCAAGAATGAACTTTGTGGAACAGACGGACCATACCGGACCGCAATTAGCGCAGGCTGTGTGTCTATCCGTTTGCACAAAAACCGGTGTACCGGATTGCAGGCAATTATTCATGGGAGCTGGTGGAATACACGCCAACCTAGCCCGAAACGAAACGGGCACCATTCTCGATCTTCCAGAGTGGTCTGTTATTGAGAGGGATGTTGAAGATCATCGTTTTCTTTGTCACAATAATTTCTTCTCAATCACACCCGCATGTCCGCATGTAACATAACACCACCGTGGAAACTCACTGTAGAACACTATGAGCTGGACATTTTCCCGATGGAAAAGCCTTACACGTACACACTGTTTATACGCCGGCTTCAGCACGCTGCTCGCTAGCTGCTTACGCACCAAAATTTTAACTCCAACTACTTTGAACTGTGCCTCAGCAACCTAGCGCAGGCTGCAAACTGCTCTCCCAAGTTCTCTCAACTATTCACTATCTTGCTCTCTCACGAAAACCTGCGTGCACTTTCCATAGGCTCTCGCGGCGGTGAGCGAGAACAAGCAAACTGCACAACGCACGCGATAAAGCGAGAGCACACGTTGCGCATCCAAGAGAGACAGTGGCCGCGCTTTTGGCCGGCTCGGACACGCGAGAAAGTTCAAGTTCACGCACCGCACCAGGCCAGAGAGGCTTCTCTGTTACTCTCTCTCTCTCTCTCTCTCTGTTGCTGCTTTTCTATCTCTATCTCTCTTAAGGCACGAAAGAAAGCGCGATCCGCTAGCACACAGTACGGAGCAATAGCGATAGCTAACACCTGTTGTTTTGTCTCACTTCTTCTTCCTTTCCACATCCGTTCTTTCCCTTTCACACTTGCTCTCTCTTGGGGGGGTGGAAAATGATCAGCGTACAGGTAACGTACGTGAGGCCCTACCGTGCGAGATGACGCCTCACGCAACCTGCTATAGTTAGCACACAATCGAATACAGCGCCTAGCTAAAAAAAAGGCCGATACACTGAACTCGTCTCGGTGCCCATAAACCGGAATTCGGGGTTTGGTAAGATCGGAAGGAAAAGGTGCGCCCCGATGCGGTGGTAGGGTGCCTTTTCACGCTTCACGCAGCACCGGCTCGTTACTTCCGGTCGCGTTCAAATGCGATCGTTCAGTGGGGTGACGTTCCAACGGGGCGTTCTAGAGTCCGCGGATTGACGGAACAAAAAAACTAAACACATCACTTATGCGACACTCCAAATCTGCGCCAACAAGGGGAACCCGTACGGTGCCGAGCCCAAATATTCCCAACATATCGAAATGCACACTCTATTGGTTGTGTTTTTACGAAAAAAATGCTTACAAACTCTATACGCGTGCGGCAAATCGACGTTTGCGATGCCGCGAATCGATTGCGTATGCTACGCGATGGGAACTGAACAGAGTCGGTTCTGACACTACACGACACCGGTGTTAGTGATAGGCTCCATGCGCTTTTACCAACACGCCCCTGCCAAATGCGTCAGGAGCGAACAGGTGAGCATGGGATAGCATAGCGTCAGCTGTCTATGGACTGTGTGGACATTTTTATTTTTTTAATTAATAATCCTGTGTTTATGAATTCATGACAAAATATTCTAATGACATGCGAATAATTCCGATCTATTCTATCCCTTCATATTATTCACATTATACATGTAAATTCAATGCATATTTTTCTGTTAGTGCTAAAATATGCAATTGTACTAATAAATGCATTTTATTTGATAAAAAAGAAAGGCAGGAAACTTTGTGAGAATTATCATTAAATTTATAAGTAAAAAGTTCGTCTATTGCAATTTGAAATACTTATTTGACCTACTTCATGCAACTAAATAGCCTTTTAAGCAACATCAGGTCTCATGATTAAAATTTAAACATTTTTTTGTTAGTACTATTGAACAAAAAGTAATAACTGCCATATAAATAAACTAAAATTTGATTTTTCCAAACCGCAAAAGATTCGATAAGAAAAAAAAGCAAATTTTCATTTGGATTATACTTCAAAGTAAGCAATGAATGTTAAATTAGCATCTACAAAAGTAATATTTAAATCTCACCATCTTTTTAGATGAATCATTCTAAAGGGTTTTTATTAGTCACAGATCAAGAATGCTATGCGTTAAATTATTAATGCTTCTTCCCCACTGGATCGGCTTTCACATAACGTTCTTTGTCTTATTGATTCGCCACATTATATTCCAATTCGCTCCCGGACTTTCTCGCCCCATGATGATCTCACCCTACATGACCCACCGAAATGACCTTTTGTCGTCCATTTATCTTTAAAGCTCTACCACATAAGTTCTTCAATTGAAAAAAATACCCATTGATACATTTTGCATAAATTTTGGCATTTGCTTTGAAATAAGCCGAGAATCATATGGTTTAATGTGGAAACCTGACAATCCTATTGTTTGATGTAAAAGCTTCTGATGGTAAAAAAAATATATGCGCATGTTTTTATCGTTAAAAGCACAATAACTTAAATTTATACAGCTATTAAGCTGTTTTCTCCAGAAAATGAGATGCCAATGATGCTAAAGCCAGTAGCCACAGCGTCACCCTTAACTGAAGACTCTGTGTAGCGCGGACAAAACTATTTACATAGGAGATAAGATACCTATTCACCGAAAAGCGATCGTCTGCTAGTAGATTCTCACCTCCAATCGGTAATCGATACTGTTGAGCAAATGAGCCGAAAAATGCTGCTTTTTTTAAGGCATCTTCCGACAGTGCAAACATACAGCTTGGTAAAGAAATATGCCAAGGTGGTTTAACAGATGATTCATCTTTTGAATCGTGCTGTGATCGTATCGCAACAGTGTCATAACTATTCGATTCTCAAATTCTCACGATCCCTTCCCGGCCAACCCAGGATTTCGTAGACAGAAAAGCGTCAAACCATTTTTTTCTCTAAAAAACAAGTTGAAGGAAATGTGTAAACTCACGCCTAATTAATATGCAGATTTAAATATAACCGGTTCAAGCGGTCTGGGGTCTATGTGCTTTCAAGACAATGAATGATACCGGAAAAGTTTTGGTTTCTGGAGTCTACGCTATATAAAAATACTTCGCAACATGCTATCTCATGGTTTGTCACTTGCTCTATCTAAAATGCTTAAACTAATCCTATTCTAATATAAAAATAACTTAACGGTTTGCAACGCGGAAGATCTAACAGCCAAAATTAGATTTTATTATCAATGGAGGCGCATGATCATTCTCATCACAGCCACATGGTGCATGCCGTAGATAGAAAGGTCAAATAAAAAATGCAAAACAACTACAAAGTTTGAGATGACATTGTGTAAAGAATATGATAATTATATTTTGATATACATTTCACCAATTATCGTGAAGATTACAAATGTTTATTTATTTATTTAAGATTAATTTCTTCTGTGTACCGACGATGGTTTAACTGATTTGCGAACTAAGGTTTTTCAATAATATAAACTCATTTAAAGCGTATTTTGTATTTCTAAATGCCGACAACAACAATCTACGATATGCGATGTTGTTGTATAAAAATCTCATTTATCTTCCTCACAATCAATTACTGCAATTACCTTATGCAATATTATGCAATTACAAAACGTAAACCGGATTTTAAATCATTTACAGTTTTTTGTTATTTTGAAGGTAAATGGAAAAAAAATCTGTAGCTTTTACGCAATATTATCTGATTTGAGATTTACATTAGGCTTTTAAAAATACGTTCAAATTTTAAATAAAGTAAAACATAAACATAAGGTAATATTATTTGTTTACGTACTATTTAAAAAAACAAAATAAAAATTCATCATTATATCAATATGGGAAGGATGATAGCACTTTTCTCTACCATTCATCTACCAATCATGGAATTATGTAACGAGAAAACATCCTGAAATTGTGCAAATTAGAAATTTTTATCTCCACCAGCAAGTCTGTCGTCAGGTTCAAAGGCTTCATTCATTTCGAACCGAACCGCTAATTCTAATTCTACCAGAACTGGTTGAGCCGATCGTGAAACCAGCACCCTTCGGGACCCGAAATTATGCCACACGAATACGTTCGACATCTCGTCATCATTGTTTGATCGAATAAGCCGTCGACGGTTAATTCGATCCTCTCGTGGATTACTACATCTCGCTCGCGGGCTCTCGTTCACGCTCACGGGAAACTTTGTTTTTCTACCTTCTATAAATGTGAGACCCAATGGCGACGTTAGCTTCATTCACTCGGTTGTCGGTTGATCGGACTCATCATCTCGCGTTCGATCTCGCGGTGGATCGTCAAATTCGTGGAGTGTGCCGAACTAGTGCGCCTGGCGATCAGCTGTTTCTCGATCATATCCCGAGAGACGCTGTGATCAAACTGGTGATGTGGCTTAAGCGGCTAACCTTCATTAACTGGAGGCGATAGTGAACAACGGTTATCAGAAAACATCAAGTGAGTGATCAGTTGTAGCTCATTAATTAAGCTGATAACCTTTGTTAAAAGGTTCTCACTTTGATTACACTCGTACTGCGTTGGCTTGTGTTGCGTGTTTGTGAAAACCTACTAATAACAAAACAAAAGAAAACCTTCCGGATACAATCCCAATGTTGCTTTACACAAGTTCGTCTGTTTTCTACCAGAGACAATAGTTCCGGTTGTTTGCATAAAGTTTTGACACGCGTTCACATGCAGTGTTTTCGTTGTGTTTAAAGTTTAAGTTTCTTGATGGCGCTATCAATCAAAAGATTAATGTTTATAAAAGGAAGTTTTTCGAGAAAAAAAATCTTTAAAAGTTAAACAATATGTTGTTTTAAAAACAATTAAAATTTGAGCATAAATAGTGATATTCAAATATTTTTACAAAAAAACGTATTTTTACAGTAAGTTCAAAATTTAACAATTTATCAATAAATCTCTTCTTCAAAGTCTTGCCAAGTTATATTTTTATTATAAACAAACCTGCCTAAACAATCAAAATGCGAAAAATATCACTTTTATTCAGAAAGACTTCAACGCGTTCTTAAGCGACGAACCTAATACAATATCTATACGAGAGATGCCCGTGGTTAGTAAGCAAATTTTGAGTTCCGGTACTGTGCTACGTACATATCCAGCTGCCCAGTCGTCCTTCAACTTATTAATCGGTGGTCTACTGATGACACAACATGCGCTTGTAGCGCCAACCGAAGGCCTTGACATATTAAATGCGAAGCCGAATAACAAGATTAATAAGAACAAATGATCCCGGTACAGCTGTTGAAGCTGCCCGCACTCTCTGCCGACCGCACAGGACCACCCGATTTTGCACATCAGCAAATGCACGCCCCAGCAGCCGTGCCTTCCCATGTATCAGTGCATAAAATAGAGATTAGTGTTTTAGTGCGCTTTATCGTTGACATCTCGTAAACATATTCCATTAACATCGACATTAACTGCCGGTTCAACACGCAGCACGGATGGGTCTGTTTCGACCCATCCACGTAATACAACGTCTAGATCCGCCTCCACGAACTGGTTTCTTGCTTTCTATCCTTCCATCCTGTGCCATATCACGACGATCCTCTGGTGGACTCTGCCGACTCCCATGTAAACGTGTATGTGTGCGTTTGTATGTGCAAGCGTGTGTATATTTGCATGATCGTATAGTTAAATAAAATTCTAGAAAAATATACACTCACCGGCATTCCGATACGCCAATAACCGAGTCAATCACCGCGTAAACAAGTCACGTGCCAATGCGTTCCCCACGCCCGTAGCCATCGCATATCGATTCGTTCATGCTTCTAGCAGCTGCATTTCATTTTTTACTTCCAATTACAGAGTTAATTCTCACAGATTGCCGATTCTGGTTGACGGCGCCTGCTCGACGTCGGTGATCGCGATTGCCGTTGCATTACCCAGCACGCTGTTTCCTCTCCTAAAACGACCCCACACCCTATGGAAGCTAATTAAGCTGTAACCCATTGGTGAGACGCGGGGCGCAGGCACGAAATAAAACAGCCCATTCCTTCCCTATCACGCCCTCCAGCGACTCCATCACGGCAAGCTGCGTAAATTTTAAATCGGTTCGAAATCCGTTAACGGAACCACCACTCGTGCATTGGAGGAAAAAAGGCGTGCGCGCTAGCACGAACATCTCAATCGGGCTGGGACGATTCGACAGACCGACTGGCGTTGATTGGTGCTGGATCTTCGAGGGGTTTCGAGTGGAGTCGCGAAGATCGAGACTCGCCAAAGCGCCACATCGGGACGATGGGTAGAATGAAACACAACACCGGAGGCGGTGGCGCACGGAGGGCAACAAATTTATGCAAACTCATAACGACCGCCGGAATGATAGCAATGACCGTCCTTGCCAGAGGTAAGTCCAGTCTTGACAGAACCGGTGGAGGTGCGGTAGCGAAGGAGTGTCGGTTTATTTTTAACCAATGCGGATCCACTCCGCGGTGGTTTGATAAAGCGCGTCAATCCTCACGGGTTTCACCATTCTCATAGCGCACCGGTTGCGCAACCATTATCAGTCTGCTAACGAATTGTATCGACAGAACAGTTCCGAGGAAAATTTCCACCACATGCGATGATGGGAATGATTTACATTAGGACAAAAAGAACATCATAGGAAAAAGGAAGTTTTTTTAAAAAAAGAACAATGAACGCACAAAATCATTTTTGGGAAATACCTTTCCGTGCTACCCGAGCGCATTTTTTGAGCACTATCAGCACTCTAACTCGGTACGGTACCACACGTACTCAACTTCATTTCCAAAGGATCTGCAGGTTCAGCCGCGCGAAAGATGATCCGAAAAGAAATACGAAAACCCCCAAGCCACTCTAATCGGTTGATTTATAGTTTTATTGATACGAAACACAAGCGACTGAACCAAAACGAGTACGTGTGTGTCAGCCGTACGATCATTCATAAAATTTAATGACTTGTTGGCGAATCCGGGATGTCAGAATAAATGTATCGAAACGACGAATTAAGTCGACGAGCGTCTTCGTTGCGACCCGGTTCCAGAGGCTCCGCTCCGGGCATGATCAGCATAATGTGACCGGCAGCCACCCTCGTTGCAGGTGAGGGTGTTCAAGCAAATTCCCGGGCCCACCGCAGTCGATCGTCCGAAAAGCCAACATGTGAATTTTAAACTCTTCCTCGACCGTGCCGTTGCTCGGTGGCCGTTACACTTTGTTACAAAAAGGAACAAAAAAAGAAGGAGATATCCGTTGCCACTGGTATAAATTCATTCACGTGCATGCAGATGCATAATTTACTCTAGAAACCAAACAATTAATCATATTGAAGGATACGAGGCAAGACTCTTGCACCTTCCTTTAGAAAAGATCTGCTTCATAATAGTTCTGTTCATCGGCAATTACCCCCAACAGTATTTCGTCTATCCAGGATTTTGCTATCGAGAGATCCATAAGTGTTAGCATGCCGAAAGCTCGTTCGATCTTCGTCCGATCGGAGGTTAGCATTCCGGTAAGCGATCGATCGCAAATCAAGGCGTAGTCCGAACCACGTGATGTGGAAGAACGCGTGCGTAGGCATATATATCCTTCTCGACAGAATCCGTTTGCACGTTTGAAAGGCAAGGGACGGGTACCCCACGATAACATCTGTAATAAATAACACACTATTGTTAGAGTCAATCAGTCGCATGACTGTATCAAACACTTCCAACCTCAAACAGTATATCGTCCTCTCGTAGAACATATATGGAGCATTGGTTTAGGGATAAGGGGAATGTACTGCGGACATTAGCCAAGTGTAATACTTTTTCCGCTGATTCAACGGAATTCGATGCCAGGCGCAAGATAAGAAGATTCAACTCATAGTTTGGGAAAGCTTCCACAACCGTTTCCTCAATATTTAGGCTATTACAAACATAAAAAATGATATCGAACGGTTAGACAAATTGTAAAAACCGAATGCTACTTTTGCTCACTTACGCTTCATCGCTCGGAAAACAGTCGCCACGGATTAACAGCAAATTATTTTTCAACCAATACCCTGCGCAAAGGAACTCCAACCCAAATTCGTCTTCCAGGTACAGCAACGCCGAATACGGTGTGTACTGGATCCTTAATGTAGAATTGAAGTCATCGGCAGACCAGTTTTCATCCGTGATGAACTGTGCCGCGACGTCGAGGAACAAGTCTTCTTCCATAGGGATCATGTCAGGGTAATATTCATTGTTTGGAATGGTTTCGTCTAACCCCGATCCAGTGCTTGGAATGTTGAACCATTCCGTAACAATCTCCGGCTCATCCGCCTCCGTGCCAAAATTCGTGGGTTCTAATACCGGAACAACAAAAGGATCTATTGTACCTTGAATTTCAGTATTATCTTCAACGCTAGTATATTCCAAGCTTTCAATCTCGTCGTCAATCGCACTATTTTCACGGTTCTCGGTAAAGGCCCCAACGCCCCACAATAACGAAAGGATACAGATTACCAGAAGCTTCATCTTCAGGTGTTGCCACTGGCTAGACTATAACGTACAAAGAAAATGGGCCGTCTTTTAACTGTTAACTTTGTACCACTTCGAAGCCTACTGTTACTAGTTCTAGAATTTTATTTTTATTTTTATCATCGTTTGCGATCGTGCAGGTTTCTGACGAATAGTACCTTAAGTCAGGCTGTTACAAATTACATGTGAAGAAATTAGAGCATTTTGACATAATAGTATTTGACATTTTGAGATTCCGCTTGCCAAAACGTTGTGGAATTCGAACATACTATCCAAAAGTCATGTTTAAAATTTAAAAGTTAATTTTACAATAAACTGTAAACGGCTAAAACAATATTTACTGTTTTCAACTGAGATAAAGCAGATAATAACGATAATTGAAGAATAACGTATATTTCAATAAATAAAATCAAAATAACTTTGATTTGAATTAAGTAGGAATTTCCTACTGCTATGGCCTGGAAGGTAATATCCTTTATTTATTTATAACATCCTTATGTTATGCATATTATACCAGTTCTAGTTATATTATGCATAACATGTCTTGTAGCAGGACTTTTCTCGTTTTATCCATCCACAAATTATTATTATGCTGCCCAATTTTGCTCACGTACTAACGTAATAACTTAATTTCTTATGAATTAAATTGAAGCAAAAATCTACCAACCTTATGCTCACATGGGAATTTCCGTCTGCTCGGAAGCGGTTCTCGAAAAACAAAGTCCATTGACGTCAATGTTCCGGTACACGGACCGGTTTGTTCCAGAGGGACGAAGGAATTTAACGGTTCTAGCATCTCTTGGAAATCATTGACGAAAACTAAGCTGACTATAATGAGATAATCACCAGGTTCAAATTTCAATCGCCCGCAGGAGCTGCGTCGATAGAGGTGGTGTGCTCGAACGATGACGACTTTTTCTACGCACTACCAGGGACGAGTTGCAGTTCTTACTATCGATGCTACCAGCATCAACCGATACGCTTCAGCTGTACTGATGGTGCAATGTTTGATTTCTACCAACAACAATGCATCCGCAGTGAGGGTAAGTTGCGTTGAACAATTGAAAATATGATTAATTACTCAATAAACATGTCGCTACTTAGGAACTTGTTATGAAGCCATCTGTACTGGTAAAACAAACGGCTTGTACGCGGATACTTCACAGGGCTGTCGCAGATCGTACAGATGCCGAGGAGCCACAATAACCACCGTGGAAAATTGTCCTTCGGGCCAGTTGTTTGACGGGAAAGTTTGCGCCTCGCATGAACACGTTGTCTGCGAGAACCCCGAGACGACGGCCGCGAGCATCCGGTATAAAGCGGACCCGCGCTGCTACGGTCTTACCGATGGAAACCACGTGCTGCAAGAAGATGGCGCAAACTGCAAGAAATACCTGGTGTGTCGAAGCGATCAAGTCTTGGACGTGCTGGAATGTCCTTCAGACTATCGGTTCGACGAGCGTACGAAGCGTTGTTCCTGGGTCAAACAGGACGAAAGCGGTTGCCGTGGCTATAAAGAACGAGAGTGGGACGATGACAACAGCTGCGCTTTTCACCCCGACGGGGTCCATCTGTCAGCGGATTCACGCGACTGCCGGTCGTACATCAAGTGCCAATCGCATAAGTTGTCCAGTCGTCACGAATGTCCTTCGATGACCGTCTTCAACGGTCTACAGTGCGTGCCAGCATTCCTGTTTCACTGTCCTCAGTTAGATGCACCAGGCGATATCTGTAATCAACGACACGATGGATACATGGTGGACCCAAGGAAAGGCTGCGCTTTTTACGTACTTTGCGCAGACGGTCGCACCGTTGAGCAGTTTTCTTGCCCAAACGGATTTCATTACAACGCGCTAGAGAATATGTGCCGCGAGGCAATCTTCGACACCACCTGCCATCGGATACCTTACTCGACCGAGTGCACCCAAAAGGCGTCCGGGTTTTACCAGGACTTCACCACGGCACCGATCCCATGTAGTGCATACTTTCACTGCCATAACGGAGCGAAGACGAGCTTTCGGTGTGGTCCGGGATACCTGTTCGATGGTGAAAACTGCGTTCCCCAGGACGGCTATCAGTGCCCGGTGGCAGACGGGAATGCGTGTCGGGGAAAACCAAACGGCTATTACAAGGATTTGCGAGCCGGGTGCAGGGCGTACCATCTCTGCACGGATGGAAGCAAGATATCGTACCTCTGTGGACATGGGCAGATTTTCGACGGAGATAAATGCGTCAATGGGGTACAGAATTCGCAACAGTCGATTTGCGCCACTGATTCGCCCTGTGAGGAGCGACCCGACGGGTACTACCAAGATCGGGACACCCAATGTCGCCAGTATTATTTTTGCCAACGAGGTGAAAAACTGCAGACGCTTACCTGCCGCGGGAGCAAAATATTCGATGGAAGGAGTTGCGTGTCGCCGGACAGCTACACCTGCCCGGGGCTGGATGATGTTGATGCGGCTGCTAGCGAGAACTGTATCATGCGCCACTGCGAATCGGTCTGCGTAAAAGGTGGATTTTACGCCGATTACGATAGCGGATGTGAGCGTTACTTTTTCTGCATCGATGGCAAACAGAGCACGCTGAGCTGTTCTACAAACTACGTCTTCAACGGTGAACTATGCGTCCCCAAAGGATCGTATTACTGCCCGCGGTATTGTACACCGCCCGAATCTTGCTAGCAGGACACCTCAAACGCCATATGCATGACCGCAACTACTGAAACGCAAATACTCTTCGTCACGTTCCACTTTCGTACTGCCTCGACGCTGGGACGCACCAACGCCAATAGATGATAGGTTACCAGGAAGCTTATACCACCCGACTAGGATAAGGTGCTCTAGTTGCGCTAAACCTCAATGAGCCAGTGCCTCATTGCACAAAGTACGTTTGAATTCAAACATTTTTTGTAAACGGCTTATGCGGTCGTACTACTATTTATAAACACGTGTTACATTATTTTGCTAAATAAAGCTTACCCGTTTTTATCGGCAATGAGTCTTCTAGAGGTTACCTGTTACGATTGAAATAGCAAGATGTGACTTATCTTACAAATAACGGAAAACTAGTATTTATGCACAACGGGTGTAAATTTATTCTAGCTGTTTTTACTTACCCTGGACTAGGTACGTTTCAATGTAGAAACAAATTCGATGCTTAGGAAAATCTTGTGGGTATAAAATACATTTCTTCCGATAGCGATACCGCAGTCTGGTATATTCGTGTCCAACAAAAGCTTGCAATACATGTTGCCCTAGCCTCGAGATAAAAATGGCGAACGTGTTGTGTTACATTACCATACTCAACGGATGCATTTTTCCGCTCATCGATGCTGGTAAGATTGTCAACCGTTTGTGCTATCCATATTCCTCGTTCCATTAATTCTATTGCTTAATCCAGGAAAACTTATGTACAACACCTATCGGTTATCATCGGAGCCATTAGGAGAGATAGCTAGCGGTTCTGAATTTCTACCAAATTATGATTCACCAGCGAATGTGGATTACTACACATTTAAACAGTATCCTGCGTGGTATTACCATCCTTTGGCATCAATATCACATCGCTCATGGGCTAAAGAAACTACATCGCAACCCCTTGAACTGGATGGCTCATTTTACGAGGACCCTAGAATTCCAGAAAATCGTTGCACTATGCATCACCCTCATTATCATTTTGGTCCCAAATATCACCACAAGAACCTCTTCCCGTCCAAGAATTGTTTCTATTATCACCCTTGTCATCACGAAAAGGTATCTGAACAACAAAACTTCGACAATAATAATCTTCAGACAGTTATTAATCAACTCAAAAGTAAGCTAAACGAACTCAAGGAGCTACTATCTAGAACAGCTATCTCTTACAACGAAGATTCCGCGCGATTTGATGTCAATAAAAAGGACAAAATGGAAGCTCCCGAAGAAATACAATCAAATTCCAATGAGCTGGACCCGTCTGACGTTGCACATTTATCGACATCGGCAGAAAAGGACGAGAGCAAAATTTTAATTAAATCGGCCGCACTTATGCCGGAGCATCGAAAAACTGAAGAAGACGATCAGCACGAGGATGGGAGAAGTCTAATGAACAAGGTGCATCAGTGGTTCGAAGGGCTTGATTTATCTAAAATTGCTGAGCTGCCGCTGGAAGATTCAGGCAATGGTGATATTTTCAACCACATTGATATCAGACGTAGCCTTCATTAGGAACTCATTAGACAGGCTGCCCATTTCTTATGATTACCCGTGGCAAGAAATTATGTTTTCATTGCCTTCCTACCGCAGCTTGTCATTACATATAGGGACAAATTCAAACAATGTTCTATGGCAGGTAAATACCTGGCCCACAGATGGCTCATATAAAATAGCCATTTTCAGTCGAAAATTCTCAGTCACCTTCAAGCACTCGTCCTGATCGTTTAAGAAAAATGTCGAAGACTATCGTCGTATCCTTGGTATTGGTTGGATGCTGCGCTTTGCTTAGCAATGCTGGTGAGTTGAGGCCCTTTCCGAAAATTCGGCATTTTCTGCTGTATTTCGTCCTTAATTTAACTTCGATATTTCTTATCCTAGGATCCTATTATTATCACAACGCACCATACCGGCCGGGACCCCCACCTCCGCCCGTTCCACAATATTACCCGCCCGTGCCGAATTACGACGTCGTGCCATCTAAGGATTACGAAAATGTCAACTATCCTTCCTGGGAAAAGCTACCGTGGAAGCCGATCACGTACTTCCCATGGCCTGAACCGGAGCCGGAACCACATTACCCACCGCATTATCACGTTGGTTCAACCACCCCGTGTCCTTACAAGACAACGACCACGAAGAAGCCAACTACCACTACTACGCCTAAGCCAACAACCACGCCGCGTGTCGTAGTAACGACAAAGCATTATCATGCCGGATTACTATTGAAGGATCATTCATAACCGATTAACCTGATCGAGGGAGCAAAGAATTATTGTTTTTATTTTTTCGTGTGGAAAAATTAAATCAGTATAAATAGAAGAATAAATACCATCAATAAATACTTATAAGTATATAACTATAAATATTGGTTTGTTAAATGTCGGTAAAATGAAATTCAAAATGTGGTACCTATTTTATTTGCAGTTTATTATCAGACCTACCGGCCTAGCAATAATATACTGTTGTGCTGGAAGTGAGATGTTAGTTGAAGGGGGGTACAATTTTTAGCCATATACCTGGGGACGAATATAAAGCAGAAGCCTAGTTGTTCAAATTGGTCAGTCTTAAGAATAACTTCATACTGCGAACATTTGTGCACCTTGACAAAATGAACATCGGCTTGATTGCAACCATTTGGTTTGGGTATTGCCAGCTACCGATATTGGCTGGTAAATTTTTTATATAAAAAAAGGATTCGTGTTTCTTTATTTCACTCCTTTCACACGCTTAGGTAATCTTCCGTACTTCAGTAGACAATTTGGAGTCGCAGCACCAGCAATTGAATCCACCACAAGGGACAGCTCTCCTTACAACCCATCACATCGTTACGAAAAGGGCTGTATTTCAAAATGGCAACATTTCAAATCCAACCCTGCCTTTCGATTGCCATGGTTGAAAAAATTCGCACCTCAACAGCACACACGTGATTTGTATGATTCAGCGAATCAACCCTCACTTCACCAACATGGCATCCCCACCGTACCACCACCATCTAGTAAGATATCTTTTGCACATGTAGCAGACCATGCAGAAACTGTGTTGGATAGTCAACAACAGAGAGTATCTACCAAATTAATACGTCTTCCGCTAATCATTCATGAGCTTGAGCAAAACCTACGTCAGTTGAAGCAACAGCTCTTTGTCAGCAAATCGATGAGTGGTGATGAAATAAGGAGACTTACTACGGTGCAAGATGGAGCTGCTGACCATGCCTTTGGTTCGACAAATAGCAAAGAACAAATTGATACCGCTGCAGAGGAGAAAAATGAAAGCAATACTCCAAATCCTCCTACGAATACTATTGGTAAAATTTTAGTCAACGCGAATGTTATGAATGGCACGGAATTAGAACCATCTTTGGATAATGTTAACACGGATAGCGATCGGGGCACCAATTTTGAGCACGACCTAGAGCTTTGGTTCGAAGGATTTAATCTATCGAATTCAACTGATTCTCCTGTGGATCGATCAGCCGAAAATATTCAAGATTTAATAGACATCAGGGGTAATTTTCAATAATGCGTATATTTGAAGAAAAATTGATTGGCACGAATTTTAAAAAATAAAACCGTTCCGAAAGCTTATGACGACGGTTGAATAAGTTTTACCTTTGCGTACACCCGGATCATAAAACAAAGAACTGCATTATATCGAGTTATTTATTTAGTGGTTAGTTTTATTATTAAATTTAACAATATATCTCTTCTATTTGCGAAATGTTGTTACGATTACAATGTACATTTTGCTCTCGATTTACCGAATCAACTACTTGCATTCGTCGGGTGTCAACTTATACAATTCATCTCTGTTTATTACAGTGCTATGCTGTTTGCACTTTTGAATGTGCATTCGAATAGAATTTCACCCAAGTTCGGTTGCTCAATGTCGCACGCACTAAACCTCTTTGCCTACATATAGAAACATTAAAAGCACCGACAATATTATTACTTTCTATTCTCGCTTTGTTGATTTTTGTAGTGTTTTTGTTATGCAGTAAATTGATTCTCTTGTATGATCTCTGAACATATTATTTTAAGTTTTGTTGAGTAATTTCGCTTAGTTTCCTTTCCTACACTATTTCATTCTCCTGCTCAATACGACAAATCCCAAAACATGCCCAAAGATGGGCCACGCCGGTTCTAATGCATGCAGTGTGTTTGATTCGTTGATATTGGTCCGTCGAAAGCCACATCCGTCAGTCCGTCGAAACAATCATCCCACCAATCGCAAGTACCATACCGGCAGCATTTCGATTTAGATCTAGAAATGAGGCCAAATCGTTTGTAGTGCCGTTGCGATGTTGTTCACCTTTGAACGAAATCTTCACCGAGCAACCACATAGTTGACGAAGCTTCGATTTGCTGCAATGTTGCTTTTCAACCAAATCGAAAACACAAAAAACGGACAATATTCGTTTCTCAGTAACATAAACTTACGAATAATAAAGAATAAACGCTTGTGTATATTAACATTCACCCTCGGATGTAGGAATGATTGGGGGGAAGGGAGAGAAACAACAGTACCCTAAAGTAAAAGAACAATTGCTTCAAGAGCCAACTGAAAAGATGGCCCACAACATTTGAAATAACAGTAAGTTGGAATTAAGAATAAATAAAGGATATCGTATTACGGCCGCTGTTTCACCGACGCTATTCAACATTTGGTTTTACACCGTGTTATTCTTCTATTGCTCGGTAAATCGATACTCAAAAACAGTAACGCGAAACATTATAGACGCTCCTGTGCTCCTCTTGTTCGCCGCCAATCCTCTACTAACCCCAAATGGATGATAGATCCCAGATCTTAATGATACGATCCTGGCCGACTGTTAGAAGCCTTTTCCGTGGTTCGTCAAGATCCATGGCAACGATACTGTGTTTGGCATCATGAAACGTTGCCAACGAGGGACGCCTGGAAGAGATGAAGACGAAGTCAAAATGAGATAATGCAACAACAACTTCACCTAAGGCTTAGTATCTCGCAAGCTTACTCTTCGCTCTTCAATCGTTGATGGCATTGATCGCAGACGCGTACGTCGAACTCAAAGCCCATAATCGGAATGTTGATCCGATTGGTGGAACACTTGTCGCACACCGCCTTGCCGCAGTAGCGACAATGGTGCTGTCGAAGGCCGATCTGCTTTTGATCGATCATGGCACGCAGGTTCCAGAAGAACGCCCGCGTGCATAGCTGACACGTGTCGGACTCGACCCAATCTGGTGTTACCTTACGCATAGCATTCATTTCCCAGAATACAATCACCGAATCCTCACCGGCCGATATCAGCTGCTGCGTGTTTGATCCATAAGACAGCGACGACACCTTGTTGCTGGAACGATACCGAGCAGTAACGAAATGTTATACAATATTCTTACGGCATTTTCAAACGAGCGTAATGCTCTTACTTGTGGCCATGAAGCTCGTAAGTAGTCCCGCGTTTGCCCCCAACATCCCAAACGATCACGGATTGATCTTGCGATCCGCTAAACAGCAGTTGTGGTCCCTCGGCCCAGTATAGTGAACGTACAGAACCGGAGTGGCCCTTCATCGTCGTTACCATCGTTGCGTTGGTCCCGTTTAGCTTTAGCATCGTTATTTGTCCACTGTAATCTCCAATGAACACGTACTTCGATAAGGCGTCGTACCTGGGAGGAAATAAGGGGAATGAAAATAAGTATATTTTTACATTCATGCCATTATCACGCTCTTTCGTAACTCACTGCATAGCGGTACACAACGCTTCGAACGTGTAGCAACCGATCCGCTCCCCAGTTTCGGTACTGTGATAGGCGAAGAACTTGTCCCTTCCGGCCGACAGGATCCAGCCGGTGTGTTTGGCAAAGGTGACGCTGGTGATGCGAGCCTGGTGCGCTAGGTACTCCCGGATCGGTGTGAGCCGGTTGCAATCATCCGACAGCGTAAACTGTGATATTGTCCCATTCTCCTGCCCGATGAAAAGCGTTCTCGTTTCCGGTGTATAGCACAGGGATGTGCATCCAGACGGCATGTACTGGCAAATTGATGGCCAGTACTGTCCAGAATCGCGCTTCTGCCATACTCGTATCGTTCTGGGGAGTAGAAAAAAAGATAGTGAATGCATCGAAGCCAGAAGACGAAATCAGTGTTCCTGAACGGTTTTGGAGCGTGGCATTTCAATCTTTCTCTTGCTTTTCTCCTTCTTTCTTGTGGTGCACTGCCATCGATCGGAGGTTGCTGGTCAACCGACGGACACGATGCCCACCATCAAGGGGGCAGTGGACGAAATTCAATTAGACCACTTACTTGCCGTCACAAACACTGATAACACCATCCTCGCCCGGAATCAGCACGGCCGCGTTCACGTCATCGTTGCTGCCTTCTAGTTTGCTAAGCAATTCCGGCTTTTTGGTCGTACAGAACCGGTCGTTGGCACTGCGTGGTGCTGGTTTTATTTCGGCCGCCATCGGATGCAACGCAACAACGCTGGGTGCTGCTACGCAAACGGTTCACCGAGTTCCTGCTGATGATGACACACGCAAGCAGTAAGCGAACAAAACAACGTACGCACCAATTATGACGGGCGTGGATGGTAATGAGCTAAAGGCAGTCAAGGGAGAGACCGGATGCTAGTAGCTCTACTCTTGTTTTCCTCCGATAACTAGCTTTGTTCAACAGCTATTAAGGTTGGTGTGGCTGCAACTAACCGACCGTTATTGCAAGATGATGACAATGTTTTTACCAATGGCACAGTTCCTTTCTTCACCGCAAAACCGGAAGGAACCGAAGCGGACAAGCAGATAACACGACGGAAAACAAAAACACACTCATTCACACTAGTTGCAGCTGGAAGCGGACGAATCCGCCCTGTAGGAGAATCGCGTAGTACTTATTGGTAGTTTTTGCTGAACGAACAGATAACAAGACCGATCCCTATCTCAAAAACACATACCACACGCAGTAATTCTATCGGATTTATTGCTTTATTTCCATGACTCGGATGCGATTACACGAAGCAGCTAAAAATGCTGTCAAATATTGACAGCAAATAAAATTAAACTGCAATATTTCATCCAAACGTTTGTCTTCAAGATCTATTTGAAATACTGTATGCTTCGGTTATGTCACGCGTATTTTCCATTTTTTTGAATACTGTGAATATTTTATTATTTATTCAGCAATTGCACAGTGCAGTAGAAACGGATGAAAAATCAGTAAATATATTTTCGCTCATATATAACCAAAGTCAATTTTGACAGCACTATTTTCGCCCTAGCCATTGCTCGGCGAAAAAAAGAAGAAAAGTTGTAAATCAACTTCGAGAAGAGTTTAGTTCCTAGTGGTGCAAGAAATTATATTACATTTCAGTGGGAGGACTAGCAATAAGTGAGATTTTGTTTGTTTACCGTACAAGCTATTTATTAAGGGATCGTACTACAGTAAGTGTTTGTTCTTTGACCGAGCATTTTAGACACGTAGCGAGTAAAAATATTTGCCCTAAGGTGTTGCTATAGCCGCCATCTTTAATTTTCACTTTCCATTCTTCGCTGACCATTCCTTCAGGAGGTGTTAGAAAGATTAACTAAAACACCAGTCACACATTCTTCGGATTAGAATCGATAATAGTTTTCGCATCGTATTGCCACCGTGGCCGTGCGATGCGTATAGGGGAAACAGCCGTAAGTAACATTATGAACTCGCAAGATCAATCATTAGGCCAACAGGCTGCTTGGATGGCAGCTGCTCAAGCAGTGCAGCAGCAGCAGTCTGCTGCTAGTGGGGGTTTTGCAGCAGCATACGGGATGAATCAACAGCAGCAACAGCAACAATACGCGCAGTTTTATGCGCTTTATCAACAACTGCAGTACAACAATACCGGAGGAGGTCTTCAGAACAACATGGGATCGGCCACTTACGCTGTGGCTAATAATAAGGGCGGAAGTAACGCGGGAACAAATATGAACAATGCATCGGGATTTTCATCCGGATCCATGTCGGAAAACAACAACTCGGGTGCGATGGGTGCAGCCAGCGTTGGAATGGCGGGGAACAAATTTTTTAGCTCTCAACAACAACAGCAAAACCAGCAGCAGCAATCAGGAAACGATGGAATGGGATTCAAACAAGCGCCTAGTCAGTTCGGTCCGATACGGTTCAATATCAACAAGCATCCGCAACGAGTGAGCCCAATTGTAGGCAGTAATCCTCTCGTGCAAGCCAGTCAGATTCATGCACAACAGCAGCAACAGCACATGCAGCAGCAGCAACATCAGCAGATGATGGCTGCCTTTCAGAACCAGAGCGGGAATGGTGGTGGTAAAAAGAAACGCAAGAAAAACAAAAACAATGGGATGAATAATCAACATGGGAACGGTAATGGTGGCACTATTTTTATGAACGGAGGAGGATCGACGGCAAATATTCCGCCGTTAATGCCCGCAGGATCGCTTCCGTCGCCCGGAAATGCATCCGCAAACTTCCCTACACCTCCTCCGGATCTTAGTAAACCTCCTCCACCGTTACCGGCCGTGCCAGGTAGTATAGGTCTCGTGCAACAGCCACAAGCCTCTACGACACCAAATGCGTCGGCTCCAAAGAAACCGGATCCTTTCCACCATCCAACCGACGATTGGCCACAAAGTTTGAACAATTTCGTCTCGCGATGCTACGCTAAGTGTAAGACGGATTTCGATAAGGATCAGATAGATATCTGCTTAAAGGGTCGGATAACGGCTGCGGCAAACAAGGGTGAGTTGTGGACTAGGGAATGGGACATCGAACCTGTGCCAAGTGTACACAGCGAGCGCGACCATCAAGTACTATTGCCGAGCTTAAACACTGCAGTTCTTGGCATGTCTCCCAGCAAGGGTAAAGCTGGTGCCATTAGTCAGTACCAGAGTCCGCTGGGGAATGTTAAGGGTGGTAATCAGCAGCCTTTTGGAGGAAAGAAGCAACCTCAAAATGCCGCGCTATCTCAATCATTGGGCACAAGGCTTGGTGTGAAACCGAGAGGTTCCTCGGTGTCTCGGAAATCACGTCCCTCGCGTTCACGCTCTCGATCGCCAAGTCGGTACAGTGGCGGAGGTAGTCGCAATCGCCGCAGTCGTTCGTCTAGTGATGATTCAAAGTCGCCGAGACGCAAAAACCGGCGTTCCTCGAACAGCAGCGACGAAGGCAGCCGTACGTCCTATTCGAACAAATCTCTCGGCAAGGGTAACAATAAGCAACAGCAGCAAAAGCATAAGAACCAGAAAAATCAGCAAAATAGTGCAAAGAACCAACGCAACAATAAGTCGCAGGGTGGGTTCTACTCTGAACATGGCCAAATAGGAGGCGCAGTAGAAGGTGATCTAGAACAACTGAAAAAAAGGGCGGCTCGGTTTAATAACCAAGGTGGCAAAAAGATACCGCCAGCAGTTGCTTCCAACATAATTTCGCCGTTCGGGGGTGGAAAGAAGGACCGAAGGATGACTTTGCCGTCGGCATCGAGAATGTTCATCGACGATGCCGCCGATCGCGATCACGAAGACGACGACGTCGATCTGTTCGATTTGCATATCGTGGGAACGTGCCGAGATCTGGAAAAGAGCTTTTTACGACTGACAAAAGCTCCGGCCCCATCTGAGGTTCGCCCTGTAGAGGTGTTGCGGTATTCTCTACAAAACGTCAAGAAAAAGTGGGTCGAAAAGCAAGATTATTTTTACGCCTGCGATCAACTCAAGTCCATTCGGCAGGATTTGACGGTAAGTAAAAGACGAATGTTATATATCGATATTTCCAGCTGATGGTGTATTATTTATTGTGTTTTTGCGTTATTCTCCAGGTACAAGGTATTCGAGATGCATTTACTGTACAAGTATACGAAACACATGCCCGGATAGCGATGGAAAAAGGAGATCACGAAGAATTTAATCAATGCCAGACACAGCTCAAAATGCTCTACGCAGATGTAGGAGGTGAAAATCATCTCGAGTTCACCGCGTACCGAATCCTGTACTACATATTCACGAAAAACACCTCAGGTAAATTTATCTGGAAAAGAGAACAAAGCTAGCTGTTGTGCCTTAACCGTTTTTATAAATTTACAGATTTAACCACCATTCTCAAATCCTTGACGATAGCCGATAAGGAGAGCGATATTGTTGGGTTCGCTCTCCGTTTACGTTCGGCATGGGCGTTGAGTAATTATAGCACATTCTTCAAGCTTTATCGGGAAGCGCCGTTGATGGCAGGTTATTTGATCGATTGGTTCATCGAGCGTGAACGCAAATTAGCACTCAAATCCATAATCAAAGCGTACGTATGCGAATGGGATATTGGGTTTATGGGACAGGCACAGGGTTTGGGGAATTTTTTTTACAGATTTTTAGGTTTCACCGATGCCGAGCTTTTATCAACACAATTCGGTAACTCACGAAGAGTATGATATTCTAGATCAGTTTGCTGTATGTGAGGCAAAAGCTGCGTTGAATTCTATCATCGTCATAACGGATTCGTGTCCCTGTTGGAATAGTTGCAGAATAATTTGAAATTAATCACTCTTTTTCACGCTTCACTGTTAATACTACTGGTGAAGAATGATTTTTTAACGATTTTAATTATATATTTAGTTATCGGCCCAATATTCCGGTGGAAATGGTCAGCCAAACACTGGCTTTCAGCAACGAGGATAAATGTTGCGAGTGGTTAGAATCCTTAGAAATTGTCATGTCTTCTGTACCCGTGCTCGCGATAAAAACATCTTCAGGGGAAGAATCTGCGGCATCGACGTCAACGTTGAGCATTGATGCTGCTGCTGCTGCTGCGAATGCTGCTGCTAATTGTAAAAGTGCAAAAAGTGCGAAGAGAAAAGTGATTGACTGCAAGGTGTGCATGAACGTGCTGGCCAATTTCTAGTTATGCTCCTTACGAAAACGTTGTGCGAAAGGCTCTAGTAACGTGTTAGTCTTTATCTTCATTTCAATGACGTTACTGTGTGTTACTAGAACCAACTTCGTCGCACGAACAAGTCGAGAAGCGACCGGTATGTCTCCTGATGCACCATATTTGTGATTCTGGCACTTGATAATTACCCTCTCGTTATCCTCTTGGATCCACGCCGACTTCGCCAAAATTAGGCAATGATAATATCCTTCCACAAGCATAGCCGAAAGTTTGAAAAAGTGTAGTAGGGGGAAATTTTTGAATTTTCTTCACCTCGTGCGCTCGTTTCTCCTACGAACAATCAAACCCATGGCCAATAGTTATTCATGCATAACCAGAATTTCAACACAATGCGTATTAAGACAGTGTGTACAATGCATCGGGCTCGTTCGTGTGTGTGAAATATCGGTAATCCGGTGATTACAGTGACTGCGGCATGGTTGATGGCGGATCATAGCTACTGATAGGGAATGGATATTTTTACGGTGGTAAAATAGCACCTTCCTCAATACGGAACCAACGTCCATTCATGTGCCATGTTCTAATATCGCATATCGGCAGAAAGTAAGCCTCGATTATAACACCATAGCACACGATATCCCAGGAAGAGAAGCATTCCAGGGCGAAATTGGATCCAATACGCATATTGGAATCGAAGTAGCATCAGCTCATCGTAAACAGGCATATTCCCTATTGCCATACATCTGTTGCATCCTCCAAATTTTCATCGTCGTCTTCAGGCTAGATTTGCCTGGCTACAAGCAACAATTCTCTTCACACCCAACATGAAACAACTCTTTGGCTATGGAAATAATCTAGGTGTGTAAAATCTTTTCGGCTTTTCGGAAAGCATGTATCGCTCCGGAAGAGAACATATTGATGAAGGGCACGCATAACAGCATTAATCACAATCATCGATGGGAAATCCCATAGGACAATAATGCCTTCAATCGGCGAAGTACGACGAAATTGGCTTCGGGTGTCGTTATGCTGTTGCTCTTGAAGTTTGAAATCCAACCAATGCACGCAGATCCGAAGTGTTTTGAAAGTGAACAGAGTGTACAACACACGAAACGGTTAAAGGAACTATTTATATTAATTTATCTTCCGTTCTTCTGCTCCACCGTGTTCGTTTTTGGGAGAATTTTCAATTTTTAATTCGATTGTATGGTTCATAAACTGTTTTCGTTGCATATTTAAACGCAAACACAAAGTACAAACTTCTCCGCGGAGCCGCTGAACCTTCAAGATAGATGCACTTAGTTGCTTATTGGTGCCATCATTTGCCGAGCGTTGCTGATGATGACACCAGATTAAAGGAACTTCAAGAGTAAGGTGCACTACTAGCAACTTTCGAAACGGTGTTCGAATAGCGCAAATGAAACATCTGTTTTAAGCGGTACTGGCGTAAACGGATAAATAGGAGCAAACAATGTGCGTTTTGTGACCAGAGGCTTTGGTTCCCGCGAAGAAACGGTTATCCTTCCATCCTTGGAGAGAGGAACAAACGGCGATATTAACAGATTGTGAATGGCATTTCCACACGAGAACCGATCTAGGACTGCTGGTTGCACTCAATTGAAAAGAACCCGTACACGAAAATTACAAATTGATGGTAGTGAAACAAAAACACCTGGGGATGTAGCTGCTGCGGGAAAATTTCCTCCATACCAAACAAATCCATCCTGGGTTAATCCTTTGTTACCCTTGAACATTAATCCTGTCCAGCAACTCTAGAAAACATCCTGTCTATCTCGAGATATTCTCGGGTATCCTTCCTATGAAATTTCCCGTCCTTTCAACAACCAACGTTGCTATTGTGATCCGTCATATGTCAGGGTAGGTCAGGCTCAACTTCATCATCGTCGATGCAAAATCATTGTTGTACATGGACCGTTACAACAAACCATTCTCCCGGTCGATTGTGTAGGGAGATTCGTTAAGACCTAACTCGTGAATTCATCATCATTAATTTCCATTCTGCAGTTTGCCCTGTTAAATGTAAAGTTTAAATTGTTTCACGGATTAGACATCAGTTTGAGATGAACGAATCAATCGTAACTTACTTGTCGATTGTTTCATTTTGTTGCATAGTTGATCCATGTGTTTATATAAATAATATTAAATAAGAATTATTGCTAGCTGCTAATTCGTGCTGCTGTAAAGTGTAAATTTTCGTCCTCTATCACGAAAGCATTCGTTATCCAGAGGAAAAATAAACAAATTCTGAGTTCGTGGGGGGAGAGTTCCCCCTGAAACGGACTCGGTGTTTTACGTATTGTAAAAACAAATCTTAAATAAATAAATTTAAATTTAAAAGTTTGTTCTCCAGTTCATAGTAGAGATAGATATATCACACCCACGTCCAGTAGGTTGTATGGGAGGATGTTCCTTAACTGCATTTTTTCTGTACCATTATTCATTAAAAATTCGGACAACTATCAACGGGCGGTCAACAACGTAGAATGAAATATATCAATCACATTCATAAAACAGTCCTAAATTTCTACGAAACATCGATTCATTGATTGACAGTAGAGTAGAAAAGGGGATAGCGTACCAGCGAGGAAAAGGGGAAGGTGAGCCATTGTTTACAAATTGTAGACGCAGTCTGTCAAAGGTGCACCAAGTTTGGCTCGGTTGGCATAAGTGCTGCACCGAAGCAAATCCTGACTGTCGTCCTGAGATAGAATTTGTTCGCAGAATGCGTCTTAATAGCTTGTATTTTGAGTGAATTTATCGATAATAAAGTGTGATATCGACTTAACTCATTCGGAGAACTATCTTGGTAATGGAATATAAAGTTTGCAATTTTTACCTTTGCCACTGGCGACTATGATTTATAATGAAGAAAAAGAATTAACTAGAGTGAAAGCTGTCAAACGTGAAGAACAAAATCTGTAAACTAATCTTGAGACACTACTTAGTGGTATCGTGAAAGTGCTTGTTTATTTAATCCATTTTTATACTACTGATCATTGTTTGCGTGGAGGTACAATGGAACCGAACAGTAGCCGCTCGGTCTCTGGCGATAGCTCCGAGCGCAACAACATCTCGACGAACACATTCCAAATTTGGGAAACTACCGTGCGGTTGGCACAGATTCAAACGCTCATCGACAAACTTTGTCTCGCGACTTGTCCCGATGAGGCGATGATATGCTTCCTGCAGGAAACCGACGGCCAGTCTATGCTGGACATTATTTCCGACGATGAAGGTTCGTACCAATTTATTGCCTTTTAATTCATTGCATTTAATAGCGCTGAATGCACCGCAATAACTGTATCTCAACAGAGGAGGACGAAACGGAACCCCAGCTTCGCGGCAAGAATTCACTAAAACGAATGATTCAAGATATGTACTCACGGCCCCAGATGATCGGTACGGTCAAAATGATCCTTTACCATTGTCTCACCACGATGGCAGAAAAGCTCACGCAGGACATAAAGTTTCGTTCGGAAAATGCCGAATTTTTCGACGATCTTGAGTTGGTCCTTAGTCGAATGACTGATGAGGCTGCCGAAAGCACCAAACGCGAAATCATGCAATATTTGTCGGTAGCGAAAAAACGACTAGCTAGACGAAAACGGGTACGGGATCAGTTAAACCAACAGCAGCAACAACAGGAACCGTCATCGTCCTCGTCGTCCTCTACGTCGTCTTCTTTGACGCCCGAATGTAGAGTCTCTCCACCGTACGGTTCTTAGGGTGCGGAGGGATTTAGGGTTCAAAGGGGATATCTACCATGTCCCACTTCTCCAGCTACTAGAATCGAACTTTGAGTGGGGAAATTAGTTTAATTTTTATTTATATTATTTTGCTGTTTCCTTTACGAAAAATCGGTGCGATCGATTGCGTTTTCACGCTACGATAGTCTGCTGTCTTTTCCGAAGGGAGGATAATAAAATTAAAATATTTTCTTTACATGAATAAAGTTGTTTTGTTCACTTCGGTTCATGATGATCTTTACCGGCTCCCTTCGTGCGCATGCTGAAGAACATGCACGATAGCTAAACAAAAAGATTATAAATGCATATCAGCACAAGTAGGTAATCATAAAGCTATGACAATTGCATTTTTATATTATAATACAACCCCTTGAGGCGCATATAGCCACCAAAAACAAATCAAGCATATGACGTCCTGTTACTGTCATTACATTAGGTTTCGATAAGATAGTATGCCGAATATTATTGCCTATTAATTGCCGGTACATCATGTACGATGCTTCAGGAGCCATGCTTCGCTTATTTACACCTCTTAAAATGCATTCTAGTGAACGCCATGGAGGGCGACAACGTGCGCGTTGTTAAAATGCAAGGTTTAGTGTGCAGCATAAAAAGATGCATTTTCATCTCCCGCAACAAACATCAAATCTGTCAATTAATGCAAATTGAATGCATAGTTTCTAGCTGGACCGTTTAAATCATCTTTACTTTAGTGTTCTCTGCCATGTACAAAAAATCCTTCCATAAAGAAGTATCCTCTAAAAGCTCCGTTCGAAAGTACATGCCTGCCGCGCGGATAGATCACATTTCGTGCGGTTTTTCCCGCAACTCGCACATGCACGCTCTGGAGACACCGAGTTCCCTTTAGGAACGTCCGATTGCATTTGAAAAGTTACGATGTAAATACAGCCACCTTTCAACCGTTGTTTACAAATGATTGCGCATGTGTCGGCGTTCAAAAAGAGCGTCTTTTTTGCCGTTTACGTCCTTCGTTCGTTAACTGATAAGACCAGCGGCGAACGAGGGAAAAAGGCTAAGGGTACACGACGCAAACTCAGCAACTAATACTGGACACAACGCACAGACGGTGAGATACGAAGGCAAGACAGTTGAGGCGGCTCTAACAGCTCGTAGACTTATCAGCACCGAATTCCAGCATCATTGACAGAGTGGCATAGAGGAAAGATTATTGATTTCAGCGATGTGATGTGCGAACGTACGTATTTTGAGCAAACAAATAGATGCGGGCCAGTGGATTCGATCTCCAGGCGAATCCTTTGCGGATAAGAGCTTACATTTTTCCTATGCTAAACCAGCTACGTGAATTTTAACACTTCGTGATCAGACGTGGTTCATTTGTGCATCTGCAGCAAATTTTTGCAGTCTATTAAAAGGATATCCTTCCCAGAAAAGATAGTTCTGAATAGCGGTGGGCGTGCGTGTGTGACGGAATTTGTGAAGCACCGCAAGAAAAAATAAGAAAAATATGTTGAAGCAGGAAAATCTCGCTGCTAATTTCTGTGGCCTGTTGGCTCTCAGTGGAAACAAGGGTAATAAATATAGAAAAAGTTACACACATTTTTGTATAATAAATAATACCATCTTTCTTCGCAGATGTTGCTATTGAGTGGCGTATCCTGGGAAAGGAGCAGGATAGCTCCCTGCTCGCTAGCTGGGTGTCATTCGATCCGAAAAGAGGACGCGAGGAACAACGAACCAACGTAGGCATCTACATGCCGAAGAGCAAAACCTTTGACGTGCTGTACTCTTTCCCGGGGAAAGAAAACGTTATTCAAGCCTCAGTCAACTTAACTCATACTCTACTGCTTTACGTTTCAAAAGCGGTGAAGCAAGACGAATCTGGACGAAACTGTGACGTCTATCGTGCATATCTCGTGGAACTTCGATCTCAAGAACCACCGGTACAACCCCATATGCTACTCGAAGTAGAACGCAACCGGCAGGTTATGGCCACGTTCCTGTGGCGCAAACTATCCACGTTTAAGAAGAACTATCAGGACAAATTCTTACTGCTGGTACACCACGAGCACGTGCTGCTGTACACGGTTTCATTGAAAAAGATTGATCCGCTGTCTAAAGACGGGGCTGTTGACGATAACATGCCGTTAGATGAAAACACCAGAATCGATTATACAAACCCCGAGTCCTGGGAACTGGATCGAAATACGCTGAAAAATGAAACATTGACTAAGGCATTCATTTGGGCTCAATGGGACCCGGTGGTGCAGGCATTATACTATATTCACTTAAAACCGAGCACACGCACCATCTTCGAGAAGGAAGACGACGCAACCGGCGATCCGGCTGAAGCTAAGAAACGCGTGCAGCCAACCCTTTCCGCGTTTCAGTTCCATGACGATCTACCAACCGAAACGGTGCTCAACATTCCTCTGAATCTTCCAAAAATCCCCTCCTCGAACAGCGAAGACATTTACGAGGATGATACCGTGCCCTTGCGCATCCATGATTCGTCCCTCAACCTAGTGATAGTCAGTGACGAATCGGGGATGCTCTTCGTCTGCCACTACTATCTTTACCAACCGATCAAACAGCAGGAGGAAGAATCACAGACGACTGGCTCGTCGCAGAACATATTCGACGTACACTTTGCCTACTCGGTAACAATTCTGCACCATGGGTGTGTGATACACTGCGTCATACCTGGTATTCCCTGGGAGAAGGCGAAATTGATGAAACCAACCTTCACGCTACATGGCGACCACCACGTGCTAGTGTTCCAGGCAGATTTGTTCATGCATCTGCTCGACGTTGGACTCTCCCATGAACCTTCGTGCCATATCGTTTGCGCGCCATTCACGCGTGCTCCAATCACGCAGCTAGTGCCGTGTTTCGCGACAAACAATATTTGCTACGATTCGGCCACCCTCGATCTCATATCGATCACGATCCCAAAGTCTCACCTGATCGATGCCTTTCGAAACGACACATCCATCGACAATCGGCTCGCGATCGTGCACTACTTCCTGGCCCATTCGAATGGTGACATTATTGAAATATTTTCCGAGGTATTACAGCTACTTTTTACCACATAGGTTTAACTGTGATTTGGAATAATGATATTTTCGTTTTTAATATTTCCACGAACAGATATTAAGCATTATCATGGAACGGCCCCTTCACCTTGACACGGTGCCACTACTCAAGGAGGCTCTCGTAGCCGGAACGTACGCTTCGGCGAAGAAAGGACTAACCCAAGACCAACTGGCACTTTTTCGGCTGCTTCCCCTCACCACCTGTAGCACTGCCAAACCTATCGAAGCGAAAGTAGGCAAACTAAACGTGGGTCTCTCGCACGAAACCCTGTATAACACGTCCATGATGCTACTGTCCCCGCAACAACGATTGTCGCCATTCCGCAAGGACATCTGGACACTGCTTTGGGACCGTCTCAGCGATAACGGTGGTAGCAGTAAGGAACGACCACGCTTCCACCAAGATCAGGTGCGAGAAAAGTTAATGTACTCGCTGGCGTGCTACCAACCGGAGGCCCTGTCCCGTTGCACGACACCAATGTCTCCCGCGAACCCAATCGGTGGTACATTTGGCATGGAATTTATTGCCACTGGTGGTGCCACGGGAGCACGTGGCCGACTGCAGAACGATCTACCGTTCACCGAAACAGAAGCCTGTACTGCGAATAAGCAGGAACTGGTGCTGAACGTGAACCTGCGTGAGCTCAGCATGCATCTGGTGAAGCACAGCGTTAAGGAAGTGACGGGTTTCCGGTGGCTGAAGAATGCCTTCTACGACACTAACCCGGCCACCTCGCACGTGCACGCCGTGGCGACGCGATACGTTGCAGCACAGCTCGAACAATCGCGAGCCCTTTGCGTGCTGGTTTGCCGTACGGCCGGTTTGGACCACGCGCTCGCGGTTGAGGCAAACGAAAGCCGTGGGTTCGCGTTGATCGATCAGCTCGAGCGAGCCCTACAGGTGCGGCTGTTTGCCATGCTCGAACGGTACTGCCTAGCAGTGGAAACGTTAGCTTTTCCGTTGCCACTAGGGTTTTGCTCGTTCTTTTGCTATCTTGGCTACCGAGCTCTGGCATTCGAAAGCTTCATGCAGTACGTCGAGCATCACGTGTTCGAGCTGCAGATCGATGTGGTGAAGGTCATTTTTGCCGACATGGAAGACACACCGGATGGTATTCGTAGGAAGCTGAAGCTGCTAATGGTCTTGCCACGCTCCAGAGCCCGCCGGTTGCTTAACAATTGGAACCACCCGGTAAGCGCAATGTTGCGAGGGCGCGAACACGCCATGAACATCCTTTCGGGGAACTCAGTGCATCCGCGGGGCTCGACGCATCTGAAGAAACGAGATTATCAACCGAAAGGTAATGTTCTGCATTCCTATTGAATGCGTTTTGTAAGTTTAAAGCATTTGCCAAATGCTTTTGCACTATTGTGTTGTTATATCCGTGTTTGTACTTTCATTTTCCTTCGTATGTACACAACCTATGTAAGTTGATATTTTTTAACGATACGCATGGTTCATTTTGCTTTGCTGCATTTATGATTCAAATTTTTTTTCAGTTTCCAATAGTTTTAGTGCTTGTTGTTATCGGCTATTTATTTCGTTTGGTTGCACTCAATACGAAGAACGCGCAAGTGGCCTTACAAATGCTTCATCTTTGCCATCATCACCATGTCATATTAGTGAATCGCTGCGTGCATCATCCTCATTATCCCTGGGAGGATCTTCACCTTCATCATCACCCGAATGTGGCCGTTGGGAAAATTCATCGCGTTCGCGTAACCTTCGGACATACGCTAGCCTTAACGCACTTCGACTAGCGACCGGCCCTTCGTCGCTGGTCGATCTAGAGGCTGGAATAACTGGAGGTGACCCTGCTACAGATGACACAAAAGAGCGCTTCGATGTTACAGCTATTGCTTTTGGTAGCTCAGCTGTGCATTCCTCGCCTATGATGGCAACGAAAAATGCATCCCAGCGACATCGTTGTACCTCGTCTACGTCTTCCTTTTTAATGCAGCTTTGTCGGAATTCTCCGGATAAGATTTTTCGGGTGGCAAGGCGTAATGCACCAGCTCGGTACCATCCACAAAGCACCCAACGCGCTGGATTATCGTCGACCCGATCCATTATATTCCTTTGTTTTGGCTTTATCATTTTAGCTACAATTGTTATCTGCTTGGTAGTACACTTAACGTTAAAGATTCGTATTGCACCCACTTTGGCCTGGTATATGCAACTATTTCGAATGTTATTTTAATTTATCATCGCTGTTTGGATGAAATAATCCAACGCTAGTTATTCAAAAAACTACCTCACAATCATGCATGCATTACGTTTTGTTATTTGTTCCCATTTCTTATTTAGCTTACTGCAGTCTTTGTTCAATTCTATTTGTTGCATGCAAACATGCCAAGTGGCTCATTAAACCCCATGCTAATCACAAAGAAGAATGTATTTCTTTACGATGTCGTTCGTCTCAAGATTGCTTTCCATTGAATGTATTTATCGCAGATCTCAGCCAAGGATTGGGAGCTGCACGGAAGCTCCAGCAGCCGTTAGACAATTTTTTCGACCTGCTTACTGCCAAAGCGAACCTTAATGAGCTTGACTTTAATCTGCTAATCGAAACAACGTTGACATCGGTGGAAAATTTCCACGTATAAAACGGACGCATTCAAAGGAATACAGCAATACGAAACCCATCTCTAAGTCTACGTATTATTTCGTTTGTTTCGAGAGAAAGAGCAACGATGCAATCCGTTCATTCGTTCGATTTCCCTGTCAAACAAATACACCCCATGCGGGGCGTTCCGTAGCTGGTTCCATTTGCATGCGAGCAATTGAAGGACACGCACTGATTCGCACTGTTCGTGTAGGAAATGTGAGGTAAGAAACTCTGTCAGCACAACGTCGTGTTCCATCTCTGCTGCAGCGTATAACACCGATAGTGAAGCGGATAGCTCTGTTTCGAGCGTAAGCGTTTCGCACAGAGTTTGTCCAATATCGGCGCTCCACTGACGTTGTATCGGTTTGGCAATAGCTTCGAGAATGACGCTCCCATTGCGGAGCAGTAGGAAATTTGCTAATTGCTCAGCATGTTCATTTTCCTCACTTGCCAACATACGGTAGAAGTCTGCAAATATCACCGTGAATGGAAAGCCAAATATTTGAACAATTATTTAAATCTCGCACGAAAGCAATATGGACGATAATGCTCACCTGCCAATCTCAGTAGACCAACACTCGATGTGGCGAAGTGATACGAGATCGATCGGTAGGTATAACATGCACCATATTCCTGATTAATTTGTTTGTTGATGGCAGCGGCGGTTGATTCGGATATTGTGCCGGGAACGAGATTGGTAGCTTTCGGAAAACTATCCTTACCAGGTGGAAGATTAATTGTAGCATAGAAACGCTTTACATGATTGGATAAACGACGGAAAAACATGTTTTTCTCGGTTCATGTACGCAATTTCATAGACTACTTTACTTAATCCGTAGCACAATTACAGTTAGGCGCTCTCATTTGGCTGCTTTAATCAGTTTCAATAAACCTCTCTAATTAGGATATTTGCTTGGGTAAGTCGTTATAATTGAACGACAAATCGACGTATCTTATAAAAATATAATTCATTCATAATTAGATCGCCAAGGAAGAAACAAAAATAGACAAAGGTGTTTGAAAAATTTTAGTTATAGTAGAAGAAAAAATAAAGTTACACGTTTTTTGTGAAAATAAAATTCATTCGTTGTTCTTATTAACTTCAATCAGAACACATTATTTAACATATTTGTCTTATTCGATGCATTACCTAACAAGTTTTAAAGAAAATGTAGTCAAAAAACTGTAGAGAACTTTTGGTGTAAATATTTTTGATCACGCTTTATATCGCTTATATTTTCTAACACACTTATGTATACTTATATCAAAGTAATCCATCTTGCATCAAATGGCAACGATTTTAAGCTATGCAAAGAACTAATTGGCATCATTCGCTAATATCTGTTATGCTATTGACAAGCGATTTCGTAACAACCTGGTAACCTAGTGCGACCTGGTAACAATCACATCTTTTCAATTCTTTGATCCTAGCAACGCTCATTTTTCTTTGTACAAAGATATCCCTCTACTGTATAAATTTTTCTGGACTATTCATGCGTATTTTAACATGTTTGATGCATTTTCAAATTATCATTGAATTAGTTTCGCAGTATAAGGTGTGCGTAGGCAATTATCTTACCACAACTTTGGTCTGGTTATCTTACCACAACTTTGGTTTGGTCTTATGTTAAGTTTGCACGTATGAATCCATCGATGTAAGTTGGGAGCTGTTAGATGGGATACATTGCTGCCGTGATGTGTCCAACACGGCGGTATCGTTTGGAGATCGTCGTTTAATTGAAAACTGCTTGAGAAAAACGTGCAGCACAGCAAGACCGCAAATAAATATACCAAAAACTATCCCTACAATAGCCCAAGGAGAAAATCGGCTTGGTTCATGATGAATACCCGCGACAATGGACGATTCTCCTATCTTGGCTTCGGGTGATTTACCGACCGGTATTACACGACTGTTTTCGTTCGTGCTGCCCGAGATTACGAGTGATTGTTCTCGTGTGATCGTTACCGGTAAGCTGAACCCATTTGTCGTACCACTTATCATAGTCCCACCCAGCTGCGGCACATACTGCAAAAGCACATCCATTGATTGCACGTGACACATGCGGAGCAGCTTCAACATTCCGACTCCGTGCAAGGTTAATAATTTGCGCCGGTTGCCACCGTACTGTATGGTAGCGTCGGTAAAATTCGGTACGACGTAAATCCAAACGTTCGGATCTGCTAGTTGGATCCAGAACTGATTACGCATCTGGACACGTGTTAAGCGACAATCTGAGTCTCGGTTAGTGTCGGCGGCGTAGGTTACCACGATGCAATCGTCGGTGGTGGTAAGATTTCGCATCAGATGATGCGCGTCGCACAGGGAAAAATCGTTCAAGTGCACGCACTGCTTGTACTCGCCGTACGTCATCACTAGCCCGGTGTGGGACGTAGTATTGATTGCCATAATATCCTTTTCCAGAACGATCATCTTCATGATACCATCGGTCAGCATTGGGACGCTTGTTCCTTTAAGCGTGCGGTACTGCAAACGATTGCTCAATGGAATCAGGATATTAACGATTACCTTGCAATTGTCGACGTTGGCGACCACCTTCGACAAGGGATAAAGCTTTAGCACGTCTCGCAGCTTCAAATCTACTGGAAACATGAACTCGTCTGGGAGGATCTTTTGTACTTTTTGAAGTTCGGCAAGTAACTGTGTCGGAGAAATTATACTATCTTTTAGCTCTATCGATGTGCTGGTTTGCAGCAACCGCATGAGCAGATTCTTCTTGGCAATAATCTTGTTCAGTACAATGTCCATTAGCAGGAGTTGTCCTTCACGCGTGAAATCGATCGCGTGCGGCTTATTCGGATCCACATGAAACGTGTTGCCCGTTAGCACTGCCAACGCCTCGTTGGTGGTGTTATAGAACATTTTGAGCGAAGATGATTCCACCGTGAGCTGTTGGTTTACCTTATCGAACTTGTCGCGTATTTCATCCCTATCGGCGTCGTCCATCAAGCCAAACCAGGATCGGAATATGCCACGCTTTGTGCGCCTAACTATATCGCTATTGTCTTCGCAAAAGCTACCCAATAAAAGACTGAAGTCGTTCAATTCCTTCGTCAGTCCGAGAATGTTGTGAATTCCCTCACAGTTGCCGATATCCTTTTCTTTCATCTCAGCGCAAACCTTCAGCAGGTGTGCTACGGTGCTATTCGCCGTAGCAATTTCGTCGATGAACAATTTAATATCATAATCAGTCCGTAGAGTCCACGTGCTCACTTGAATTTTAATCGGTTTTAGTTCTTCAAAGTAAATACCATCCGTGTACAGTGGAACATTCGAAACAGGGCTATCGGTGTATGAAGGGGATGCAACGCAATGTACTATGGATGCAGTTAACCAGCAGCCGAGTGCTAATAAAAAGCTAGGTGTTAAATACATTGTACATTCACTACTGGAGAAAGTATAGACAAATTATGTTCACCACAGAATGTAACAAGATGCAACTTGTTGAATTTAACAAACAATACAGGCTGTGAAAAAAACTTTACACCATATGCGATATCTATTTTTTATGAAAGAAACGTCATATGTTGAACCAAGGTGCATTCATATTTAAACAATGAATGGCAAGGTTTGTAGAATGATATGGTGCATCAATAATGTAACTGCAACATTAATCAAAATATTTTTTGAACACAATCGTTATATTTTAACCAGATCTGCACGCGATCAATCACCGTTTTCAGCCATTTTGGCAAATAAACTCTGCATATACTCGTATTTTTCATTTATTAGCTCAGTTTTACAACAATTTATTTCATCTTTTTAATATTCATTAAGTGTTTCCTCAGCGCCACCTGTTTATCACGGAAAGACTTCTTTACTTTACCACGAACCTTGTGGCGAATCATCGTAAAGTTCTTATTCTTCTGCTTTTCTCGATTCGTTTTTGAGCAGTGTGGATTCAAGCGGTTATCCTTATATCCAAACTTTTCACGTCCTTCTCGACCTTTCTGCATGCTCTCTACGCGGGCTTGCTTGTCCGCCTTACGTCTTTTGTAAATCATCTCTATCGAGTCTAGTTTGACGAATTCGTTGCGTTCCGTTTCTAACTGACGCTTACGGCTATGATGTGTAAGTTGTTTCTTCACGCGCTCCTGCTCAATGCGAGCAAAATCTGCATCAGTGAAAATTTTGGTCAACGCCAACTCTTGCATCGCTTCGGCGGTATTGAGTGTTTGCTCCTCATCGATCTTTTCCACCTCCGGGGTTTCATTCTTCGTCTGGCCGTTTCTGGTAACTGTCGGAATTATTTTGGATTTCTTCTTACGCAGCTGCTTCGATAGTTTTTTCGGCTGCGGTTTAGGTTTTTCCTGTTCCACTTCTTCTTCAACTAGCTCTTCTTCGCTACATGATTCCCAATCGTCTTCATCGTCATCGCCTTCGTCTGCATCTTTTTCAGAATCATCCACATCCTCGTCGTCTGAGTCCTCATCATCGACTGTTTGTTCTTTACCTTTCGATGATTTTATCATTGTGATACCTTTTTTGCTCTTTTCTCTGCGCAGCAAAGCGTCGGTCTCATCCTCGCTACTATCCACATCAACCCAATCGGAATCTCCTTGCGAAGACTCGCCATCGTTTTCTACTTCGGGTAAATCCTCCCGCAGTAGCGCCTCTGTACCAGGAATATGGCCAACGGCGAGCACCTCTCCGTATCGTTTAGGCTTGATTTCAACGCTTGCCTCCGTTGGACGTCCACGATCCTTCTTCGCTAACAGATTAGGCATTTGTTCACGATAGAGCATTATTAGAGCTTTTGATGCCATCATAACGGATTTTTCCTTGTAGTTTTTGTACATCGTTAAATCACGCAGCAAATCTTCGTTCATCGCCAGAGGACACCGTATACAAATCTCTCGGACCGCATTCAATCCAATCGCCATCACATCGCTAGAGTTGCGTTCAGTGACAAAATTATTCACAAGAGTTTTTATTACCGGTTCAATTATTTCCGGTGGGATCAACTCGTGAGAGGCTTGGGCGGCAAACTGGAGAATCCGGGTTACCTGGCGCTGATGTGGTTGTATAAATCTGCAAGGAAAGCATAGCATTTAGTTTTAGAGTAGTAGCAATAGTTGTTTTTTTTTTGCATCGGCATACTTCCTTCATACTTTACCTAGCAATATAAGGATAAAAGCTAAACAGAAACAGCTCATGGATGCCCACCAAGCGTGAGATGACGTCCAGATGCATCAGCTTTACTTCGAAGCGCTCATTACCGTCCTGAAGCTGCTTGAATAAATTCTCAGCCATTCCTTGTGGATTGTGAATTAAGTGTATGGCGGAGAAATTGAACGACACCGCTTTCTTTTTCTTCTTTTGGGCCTGTGTGTACAATTTCTTGGCCGCTTCAACCTTCTTCTTGCGTTTTTTCGTTTTTTTATTTACCTTTGCTGCCATCATGATACCTTTCAGGTCGACTTCCCGATCACTATCGTCCTCATCGTCCGAATCTTCTTGCTGGTCCGTTCCTAGGAAAAACTTCAACGAAGCTACCAACACTTTAGTGATCTTCGAAAAGCAACCCACATTTGCGATTACATTCACCGTTTTCGCATCGTTCCAAACTTGCTTCCGGTACAGCTCGATCATGATATCAACCGACATTTTGGCCGCCTTCGGATTCGTATCTCGAAGCATTGTGTACATGAAGTTCTGTAAAGTTGAGTTGAGTTTCATATCCTTTTGTTTGGCGTTCATATTCTTGATGTCGTTAATAATGTGATTTTCGAGAAATGTGCGCAGTGCTTTGTCCGGGCATCGTAGTAACTGAAAGAACAGTTCCAATAGATCCAGCGGAGAAATCAGGTTTTTGTTTCGCAGCAAAATCAAAGCTCGGCAGAAAGTGTTGCGCATCTCCGGATCCAACATAGTCGAGTGTGTTTTCAACAAATCCACCAGTGTTTGCGGAAAAGTCTTCAGCTCCTCCAGATAACACTGGGCCACCTGGGCAAGAAACATGATCGACTCGCACAGGTTTTTGTTTTCCTTGTCCGGTTCGAGTCGAAAAATATCCAGCACACTGTGGAAGTGATGGTACTGCTGAAGGAACTCATCACGATACGAGTCCGGATCACGTTTTATTAGATTCTGCAGCTGGGGTAGATTGTCCGGCAGCTGATTATTGTGGCGCACCATAGTTAATTTGTGTTTAACTCGTTTAAATTATACTTTTTCCCCGAGAACGACGTAAACAATCCCGGGCCACTTTATTGTCCCGGCCACATGGTTCACCTTGTGATGACAGATGTCGAAGTCATGCTTCAGCATGACATTTGTCAATATTCAAATGCGGCATCGTTCGGAACTGGAACCATGCCTTCAGAGCCAGTACGCAAATTCAAATCGCTAAATGGTTGCTAGTTGATTCACAAGCATTTATTTGATTCTAGAATTGAACAGTGTTTTAAAGCACTCGTCACACTGCGTTTCTCTGCGGTAAAGCTATGTTAAATTCGAGAGCAAACTTATTTGTATAAGAATTCGACATCGATTTGTGCTACCAGTTGATAACGTACGTCTGAAGAACGAACTTCTTCTGCTATTTCTCGTTCTTTGGTTAAGCTATTCGATATTAGAGCTATTTCGATTGATAATATTCAACAAAATCCACGTATTTTTGATCGTAAACACGCTTCCCTCGTCAGCTCAATAACAAATGCAGGAACCCAAAATAAATTATCTGAATGTGAAAGTCGCTTCATCGTAACTTAGAAATCTAGTAAAATTTAAAAATATAACAGTCCTGTGTCCTGCGTGTAAGGCGTTTGCGTTAAGCCGAGTGTTCTTTTGGCTCCGGAACGCAACAGTATCTGAAAATGCGCTCGTTCGATGCTACTGGCGAATCTGGTGGAAAAGGGTGATGTTGCGAACTGAAATTGATTCGCGGTTTGCACTTTAGTTGCGTGGTTCGAGCTAGCTGCTGCTGTTGCTTCCACTGCTGGTGATGCGTTTCCGGCGTTCGCCGGAGCTGTTAGGCAATTTTCAAAGGTTTTCATCTAAAATGTAGTCCTGCTCATCCTGACGATCCGGCAGGCAGACGAAAAATTCGAATAGATTTAACACAGGTCCGCGGGAAAATGGATTCTGATATCGGCCTCGTTTGTCGCGCAGGTATGGGTAGCGTTTATAGTTGAACATTTCATTGGTCGTCAAGTTCATGCAAGCGTGCAAAATCTAAAGGGAACGATGAAATAAAAGGTATTGATTAAGGTAAAAACCTGCCCGTCTCCAAATGCCGTTTGTGGTAATAATTACCGATGTGCACGTCAGAATCCAACCGAGCCCACAAAATACGAATGCTTCAAGTAGACCCAACACGTACAATAAACTAAAACCTTCGATCATGACACAGTAGCACGCAAAGTAGATAGTAAACGAACAATTGATCGCGATGCTCAGCACAAACAGTAAGAACCACATTCGATTTCGCAAACCGACGCAGTTGTAGATGAACGGACAGTGGTGATCAAAGTACGACACACAACGATTGCATATGCGGCAATGCTTAGCCCGCAGTGGACGTAAACATCGGCAACTATGGCAGAGGCGCGAAAGGATCACGTTTCGTTTCTTCCACTTATCGAAGTACGGAATTTGCTTGATTGCCCTGTAATAGGTATCTGAGTTGAGGGGAATATATCCAGGATCACGCCGATTAGCTATGATCCAGCTAATCCACATGACCGCATTCCAGTAGATAAAACAATAGTGCGATCGTCTTAATATGTTCCACGTGATTGGAATGCACTGCAGAAAAAAAAATTTAATGTCAGGCGTTATTTGAAATTGAACCGTTGGAACGAAGATAAAGATCTGGCGTATAGTTACAACTTACCCGTATCATGTACATGGGATAGCCCCACAGTAGAACCGAAACAAGAAATAATATCAGAGGTCCCTTCGAAGCTCCTGCTCCACCAAAGAGCATTCCCCAGATCTCTGAGATGGGTGGCATCCAACGGGATTTCTTTTTCATTTCATTATGCAGTAGCTTGACAACTTCGCTGTTTCGATGACTTTGTGCAAGCATCATGGGAGTTTTGCCATTTTTGTCGCGTGGTTCCAGCTCTAGATTTCGCTTCTCGCAGAGAATTTTAACACACTGCAAATTCCCCGAAAGGCAAGCAAGGTGCAACGGAGTTGAACCGAAGTTGTCCGTCTTTTGCAAATCCACACCGGAGTACATCAGCAGACGGATAAGGTCCGCATGTCCCTTATACGCGGCCCAGTGTAGCGCTGTGTCCCCGTTGATGTCGGTAAGGTGGTTCTGCGCACCCATTCCCAAAAGGTACGCTGCCGTGGCCGTTCGTCCATACATGCAGGCCGTCATTAACGGGGTGAGACCCTTGAAATCTGCCGCGTTTACTGCAACACCGGCCTGCAGCAGCACCTGCACGACAGCTGCGTGTCCTTTTCGGCATGCCCAATGGATGGGACGTGGGCCTTGCGTTCCCAGGCAGGGTAAATCGACCGGAGCATTCCGTTCGACTAGATAACGCATCATTTCAACATTACCATCAAGCGCCGCCCAATGGGCGGGAGTGTAGCCATGTTTATCCCGGGCACTGAGCGCCTCTTGGCCTACTTTATCCACCAAATTTTCCACTTCCGAGAGCTCCCTGGAATGAAAACAGTGCGTTAAAGTGTCATTTCGTAAAGTACCCTATCCGTAATCCAAACTACCCCGATTTGATGACATCGAAAATATCATCCATGCTGCTCTGGATTAGTATCTCGCTGCTGTCGGTTCGCGCGAGCAAATTGCTATCCTTTTCCTGGGTTGGAGTTTTTTCTTCCTCCGGATGGTGTGGATGATCACTCTCCTCGGTGACCATGTTGCATGACGCCGTGAGGGGCAGTGCCCACACCAAAGTGCGAGCACTACCAGGACTCGGATGCACTCGGGACTGCGTTTTGATACCGTTGTCGAGCGCCACTTTCGAACGCACAGACTCCTCTTGGAACGCTGCTGCTCGCTGAAACTGCTGCCGAAACTATTCTACAACAAGCGCAATGTCGTTGGAATGGAATATCTTATTTTGAGCTTGATTTTGCGACCGAACAAATCTGTGGAATGTAGTGCAAAAAATATCCAATCGGTGATCTACCCGATTTGTAGATGCTTTTCTTTACTGCACAACAAGGCGCCAAAGACTGTCGAGGACGTCTAGCAGCACTGTGATTCGGATACTGCGGTGATATTGATTTTCCGATTGACGGAAAGCGAATGGAAAAGTGAAAACTTTCCACAAAAGACAGCAAATTTCCGCGATATTTCTGGAGCATGCGTGGTCGGTGTGTGGCGTTTGCTGACAACCGGTGGTTTGCGCCAAGAAAGCATTAGGTGAGGCAGAGAAGGAGCGTTTGTTTTGGAACAGATGTTGCTTCCTTTCTGCTGGGCGAATTCGTCACCGCTAGGAAGTTGGTTTCAGTGAGGTAGGTCAGTTTCACATAGTGGGCGGAAGATCCTTGGAGTGCGTTTAGATGGGTAACGCAAGAAAGGGGTTGTTTTCAACGAGTAAACTATCAACTGAATTGTGCATGTGAAATAATGTTTTGATACGTTGATGTTGGTATGAAAAGATTTGAAAAATGTTTTAATTAAATTATGTTTTTCACTCCTCCAATCTGGTGCATTTTTAGACAATAATTTCTATCATGATAAATTGTTAGCAGTATTGTTACTGAAAAGTTCTAGATTATTTAAATATAAATTCAAAAATAATTTCACTTTCCCTCACTTTGGTGTCAAATTTGGCAACAATTCTCAACTGTGGTTTGTCTGGATTCTGCGCAGTATGTCTCTGAAAATATAATTGAGCATTGGGCTCTGCCGATTCTGTTTGTATCACAGCTCAAGATTTGGTCAAAATCATTAAAAAGCTGTTCCCTGAGTTTTTTCGACGCAGAAACGTTCAACATATGGTGTGAAGTGTTTTCGAAGATAAGACACTGAATATTACTATTGTAATGGGTAAAAATAATAAGGTAAGAAATGTATTCGAAGCTACCGCATGCAGATAATCAATGGCTGCTACCGGCACTCGGATATACGGGTGGCAGCCATTTAGAAATATAAAAATATACATTGAATCGTAATGCGGTACTACAAATGCATGTGAAGGTGAATAGTTTCTCGCTTATTACATTGCATACATATCTTTCACCAACATAAATCAGTGCAGGTGCATTGGGATAGTGAAAAGTATAGACATGATTAGTGAAAAATATACGCCTGAAATGATGCAATTTAGATAAAGTGCATCAGCTGCATCAAAAATGCATCTGCTTTGAAAAATGTGCTTGTGTCAGTGCGATCCCAGTTTTGGCAATTTGACATTCGCGCTGTCAAACGCATTTCCCACGACAGCACACATTCCAGTTGGTGAAACGTTGCATCTTTGGTCGTGATCTATACGAAAAAGGCAGAGTTTACAAAGGATCGAAAATGCCGGAAAACGCTCCAGTCGCCGAAATGGAAAACTTGGATATAAACAAGCAAAAGGCATGAATTACACACCTTTCTTCACATCTTCTCTCATTCGGCCAGAGCGTTTGTGATGAAACATAGACGTTTCGTGGAAAGCATTGAACATAATAACGTGTAGCTAGCAGCGGCGTGTGGTGTAAAGTGCATCGGTTGCAAGATATACTTCAATGAGTTAAAAAAAAAAACAAAATAGTTAAAATGCAGCGGACAGTAGATGTTATCTTTCGTCGATGTGGTGTATGGTCGGCGGTAGCTGGTGGATATATGCACCAAGGAAGTAGTAGTCGAAAATGGTTGATGTTACGGCAACTGCATCGTTTAGCGCAGCATGCTTTGGAAAATCAACAGCCTCGTCAGCATCGCCGTTTTGCAACACTGGTTCGTTAGTTCGAGCAAGCGTTCTGTTGGATTGGATTTTTGTTGTTCTTTTTGTTTTTTCCGCATTAGTTAATAACAAAACAGGAACACAGGTTGTACTGAGTTCTTGTTTCGACTAGGTGACATAACCTCTATTGAGCGTAGGGTTCTTTTTGCTTAGACACATGAACGCACGTCATGGTGTTGCGGCGCTGAATAATGAACGCAATTCTTTTCCGTTATTTATCTTAAAGACGTCTTAATAAAATATAGAACGTATGCTAATATTTTGATGTGTTTTTTCTTGTAGGCAAGCAAAGCAAAGAAGGAGAAACAGAAGAATGTGGCAGCAGAAAAAGGTGCGTTCATCTGAAGCATTGCATGGTTATGTGTGTCTATGAATAATACTGTTTGATATTGTTCTGATGCAATAATTTTCATTATGACTTCCATGTGCTATAGCTGCTGCTGGTCAGACTTCAAATGTTGGCGATGAATCCAAGGGTGGAGATCCGGAGTTTCTGGAGCACCGCATCAAAATATACGATGAGTTGATGGCGCAGTACAAAGAGGAGCTGGAGAAGAAAGAGAAAGTACCCATTAAGGTAACGTTGCCTGATGGCAAGCAAGTCGATGGGTTAAGCTGGCAATCCACTCCATACGAGGTGGCTAGAGGAATTAGTCAGGGCTTGGCGGATAACACTGTCATCGCACGTGTAAACAACGAACTTTGGGATTTGGACCGCCCTCTTGAGGGTGACTGTAAACTGCAACTACTCAAGTTCGACGATCCTGAAGCTCAAGCCGTGTTTTGGCACAGCTCGGCACACATTTTGGGAGAAGCGATGGAAAAACGATATGGAGGGCATCTCTGTTACGGACCCCCGATCGATAACGGCTTCTACTACGATATGTTCCTTGAAGGAAGTGGAATTTCTAACCAGGATTACGGGGTGCTGGAGGCTGAGGTGAAGAAGATCGTCAAAGAAAAGCAACCGTTTGAACGATTGGAGATGAAAAAAGCAGATCTGCTGCGCATGTTCGAGTACAACCAGTTTAAGGTGCGCATTTTAAACGAGAAAGTAACAACCGACACAACAACAGTGTACCGCTGCGGACCATTAATTGATCTGTGTCGTGGTCCGCATGTAAGGAACACGGGAAAGGTAAAAGCTTTGAAAGTGGTCAAAAATTCGTCCACCTACTGGGAGGGAAAAGCGGATGCGGAAACACTTCAGCGTGTATATGGTATTTCGTTTCCCGATCCGAAGCAACTGAAGGAGTGGGAAAAGATCCAGGAGGAAGCTGCCAAACGCGATCATCGTAAATTGGGAAAAGAGCAGGAGTTATTCTTTTTCCACGAGCTGTCTCCCGGTTCGTGCTTCTTCCAGCCGAAAGGTGCTCATATTTACAACACGTTGATGAATTTCATTCGTGGCGAGTATAGGAAGCGTGGTTTTCAGGAAGTCATCTCGCCCAACATCTACAATGCTAAGCTTTGGCAAACATCTGGCCACTGGCAGCACTATGCCGAGAACATGTTTTCATTCGAGAGCGAAAAAGAAACATTCGCATTGAAGCCAATGAATTGTCCTGGACACTGTTTGATTTTTGATCATCGCAATCGATCGTGGCGCGAATTGCCGCTTCGCATGGCCGACTTTGGTGTGCTTCATCGAAATGAGCTATCGGGAGCGCTAACTGGTTTGACACGTGTGCGCCGGTTCCAGCAAGACGATGCGCATATCTTCTGCATGCCTGAGCAAATTCGAGAGGAAATCACCGGTTGCTTGGACTTCCTGAGGCACGTGTATACCGTATTTGGGTTCACGTTCAATCTCGTCCTTTCGACACGCCCCGAAAAGTATCTCGGTGAGATTGAAGTATGGAACGAAGCAGAAAAGGCTCTCGCGGAATCACTGGACAAGTTTGGCGAACCCTGGAAAGAAAACCCCGGGGATGGTGCATTCTACGGACCGAAGATCGATATCACGATCATGGATGCGCTCAAGCGAAATCATCAGTGCGCCACAATCCAGCTTGATTTCCAACTCCCGATTCGTTTCAATCTGAACTACATCGACGACAATGGGGAAAAGAAGCGCCCGGTCATTGTTCATCGTGCGGTGCTCGGATCAGTGGAGCGTATGATTGCGATTTTGACGGAGAACTATGCAGGCAAGTGGCCATTCTGGTTGTCCCCACGGCAAGTGATGGTGGTACCGGTTGGCCCAGCTTATGACGAATACGCCGATAAAGTGCGACAACGATTACACGAAGCAGGATTCATGGCTGAAGCAGATTTGGATGCCGGCGATACCATGAACAAGAAAATTCGCAACGCACAACTCGCACAGTTTAACTTCATCTTGGGTAAGCGTTAGGAATGTTTTATACGGAGGTTGAACTAATCTTATCAACATTTAATAAATTGAATCTTTCTAGTGGTCGGTGATAAGGAACGCAGCTCTGAGACGGTAAACGTACGCACCCGTGACAATAAGGTGCACGGCGAGGTAACCGTAGCTGAATTGATCATGAAGCTATCAAAACTGCGAGATGAATTTGCTCGTGGAGAGGATCAGTTTTAAACGGATTTGAGTCTTTTTGCATTTAAGGCGCAGAGTTGTGCAGATAAAATCCCGTAGCACTCTGCTGATTAAAACGTGTGTGCTGAGTAGACAGAGTCTAATTAATCTTTGATTATTTTATAATTTATTGTCACTTTATTCGTTTTGCTTGTACTACTATTATTACTTATTCGAATGGAATAAAGTGTCTTCAAAATACCACAAACTTTACTTTTTTTATGCTGACAATGTCATCAGATATCATATTCAACCTCGTAAGTAATACCAAAATAGAGAACATGAGTAAACAAAACTTTAAAAAATGAGTCGATTTTTGTATAAAGTGTTTTGTAAAGTTGTGGCAATCTGTGTTGTAGATTTTTGGATCATTGAGCTGGTATTTTTGTGTCCATTCACATTTAAACCAAATAATTCATTATAAAAACGAGCGAAACGGAAACATACTCCAGCTTATCTTGATATGTTCTCAGCATTAAAAAATGCATAGATTGCATTTCAACGTTATCGAGTGAGGCAAAAATAACATTATGCTTAGTTACATGTTAATGCTTTTTTTATATTACTCATTTCCCTTCTTTATTAATGAAGTGCAATAATATCGTAAAATGAAATAATGAATGAAATCCCTGAAAATAGTAGTATGTTTTATGGTCACCCTGTCAAGATCAATAAACACAGCAATCGGTTGTAAGGGTACCGGCTGTCAATTCACGCACCATGTAAACAAAACAACGAACAGGGAGCGCCAGCATACCAGTTCAAACGAATGGACAGCTCAATTTTAGTCTGTATATTGCGTGCGTAAATGTTCTCCCGTGTAGGCAGAAAATGGTTTCAATTTCAAGTTCGTTCTACACCATAAGTGCAACTTTGGGAATGATTATCTTTTCTCATTCAACAGAGGCGTTGAGAGCGTTTCTTTCAGTTGCCGTACACAACAGTGGATTTCATCGGTAAGTTGGAGCTGGTTGTGCATAAAAAGATGGTCTATCAATTGCCTTTTTCTGCTAGTGACATTCACTACGGACTTCGCTTTGGTGGGATTGGGCGGATGTCATGCGAGCTTCTCCTCGTTCAGCATCTGCCAGCAGCAATCTACGTCAATACGGACCAGCTGGTCGATATGAAACGCTTCCACAAGATCAACAGTTACGTGCCTTTGTACGTGGACGTGGAGAAACCAACCAGCAAATCTGATCCTTTCACCGTGTACCTGTATGAATCGGTGCGAAAAGAGATCAACATAACGCTACCGATCCACTTTCGTTATCACGATCCGTCGGGTCGCAAGTACGTCACCTTGTATTTGCGCTTCGTTATGGGCGTTATCTTCTATTGCAATGTTTACCCTTTCGGTTTACTTTTAGGTTCGAGAGAATTCAAGTGGAAAGCCCGACGCTGTACGTGCGATGCAGCAACGTCCATGCGAGCAAGTATCCACTGCGAACGGTGGGTAAAGCGACCTTGCCGTGCTCGGAGAGTGCAGAGATCGAGGATTACGATAAACTGCATCTAGCGGACCTTTGCGAGTGGGAAGAAATGGAATTTAATGTACGGGTAAAATCAGCCTTCGGTTATTGAGCCAGAGTAACACTAACGATGATTTTCCTTCTGCAGAATCTGCCAACGGTAATAAGTGTCTTAATACCGGTAGGAAATAGTGCTTCGTATAGCTTCGTGCTACCGGCCACGATCTTAGTCAGCTGGATAGGCAGCATGTATCTGATCTACGTAATTCTTAAAGTAGGGCGGAAGGTGAACAAAAAGCTGCTATAAGACAAGCACAACAGTGCATTTTCAACAGCCATATGCTGATCGCAGACGAACTTTTGTATGCTGGCATAATTGTTTCAAATGCATTTGCTTGCATTTATTCTAGTTTTATTATAATTACAACAATTTATAAATATAACCAATGTTTCTACCACGCTGCATCTTCAGCTGAAGAAAACCAACTGTAAATGCTTCTAAATTTCAAGGTTTCTTCTGGAGGGTTTCTTTGTTTTCAATCCGCCTTAAAAGTATCCGACGTTTTGCTTACCTTAACACGAATGGCTTAAAAACTCTTTTCTTAGTTGTTCTTAACCTTAAGTGATATGACTAAAACAAGAATGTTCCCCTATGTAACTATCACTTTCAAAGTTCCTGTAAACAGTCCAGACTGCGATAGGTTTCCCAATTCGAAGCGATCTCTGCTGTCGTGCGTTGCGAGTGTTTTGGTCAGCATTCGGTGTGCCCGTTACTCTTGCTGAATGAATTACGTGGACTAGAATGAGTTTACCAATCATCAACTAATCACTATGATTTTCATTGTTGTTTGTCGTATTGTTCGTGTTTCGGACTGCTTCGGCGTCTGTGAGAAGAAAGCATAAAAAAAAACGTTGACAATGATATTATACGAATAGTGGAACAATTTTGTCAAGAACGCGCAACTTACCGTTTCCGCTAGGAATCGGTGATTCGGGTTCATTCCATGTCTGAATATCGGCTTTACCAAATATGATGAATGTAAGATTGCCAAAGAAATACACACCGGCGGCAATATAGAACACTCGGCGCCATTGGATTGGGTCGGTCTGTATGAGAGATAAACGAAGGATATAAAGGATCATTATAAATATATCAGATTAACATACGGTGTCGAGTAATACGTACCGGGTCATTTATAACCTGCCCAACGATGAGGGGGGCTATGATGGACATTATATTGGCGGCACAGTTCGTAATCCCCATCATCGTACCGGCGTGGTTCGGGGCGAGATCGATATGGTTCACCTGGAAGCCCAAGTATGTCGCCGAGTTGATGCCGACAGCCAACGTTAACAGGACAATCGCAAGATCCGACTCCCCCTTTGGTACGAAAGCAAGTCCCAGCAATGCTGCCATCGGCACCCACAAACCGATGGTGTTAAACAGCTTTCGACTGACGACGCGTGACAGATACTGTCGGTTGATGAGGAAGTCCGACAGCGGACTGAACACGAAGCTAAGAATCCACATCACTAGATACGGCAGGGATGATAGTACGGCGTTCTTTTTGATGTCCTTTTCAAGCACCTCCTTCATAAATGACGGCATCTCGGTCAGCAGCGTCCAGAAGCCCCAGTTGTGACTGCAGTGTGCAATCGTGAGTGCAATCATCGGTGCCGAGGTAAGAATGGCAACCCAAGGGGTAACGATACGTCGACCAGAGGTGGACGCACCGATTGTGTTCTCAATGAACTCTCGCTCCTCGGGCGCTATGCCACGATAGTCCGCTGGAGAGTTGCTACCGTAAAAGAACCATGCTACCGACCAGAGAATACCGACAGCACCGGAAATATAGAAAATGCTAGGCCACCCCATGCTGGAGGACGCGAGAACACCGCTGATCGCAAGCATTATGACGGTACCAAATTGAGCTCCTGCATAGCTGAGCGTTGCAAGACGGCCTCGCTCGGATGCTGGCGCCCATCGGGACAGCATCGTATGTGTGGAGGGAAAAACAAAGCCCTGGCTGAGGCCCTGAACTACCCTCAGTCCGATCACTGCCTGCAATGGGAGTGAATCAAGGTGACATGATATTAATGTTGAACTGCGAATAAAACGACCCACGAATCTTACCTTCGCCCCACCAACGTGAGCACAAATTGGTGTCAAAACGGCCAATCCGGAGCAGATTCCGATCGAAAACAGAAGCAAAACTTTCGGCCCGAACCGCTGCGCCATTTGGCCGGCGGGAATCTGTGTGAACACATAGCCCCAGAAGAAGCTGCTCAAAATCAACGATTTTGTCGTTTCATCCCAGTCAAACTCCTCGAAGTCTTTGTTGGCCGCACGCCTATCGATCATGGCCACGATCGCTACGGAAAGGTTGACGCGTAGGGCGTATGCCACCGTGAGGCCGAAGAAGAGCAGTAATGTTTGGAGATGTCTTATACCGAGGCCACTCGCTGTGGAAGTAAAGAATGTGGAAGTATTGAAAAATTGAATTTTTACGCTAGGTATTACATTGCTAGTAATTAACAGATAACAATTACGTTGCTGTGGTGACCCGATCGGTCGATATTCATGCCTCGTCGTTCCACCCCAGCAGCAACCGCCACAACCGAAGGCCATCCTGGTCGGGAAATCGCGGCCAGTGTTTTAGCGCAAAGAGCAATACACTCGACACTATTTACTAAATTTGGTTTTTCTTTATGCTCCTTAGCGCTGCGTAGCGACGTCAGCTTGACGCGCAGCACAGCTTTCGCTTTCTTGCTATCGTTGCGATATGTTCGACATTATTAGTTTGGATCTGGGATAAGTCAAAGCACGATTGGCGAACCATACGGCAGAAATGAAAGCCTCGTAAAGCAGAACGCTATAGTTGTATCTGACGGCCACGTATCTGCAGGGCCGGTTGAACAAACAAAGAAACAGAACTGCTCGGTCGCGAGGGGCAAATCTCCACACAAATACGGCCTAATTTGCTCAACTAAAATCACTTTCACGTTTCCATGGGATGATTTTCTGCTCAATTTGCTAGAAGCAACGCAACGATGCAACTGTACCAGGCGGAGACTGCGATTGCAAGCCAGCTGCAATCTTCTCGATTGTTGCAAATGGAACAGGAGCCAGCTGCGAGCATTTTTCGTAAACAATTGATATGGCTTCGCTATTCTACGGGTTGGAACCGTTTTCAGCAGATAGCAAGAGGGGTTGTTTTATATCGAAGCATTTCTCTCACTCTCTCTCTCGCTCGAAAATCGAAAAAAATCTCTCACTCCCTGACCACCTGTTGCTCTTTGTGAATGCAAACTCTCTCACGGTCAGTTTGGTTTGTAAACAGAGTCAGTCGTGTCAAACATCAAAGGCCACATCAGTTCGTGTTGCTCATCTTTGGTATTAGCTTTAAAACAATTTTAAAACTATTATGCTTTCGTTAAAAAATGCTTTTTGTAATGCAGAAATATAACAAAAGATAAGAGATAGAGAACACAAGAGAGAGAGAGAGAGAGAGAGCGAGAAAATAAGGTAGATGAGGGGAAGAGAATGTGCTTAGAAACATTGAAGTATGAAACACGTGTTTAGTTCAAATGCGGTTTATCACAAAGCAAGTTGCATCTGTAAATGGTAGGTGATTTTAGAATCTAAATTTTCCTTTATATTACTAGTGCATGGTTTTGAACCGTGAGGGATTTTTGCCTTTTATCAAAAATATTGAAAATAGGAATATTTCTATAATCGTCGAGCAGTGATTTAATTACAACTGGATAAATGTTGGAAACTCATTTTTTACCGCTTTAGACGTTTTGCTTCAGCAACGCCTTATGCTAAGGAGCTGGCCACAATAATGTCAACCATGTAATAAAATTTAATCGCATAAAGTATGCGTACATGCATCTACGGCGAAAAAATTATCAATTTCAAGGGCTTGTCATGGATCAGCAACACTCTACATTGCACAAATCGGTGCAGTGTTCTTGAGCATTTTTTTGTCACAATGTTCAATGCCAACACCTCCCTTGATAATGGGAAGCATGCCTAATATGCTTCGCTTATCAAACACACCCTTGCATTGCTAACAATTTATAACGAGAGATTAATCTCCGCAGTCTGGTTGTGTTCCCGGGCGGTGAGTAGTAACTTCACCATGACAAAACTACAATGTCACGCTAAACACCACACACGTTCGCTATGTGCACAAAGGCACCACGTTTAACCATAGTTTTGGAACACATGCTTTTACACCTTTTCCCCGCTTCCGATCGATCTCGGTCGATTTTACGCTATCGTCGATGGTGAATACGCTATTTTTCGTACACCGACGCGATTGCTTCCGTTTCCGGTGTATTTGTTTTGATGTTTGTTGTCGCTCAGCTACAATAGCGACACTATTTCACTGCTACATTGTTTGCTGATTTGAAAACTTGTTCTATGCCTCACTACAAGCAGGTTATTTTCACGTGTGCCTGTAATTTCTATAGTAAAACACGCCGTAATGATACGCGATCAGAAAATTATGAATTAGGTTCTACGAGCTACCTTCATCCTTTCGATTCCGAGCCATGCTTGGGTAGAGAATTGGGCAGTACGGTCCAGAACAGCTGCAAGATGATGAATGTGCCGGTGTTCTATTTTCCAGATCGACTAACCGAATTCGAATGCTTCCCCCAATGTTCGTTGCATCACCACATCGCGTTGGTTCAGCGAACCAGCCCGATAAAACAGCAACCAAATCGCTAGAGCATCGTTATCAGATATAGGCATAGATGAAGTGTATATGCCATCGGAATCAAACTGCAAACAGAGCCCGTTGAGAAGGGCCTGCAGCCCTCCGAGAGTCCGATCGATAAGCGACCACACACGCCGGAGGTCAGTATTTATCAAGCAGTGTAAATTTTGATCGAATGAAATGCCACTTTTCATACACTACAGGGAACTAAAAACCCAAACAGTCATCGATCACTTGACCGTTCGAGCGGTCAAGTGGACTCGTTCTGTTTCGAAACGTGACCACCTCTGGTCACCCTGAGCGGCCGAACGGTGTGCCCTTGAATGTCCTGATGGATGATAACCGATAGAGAGTGCCCGTCCGGGAAAAGGGAAGCAAATGGTTGTCTGATTGAGTGTTGAAAACTGATCGGCTGGATTACGCTTAACCGCAATAGAGGAAGATTACGTGACCCTTATTACGTGACGCCAACGTGAAAGTAGGTCAGGTTCTGGTTATTCGTCTTAGGCTGATCTTGGAAAAGGAAAATATGCAGAGCTTTTGTTGAACATTGCAGGCATTTCCAAACCAGATATTCTCACTAGGAAAACACGGGAAGAATGCCATCTCATACACTAAATCACTTTGATGCCCTTGTCAACGATGCAAGTACCGAACATGTTGTTGACTTCCAAGTTTACCTACTCGTGGTTCATCGCACAGCAAAGCAAACTTCATTGAATCCACATGCGAACCATTCCGGTGGGTGTCTACAAATGGGACCGGGAAGGCTGGAGAAACAATGGCTCATGCTCGAGGTTAAAAGCCATTACTGATGTTAACCGCGGTCGAGGAAGCCTCCCCAAAATAGTTGACGAAATGTATTCATCACGAACATGACGCACGAATGTTCCCGTACCGGTCACGATGGTCAGTGCGATGGCAGTTTGCGACCGGAAGTACCAACCGTTCAGCGGGACGTGATCACCGATGCGCGATCGACACGTGCTTTTTGACGATCGACACCGGCGACCGAATCGAAATTCTTCCCCATCGCAATTGTGCATGCAACTGATGATCTAAAAAGCGGTTTTGGGGGTCGGGGAATCTGATTCTTGGTTCACTGGAACCGTATGTCCTTCGAGACGGTTGGGTCGACGGGTTATTGAAACGGATCACGGAAGACACATCCGAAGCGCCGCAGGACATACATTCGCCGTTTGTTTACGTGGCGGCGTATATTTATACCCTTTCGGTGTTGATAAGCATCACCACCTCGTACAGATGATAATGGGTGACTGGCTGCACAATGTACCGTATGTATGTGCTGTGCTTATCCGATTAGCGCGAGTGGCGAGTTTGCGCGAACTAATGAACTAATTGATTGGACTGCACTCCATTAACCGCAAGTCTCCTTTGACGTGCGACCGTGGAACCGTTTATCTTTACAACCTCATCCACCTGATTGATGCGGCACAAGAAGCAGCCAGTGGGACAGGCCCTGTTCGTCCTCGATCGAGGATTGAAAGGGGTTATCGAGGTGGAGCCACTATTTAGGTTTTGTGCCCGGTGTAAGTGGATTAATAGTTGTGCTAGGAGATATCAAAACTAGGACGATTAGAAGTCCAAATAACACTGAGTATTTGGGACGTGTGTGTTACAAACATGTCAACTCTGTGCAAAATCTGTTGTATTTTTATATCGCTACATAGTTTCACTTTTAACTAAATGAAGTGCAAATTGTCAGTACACCGTTGAGCAATAATATTAGCTTTATAAGCTAAGTGAATTTGGCAAAAATGCGGGGAAGCTTTGGAATGCAAACTATTCTAAATGTTATGTTACGCAAATCATGACGCAGTATTTCCATAACTCACGTGTGTGTATGTATGGCATTCCCTTTATCTAGAACTCCATTGATCATGTAAACGCCCGGCAGTATTGACATTCACAGCCGGCAATCCAAAAGCACGTGTTCGTGTCGAACGGAATTGCCAACGGCCGGAATAAGCTTTAAACACAAATCGGCGCCCTATGGAGTTTTCCGCCTGCTGATACTCCCGGTACCGCTCACAATGGATAGGCAGCTCATAAATCACCCGACTTCCACCTGATGTACTGCTGCTGCTGCCACCGGTTAATGTCAACGAAGCTTTCCGCCAGCATCGATCAGGCACTGATTGATGTGCCTAAACCCGACGCGCGGATGCATGTTTTGTGCGATGGGAAAAAAAATCGCATCAAAACCCATCGCATGTCACAACGTTGGCCGTTCGTCGATGTCTATCCGGTGAATCGACACGAAACACGACAACTTCCTTCCGTGGCACGATCACGATCACAGTGGAGGCTGCAAGGGCTGCCAGAACGAGAGGGATCGGACCCGTGCCTCAGACTCCGGCAGAGGCGTACGCGAGAGAACATCGAAATCAGTCACACCGGAGGACAGGGTTATTGTCGTTTTGAGGAAACAGCTCTAAACAACCGATCGGAACCGGCCTCATGAGGCTCCGGATGGGGACCGGCAGTGGTGGATGCGGACCCTGCCATGTCCAAAGGGGCAGCCTTCGGGGGTTCATGGTGCAGGAGTTGGCGACAAAAAAAACCCCGTGGGGAACTCGTTTTGTTTACAAACATCGTCAAACAACCGCTTGATCGCGTGATCTTTGCGCGTTCGCGATCCTTTTCGTCAAGTGAGAGTGAGAGAGAAATAGAGGAGTTTTGGGATCGGAATTCGCTTCGGTTCGGTGCAAATATTTAGCTACGGTCGCATTTTGTGGCCTCCGTTTTGCCAGGTCTCCGAGAATTGCCTTCACCTTTTCACAGTGGCTTGCGAGGTGGCGAAAGTCCGTCTACACGATCCTGCTGGATGCCACTGCCGCTAGAAGGAACAAAATCGTGCTGGGATTTTTTTGTTCTGTTCCGTTTGTTGGCACGTTTTGTTTTGCTAACCCGTATTATATTCTCGTTCGCTCACAACCCAACGGACGAGTCGCGAAGTGCGTCGACATGCTAGCTCGGTTTGCCCAAGGACGGTCAAGGTTTTTGGAAAGGATTCGATCCGCTGCACGCCGGGTGGACGACACGCGTACCGTTCCGGTGAGTCGCACGACCCGATCCGTGCTGGTTCGATGGGGTTGAAAAGAAGGAAAGGAAGGAAGAAAAAAAAGACATCCTTCCTAAAGCCACGCTAGACGGCCCACGATCGGTGGCCAGGTGCCGAGCAATTCGAGTGAAATAAATAAGCAGATATTGCGGAAGACTGCGGAAGCCGATTGCGATAAAAACCGCACGCTTACGACCACCAGAAATAGCTCTCCATGCGCGGTAGCAGGTTAAGGAACTGCGGGTTTTTGTAGTGCCTGGGTTTAGTGAAACCCTACCACGATCCGGGAAGGTCACACCTGTACGCTGGTGGGTGCTGGTTTCGACCGTTCAAACCCATCCAGCCATGTCTGCTGTTTTTTTTTGCTGCAGATGTGAATTGCGATTCTTTGTTGGCCGAACGGGAAACTTGGCCAAATCCCTTTTCCGGCGTGCTGCTCCAGGCCGGTTGTGTCTCCACCCCCATCAAAACATCTCGCCAGGAAGGGGACAATATTCGACATTTAAACAAAAACGAGAACCAGCTCCAGAATGATAGCTTGAGCCGGTTCTATTTAGGCTGCGACTCACTCTTAACGTTTTACAGCCTTTTGCACCTGCTTGGGGGATTGTTTTGGGAAAAAGAACCGAGTGATTGTTCACCGAGGGGTGTGTTTGAATTCCGTCTTTGTCTACTTTGTTAATTTGTTTGCTTGGCGCAAGAATCGTGGCATCAAACGTGAAGGCACTGAAATGCCATCGTACGATGCTCGTTGTTGGAATACTGGGATGGCTTTGTTTTCATCCTTTGATTGTTTATGAAAATTGCTTATTTGTTTTGCACAGACTAATTTACCATAATGGTAACAATGTGGAGCGAGCGCTCCAGAGATTTAACGTGTTTTTCGAGTATGTTCGTTCTATGTAACTTTAACTGAACCCTGCTCAACAATCTACAATAAACCAGCTTCTAATAGGTTTACACCACAGGTCTACTTCCAACAGAGTTTACAACATCTTACAAATCGAGAACAACAAAGCCACAGTGTGTAGAACATAGCACTGTAAATATTCGTTTTCAAAACAGAACAAAACCACGTGTCGATAACGTATTAAACTTCGAATACAACGAGCTAGCGGATTTCAGCCAATACTTACGCGCTTTTCCATCGCCTTCAGCTGCCTTCATCTGCTCCATATCCTTCGTCGTCCCGTTGCTGACTTCCCGTACCGTTTCGGAGCCCATCGTCACACAATATTTTCGAACCGCGTGTTTTCGCCCAACAACTTACAGGACAAAAGTATGTACAGTGATTTACTCCTTCAAAAGAGTCCTGCTCGGGACGGGAGCTGCAATTTAATAAGACGGATTCTTCGATTCCCTGGCGCAAAATCAACACATGGCAAGGATGTGCTTGCGCAGGTTGCGGCCACAGGACAGTATCACTAAACACACCTAATGGCACCTAATGGTAGCAACGCAAACGATCACTCGTGACGCTCATCTACGCGCTTGACGATCGAGAGAAGCTGAACGGAATGAACCTGAACAAAGGCGAGCTGCTCGAACAGCACGCACCAAAATCTACGCGAACAGCAGCACCTCAGCACCGAATGGAGGTACTCGATTGAATGCAGAAACAATCGATCGTTCGAGCCTGATAAAGCGTGAAATGGCCTGCCCGGGCCCAGTGCCCGCCATCCATCGCTCGTTCGCGCATGAACAACCACACACGCACAAATGCACCTGTTGCGGGCGTTCGAAACACTCGGCCACTCCACCATGAAGCGCAACTGCACTAAGCTATCCCCGATCGCTAGTACTTGTCGCTAGTAGTGAGTTCTGATCCCCCTCCTCATTGGACGCTGACAGATCGGTACACTAATCGATGGCGCTCGACGCAGCGTTGCGTGCAGGTGTTGGTTTAAACGAGAGCCATGCGCTGGCTCGGCATGACTACGTGGGGTTCTATTTCGGCGTACCGAAATGAGATCCATTTTGTCCGGTGGCGATGACGATGGGCGATTCCAAAGGGAATGTCTCCGCTTCCTGCAATTAAATGCCATTCCCCCGCGTAGTAGTATGAGGGTTATCAGGACGCGCGAGTGACGTTGTGCATCACACAGCCAGCCCGTGACACTAGCTGACTGACGCCATACGCATACTCCAGTCTGAGGTCGTGAGTCCTGCGATGAGTAAATGGAAACTCTGCCTCAAGTGCATCGTCTACAGGAGTGCATCTTCCCACTGATAGGGTGCTTCCGTCCCGTATCAACCTCCCGGTACTGGTAATAGCCAGTTTTGGAAGCAAGTATAGGAACGCTGGCATGATTGTGCGCTGATTAATTAACCCAGGCGCGTTTCGCTACACGTGGGAAAGTATCACACGATGCGATCGCGCTTGTTCGCACAATCGCGCGCCCATTTTCCGGAATGTCGGCCCGGGCCTGTAGAATGATGTTATTCACGCACCAACAGCCGGATGGGAAGGGTATCCTCATGACAGTTCCGGGCTCCGGGTGGTGGGTCTCGCTCGGAAGGATGATGCGGCTGCGAGGTCCTGCAAGTGGGACGTACCGGGCGATCATAATCGCGGCTAATAGGACGATTTTAAGGAAACGGCGAGATTCCATAAATGTGCCGTTTAATGTCAATTAGATCTTCAAGTACAGGGTTACATCAGCTGCAGCTTGTAGTGTGAGGCAAGCACGCGTGTGCCTTCGTGCGTGCGTACGCCTGGTGGCACGTGACCGGTGGCCGCACTCGAGCCGCCCCAGTCCGTAAACGCACACTTACCCGGTGTGGTGTTCAATAAATTTTTGAGTGAATGTTAATTAGACACGCGGGCACGTTGACACTCCACTTTGGCAATGGAACGGGCGTCGGGTTAGGGTCAACCGGGCGAACGACGCGTGTTGCGTTTGAATGGGGGGTGGGGGTGGGCTGCTAAAATGCGGCAACCCGCGGCTGATGAGCTGTTATCCTTTCGGGAAGCTTTGGCATGATGGGGCAGGTGTGGTGTTGGATGGAATTGCGCATTGGCGTTTGGGTTATGTTTTGGTCCTTGAACTTTGAACAAACATCCACCAGTGGCGACGTGTTGGAAACTCTCCGGAAGTGTGGACGAACGTAAAAGATATGAGAATGCGTTTACCTTGATTGCGGTGATTGTCAGCAGCACTTGAAACTTGAAAAAAACCTGTAGAAGCTAAGAAACCCCGCGAATCACTTTCTATCACACATCACGCTATCACTTTCACGGGGACGACGGCTGACTGTACCGGCAACTGTTCATGTCGTTCTTGATCATATAGTGTTCTTCTAATGTACATCAGTTCATCATCAGTGCAATGTCACTTTATCAAAGGATATAGTCGATCGTATGAGCGATGACTCTCTGCATCTCACGTAACATCCTCTCGGTGTGTGGCCGCGATGCACGGGTCACATGAATGAACGGCGGGTGATGGAAACGGATATGCTGCTAGAACAACAAGGAGAGCCGTTTAATAAACAGCCTTCAGGTGGCGACGAGTGTGCGTTACACCTTTGCTTCCAAAACATGTTTCCTATTTGGTCGTCGGCACGCACGAATGGTGGAATGGAAATTTATGATGATGAAACATGGGCAAGTACAAGCTTCCTCTGACGCGAACGTGCCGCAATTGTAGATGACTTAATTTTCAAGGAGCAGGATTGTGGTGTGAAAATACTTATAAAATCAAAGATAAACTATGTAAGCATGATAGCTAGGGTTAGCTATGGGATTTGATAAGTAAATGCATGATCTTCTCCCTGTGTCCTAATTTGGAATTTTGAAAGCAATTGTTAAGCCTAAATGTAAAAAGCATGCGCCCAATGCAAGAATACTGTATTCGTCGACATGTTGCCACGTGGTCACTTTTCACAGAGTGCATTAAATTTTATTTCGTTTCGCTAATTCACTTGCTTTTATCCATAATACTACCCATTGTTTCTCGAAAGCTTGCAGGTGGCTAATGTATTTTGTTTGCATACCTTGAGGCGTATAGTAAATAAGCTCGCTTTCTATTATTAACAGCTTGTTGGGTGAGTTTACTAGGAAAATTTCCACGTATTGTCTATGTTGAAGCTTATTTTATTATTTTTACAGCACAAAAATCTATAGAAATAAAAGAAAGCACAGGAATATTTAAAATGAAACCATAATAAACCTTTTGTTGAAACGATTTTCATAAGCTTTCTCCATAGATCGATAAGTTGTTAGAACAATCAATGCTTATAATTTATCTTGTCTAATCCAAATTTTCTTTACAATTACTTTCGTCCTATGCCAAAGTATTAGTCGGGAAACAAATACGAAAAAATACGTGCACTATCAAACCATGTGACGAATTATTTTAACATGCAAGTTAGTTAGTAAGTTGATTTTAAATTTGAACTTCTTTATGCAAACCGTGTTTAAAATCTGATATTGGCATTCAACCAAATTAATCGCAGATAGCTGGTAGCAATAAAGTCAGCACAATTAAATTATACACGAGTGGGTTAGATGCATATTTTATACGTGTTGCTTTTACCCCATGATTGTAGAACGATGTCGTTAAATTTCTTCCACCTTTTATCTAATAAAGTTGTTGATCGTCGTTTAATCCCTAACTGTTTGATTCCGACCGTCAATGTGATTGCGAAAAAAAAATTAATTGAACGATAATTGAAACTCGTAATTTAATAAGGATGTTTCAATTGGTCGGTTACGCGATTTTTTGCAGCACATGTCAAGAGCATATCAAACCGCATGCATCCTTGATTGACCGGCCAACCTTCATGGGCGGGCTGAGGGGTGAGCGAACAAAAAAAATGGATCTATAATTTCCATCACACTCAGAGGCCACGAGAGTGCGTCGTGCGATCAGAAGGAAATAATGATTTTCCGATCGCCACACGTATTGAATCGCGCGCGTGCTAAAGTTCAAGGCGGAACGAATCATTTGTGTTTAGTATGCGAAAATATAGCTGCCTTTTTTTTCAGCTAACTGGTTAACCAATGCTTCACTATCAGCTCAATCGATAAAAGCTCAGCAATGTGCTGGATACGCACTGGAACTGCTCGAATCGATGCCCGAACGTGCCAGGAAAGCGGTTTTGTTCACAACACCGGTGTAGCACATCACGGAAATCGTTTCCGCTCAAGGACGAACCCAAATAATACCTCAACCCGTTTCGACGTGGTGAAACAGCGACTCGTCGATTTTTTAATGGAAACCTTTACGTTTTTTGCTCGGGATATCGCGACCGAGGCTTACGCAACGTGATAATTGTGTGCTTTTAGGTGTGAAAATCGAACGGCACACCGATTACGCTTATCAGTGCACCTCGAGAGACAGCAGATATTGCACGGGATTGTTCGGCTTTCAACTGTACGATCGGCAGGAGAGGACTCCAGCCTCTACATCGTATCCTAGAAAGCACTGGGTCACGGGATCCATTTGCCCGATTGTTCCATTCCCCGGGCTCGATTGCTAATTCAACCCGTCACGCGTATTGATCTATTCATTCACTTTTTTTGTTCATAACTTGCAACCCTTGTTCCTAACGCTGCCCGTTTAATTACATCCCCCGATTTCGCACGCAGGCGCATCGATCATCGCATGCAACCTCGCCGTACTGTCTGCCGGGGGTTTGTTGAAGCAGCGTGTGCCACTGACAGCTCCAACGACACGTTCCGGCCAGCCGGGGGTGAATCGGGCGCGTGCCAAAGCACCGAAGCTAACTCTCGAACATCCGATTTCGCGCGCCCACCCAACGTGTTCGGCCCACCCGAGCGTCCGCGGACGGACATTTTGTTCCTGTTTCGTGGATCGCATTCTACGGAACGTGCGATCGCGATCGCGCTTGATCTTGAATGAATGACGAGTGAGCGAACCAGCACGATGGGTGGGTGGGTGGCTTGGGAGGGGGTGAATTCACACAGAACGTCACAACCGTTGAGCCGCAGGGGGACCGATCGCGATCGCGCGCACGATTCATATATAAGAGCGTGTGGCGGTGGCCGAAGGAGTTTAGTTTGAGCCTGATAGCTACGAACGCAGCAAGGTTTGCGTGTGTGTGTGCGTGCGTGTGCGTGTGCGATAGAGTGAGTGAAAGTGCGCGTGCCAGTGTGTCCTGTTTTGCTGTGCGATCGCATCCCATCCTACTGCGCCCGTGATCCTTCGGAGCAGTGCCTACACCTGAATCCCGGATTCCCGGCAGCGAAACTCACCCTCACACCGTGCCTTTGGGGAATACCGTGCCAGCAGGTTGCCTGATCGACACTCCGGAAGGAAGGCGCAACAGCAAAAAGGACAGCAAAAGGACGCACCATGCCCGCCAACGGAGTGTGCAGCGTTGGGTTGGAGGTGATCGAGGATACGGCCACGTATGCTAGCGGATCGGATAGTGCTGGCGTGTCGGAGGACGAGGATGTCCAGCAGCTGTTCGTCAATGGGACGCACCGGGTGTCGAGTGTGACACCGGTGAAGAAGGTGGACTCGCGCATCAGCAAGCAATCCCTCGGGGATGAGAGCAGATCGGGTGTGTCCGATCGACGGTATGCGAGTCTCCCGAGTCGGGATCAGCATCAGCAATTTTTGACCGAATTCCTCACGGAGGTGCTCAATTCGGCCGTCTTCAATGCAACGGATCGCGCCAATAAGGTCCTTAATTGGGTTGATCCCGAGGAGCTGAAGAGGACCCTCGATTTGGCGCTTAAGGATGAGCCGGATACGCACGAGAAGCTGCTTGAGTTGACGCGGGCCACGATCGCGCACTCAGTCAAAACCGGGCATCCTTACTTCATGAACCAACTGTTCTCGTCCGTGGATCCTTACGGATTCGCTGGCCAGGTGCTGACGGATGCGCTCAACCCCAGTGTCTACACGTACGAGGTGTCGCCCGTGTTCGTGCTGATGGAGGAGGTCGTACTGCGGGAAATGCGCTCGATTGTCGGCTACCCCGGTGGTGAGGGTGATGGAATTTTCGCCCCCGGTGGTTCGATGGCCAACGGGTACGCAATTAGCTGCGCTCGGTACAAGTTCATGCCGGACATCAAGGTAGGTAGCCGCGGTTGATGGAATGTGTCTCTTGCCGCGGGAAAGCCCACGGCTAACTAGAGGGGTGGGGGGGGGGGACTAATTTCCCTTCGATGGACGCTCGATTGGTCTGGTGATATTAGAACCACATTAGCTGAGTGTGCAATTAGATTGTGGCTTGTTAACGACACCCGACAATCCTTCCTCGTGCAGCAGCCCGTGGAATCGTTGGTGTGTTCCTTAAAACACCCAATTAGATGCCGGTGAGAGGCGTTTATTTTTTGAAGAATGTCTAGAAACGCTCGTAAACTGCACCTTCACGGTGAACAGACGCTTGACAAAGCAACAACTAAAAAAAAAGCTGCCATTTTAATTGTCAACCCCCCGGGTGGCGGAAATGGCGTTTGTGTTTCGCCTCTCATCGCAATTGGTTTCGCACGTATGCACAAGCCAAAAGAAAAAAAGAAAAACGATTAACAAAATCAACCACGAGAACATTCCCTTTCAATGGCGACTCGGAAAGGGAGATCTGTCCACTGTAACACGGGAGTCCTGCGTGCTGTTGGGCGTCGATCCGTTTGTCAGCAACCATCATCACATCATCCCAGCAAGCTGTGCCAGCAAATCATCGTAGGGTGGTGTGGGCAAAGAAAAAAAAACGTTTAAATATACTCTCACCCCGCACGCGAAGTGAAAGGAAATGTGGTTTTTTTTTCGTTCGTACACTTGCGGCCACACCAGCCAGGATGATATGGTGAATCGTGGCGACTAATTTTACAGCCACAACAGCCGACAGTTCTTCGGGGCGCACGGAACAGTAAGAAACGGTTCCGGTATGTAGCCTGCAGAACAGGCTCCCTCAGGGACACTCGTTTGTGCTAGGATGCTACGGGTCGCGGGTTGTGGCGTGAATTTTAAAAATAGCCCCAGAATAAATGCACCCACCGTACCGGGCTATTAATGGTACTAGAGCCAGTAAAAACGCCGAGGAACCATAAAGCTTTGCAAAAAACCACATGACGGTCGAGAACGTGGCCGCATTGGTTGTTGGCCACATTCTCCGCAGCCCCCAAACAGGGTCCTCGTCCCGCGAGGTGGTACGTCCATGAAAGACGACCGATCCATTGGCCCGTGCGGCCGCTCACTGCTGCCCAATCAACCGTTAAAAGGGGGAAGTGTTACTTCCTTTGCCACTGTTGAACCACCGCAATCACCATGACACCCCTTCGGGGCGGAAAGGCTCTTGGCCCCTCCGGTAACAACATGATGACTTTGGCCCTGAACATGACGGTTGCGCGTGAATGTTCCCCAAACAGGCTCTCGCTGGTTCCTCGCGAACCGCGACGACGTGTGATCACGAATTCGATCCCTTCCAGTGGCGCCAGTGCTGGTGGGGGCAAGGAGGAGTGGTTTGCGGGGTGGCCACGCGCGCCTCTTCTGAGGGGTGTTTCGGCGACACGCGCCACCATGTTCGGAACGATCAGTGAACTGGCGCAAAATAGCTACCGCGTGTGGCATTGAAAAGCTAGCGGTGCCAGGATGCACAGTTTGACCTCTCGTGGCGCGTGGATTTGCAAATCACCCGGGGCCCGAAACAGGTTTCGGGTAAGGGGAGGAAACGATTTGTTTCCTCAACCCATAATTCAGACCCATATGAGGACCAGTTCCTACCCCTCGCGACCGCAGGACATCTCGGCCGCATCTCGGAAGTCCGAAATCGTCGCGTGTTTACAAACAAAAGGCACGGAACCGGTTTACATTTCGATGCTTGGCATTGATCATGAAAATTGGAGCCGAACCGGGAGGTCCGTTATATGCATAATGAGCCTGAAACGTGAAGAGCATGTTTTACATCTTCCACCGATTGATTGAGGCTTCGTTTAGGTGGCTGTTTGTAAATGAACCGAGCTGTGATTTAGAGCGCCTTCAGCAAGCTTTTATTGATTTCGTTTGTAAAGTGAGCAACAATTTAAACAGTACTTTCTACAGCCACCGAGAACGAAGAACAATGCGAGAGCTCCATTCACCATTGCGCCTGGAAAGCCTTTGCGCCGTCATAATGGGTTTACCCAACGGCAGATGGTTTTTAAACAGGGTGCGCAAAGTGAGGTGGGAACTACAAAGCATCACCGCGTGTCTATTAGCCATACCGACTGGTGCTTGAGCCAGGCATCGACTAATAGTGGCTAATTGCGGCAGATACCACAATCAGCTACTACAATCACTCAAATCAAATGCATCACTCGCTGAGATCACCGATCATCGGCATGATCGACTTTGTGTGCTGTCCACCGGAAAAATCACACCATAGGCAGTGGCAATTTTCTTAATGATGGGAATTCTAACCACGTCATGGCATGGGGTGGTTACGGTTGCAACCTGCTTAGACCTTGATTCCTTGATTAGGATGCTTGCAGCTTGCGTTGTCTCACTTTTATGGTTGCACAATCTGCGATGCTGTTGATGATTGATAATCCATTCGGTTTAGTCTATCAGTTGAACGGGTGCACTGAATTCATCTCGACAATGATAACAAAACCAGTTGTAACAGAAAAAAAAACAATTTTCTTCCTTTTTCAATTTTTATTTGCTTCAATTGATCTCTACCGATCCAGGAAGGTGTACCTTGCGATGTTTGCGATCCACAAATTGGTGTCTAATTAAACACGTTTCTTTTCGATTTCGTTCACAGGCAAAGGGATTGCATGCCCTTCCCCGGTTGGTCATCTTCACCTCGGAAGATGCACACTACTCCGTGAAGAAACTGGCCTCGTTCATGGGTATCGGCTCGGACAACGTGTACCCCATCAAGACGGATGATGTAGGCAAGATTCGTGTCGAACATTTGGGTGCGTATCCTTGCCAGCTTTTTCGCGATGGAGTGTAGAGAGCCGTTCTAAATGGTACTGATCGCACGTTGATCGCCCTTTCCATTTACAGAAAGTGAAATCTTGCGTGCCAAAGCGGAAGGAGCCTTACCGTTCATGGTGTCAGCCACGGCAGGAACCACAGTAATTGGTGCCTTCGACCCGTTGGAGCAGATAGCCGACTTGTGCGTCAAGTACAACCTCTGGCTGCACGTCGATGCGGCCTGGGGCGGTGGTGCACTGATGTCGAAGAAGTACCGCACCTTGCTGAAGGGAATCGAAAGGTAGGTTTACACGCAGCTTCCGGAAGCGTGGCTTCTCCGTTTAGATCCTGACAGCGATCCACCGGCCAGGCGGTACCTGTTTGGTGGCTTTTGTTTATCCTTTTTCGAGCACGGTGGAAACAGGTTTTTTTTGCGCGTGCGATTGACCGGCCAGAATAGAACCGCTCGGTCCACTCGATAATGCCACCGACCGATCGATGATGGACAGCACATTTCTACCTCATAGTTGGGTTTTTGTGAACAGTAACTGTCCGGTTCATTGTCTGTGCGGGTTTCCGCGTCGCGGAAATGAATGCCAGTTGGTGCGTATTGGAATGCTTGCGAGCGAACACGTGCCTCCACGATTGTAACCTTGTAACCGACAACGCGGTAAACTATTCTACTTCATCTTGCATGAATTCTATTTGATTGCCACAATGGCAGCATCATATCCGCCGCGTTGGCCGGCACCTAGATCGGTGACCATAAAAGTTTCTTTGGCCTTTACTTTCCAATAGCAGCTGCTGCAGCGACGGGCTTTGGCACATTAGCTGACCTTTGTGGTGTTTAATGTAATACGATTCGATCGATACACTTGTTCCCCTTTCCCGCCCTCGTTCAAAGTGATCGACCGGCGCTGCTAATGATCGAATGCATTCGGTTAATGTACACGGGCTGGAGGGTTTTCCATTGGTTGTGGGGATATTTGCAAAAATGTAGAAACCCAGTATACAGGTGGTCATTTGCTAATTGACCCAATTTTAAATTTATGAAGAAAAACGAGTCCAAACATCCATCATTCACACATCAGCATTTGTCTGGGGGGGTTTCCACGTGGCTCGAAAGGAAGTTTATGTGCATTGTTAATACGATAATTACCGCGCAGCGTCAAGCAAACTATCTTGGCGTACTGCAATGTGTGGCTCGTTGAATGTTGGTCCGGGTTCTTCGTGATACATTTCCGGTACATTCGAGCACACGTGTCAGCAAAACGATGTCCTCCACCGGGGGGGACAGTACCCGGTGTTTAACCTTAACATTAGTTAATGAGCATCGATACTAGTGCAGGCAATTATCTTCGGTGCTATTCACACCTTCCTGCCGGGAGATTGGTTTCGCTCGATTCGCACAAAAGCCACAATTTTCCGACAGGGCTGGAAATAATTCGCATCATTATTCGTGTTTGCGCGGGAGGGGCGAATTTGTTACGCCAATGCACATGCCACGTGGTACGACATTGGCCCAAAACGGACGGCTTACTTCTTTGTACTAAACGAGGTGACCGTGCCCAACCGAACGGTAAGGCCAATGTCAATGGCAGCGGTGAAAATGGGTAGATCCTTGATCTGCACATTGGCACACTAGGCGCCGGTTAGGAGTGACCGACTAACCGTAACGCGACCATGTTCACAACCGATGCGAGGGGCTGTTTTTTTTGGAAAAGACGAAACCAATAAGAAAAAATCAGCTTTCGAGGCTAAATCGAATCGTAGCGTAAAATAATGCATCGGTAATGAGTGGGCGGCATTCATTTTTAAGTGCACATTTTTAAAGCTTTTTCGTTTTTCGCAGGTCCGATTCGGTTACGTGGAATCCACACAAACTGCTGGCGGCCCCGCAGCAATGTTCCACGCTGCTGACCCGCCACCGGAACATCCTGTCCGAGTGCCACTCCACCAACGCGACGTACCTGTTCCAGAAGGACAAGTTCTACGATACCCGGTACGACACCGGCGACAAACACATCCAGTGTGGCCGGCGTGCGGATGTGCTCAAGTTCTGGTTCATGTGGCGCGCCAAGGGAACCGCCGGTTTCGAGCAGCACATCGACAAGGTGTTCGAGAATGCGGAACACTTTACGAGCAGTATTAAAGCGCGACCCGGATTCGAGATGGTCATCGAGAACCCCGAGTGCACGAACGTGTGCTTCTGGTACGTTCCGCCGGGTCTGCGCAGCGTGCCACGTGATTCAGCCGAATTCCGGGAGCGGTTGCATAAGGTAGCACCGAAGGTGAAGGAGCGCATGATGAAGGAAGGATCAATGATGATCACCTACCAACCGATCCACGACAAGCCGAACTTCTTCCGGCTTGTGCTGCAAAATTCGTCGCTAGACAAGTCGGACATGAACTACATCATCGATGAAATCGAGCGATTGGGCAAGGATTTGTAAGCGGACACCAGAGAGTGGGACACAGTACAATCCTTGTTGTTGCATGTTGCTTAAATTATTTTCCTTCTTCGTCGCGTACAGTTGTATTTATTGAAAGCATTCGTTACTAGCTTCTAAATTAACAGGAGATACTGAAAAAAATCCACAAATCACCCTTATCGAAGATAATAAGAAAAAAATAAATAATGGCAAAGGACTACATCCGTCGTGCGCTTGTACATGACGGTGGTAAAGTTATAAGAAAAGCAAGAGGTAGAATATCATCGATTTCCAAGGATACGATGTTGTTCGCTTAAGATTACTTATTTGTGCTATATTGTAAGCATGTTCTAATACATACATATTTTTACAAACAAGAAATCGTTCGTTGTTGATTGAATACAATATCACATCACTGGTGCTGTACATGAGATTACCAATGCAATTTGAACTTCGGTTGAAATCAAATCCACTTGGAGGATTAGTCTAGCGGCATCCGTAAACTTTTCTGGCTTCAAACTTGCCTATACACACGAGGGCAAGACATGCTCTTAAATGTTGGATAAAAACTAAGGAACAATGCAAGTTGAAAATGCACACTAATAATAGAATAAATTTCCTTTATTTTGGGTACACAATAACTATAAACATGGAATACAAAAACAATGTTGATATACGCATACACTTTTTAATTAACGAATTACCGAGTTTCCCGTGTATAACAGACCTCCTCATTTCAAGGCAAAAATTTGAAAAAATAAATGTTTCTTATTTGATTTTGAAGAACTTCATACAAGCAATCAAATTCCTCATGACAAATGGCTTCATTTCTCTTTCTTATAACGTAATATTCTTTACAGCAACATAGACAATCGATCATAATGTACCACAGTATCAGTAATTAAAGTCCTTATTAAAAAGGGCATGAAAAATTGGACGAAAGAGAATATCTTATATACAGGAAAATACGGCATATTATGGATCGTACCAATAAATCGTATGTGAGCTAATATCACATTAAATGATGATCTATCATATACCATTTCCTGTAGGTAAATTGTCGTACAAATGATCCAATACGTTTCTATGTCATTTCAAAATTGTACACCGCAATTGGTACAGCGACGGTTACGCAGTGCCAAGCATGCTAATATGCCCAGCGGAAAGAAGAAAATGGCACAAAATATTCCAAGACAGGAATAATCGTCTTCGAGCATACCGATGCGGCACACTGGACAGCCATTTACGACAATAATCTGCTGTGTAACGACATTGGGCTGCTGGGCCGCTATTGGCTGTATGGTAACCTGCGGTACAATCGGCACCGTCACTTTACTACCATCCATGGTTCCGTAGTAAGGCATTGATCCGGCAACTGGGGCTACATAGGTGTGGGCTGTAGCGATATACGGCTGCTGCTGAACATATTCTTGCCTCGGATAAGATGCTGATGGGGCCGCCATGGTTGATGCTATTGGAGCAGACGGTACAGACGTAGCTGACTGGGAATTGTTTAGGCCTGTAACAGAGATGTAACAGAATGCGTAATTTTCTTCAAGTTCAGACCGGAAATTTACAATGCTTCATGTTAAATTACGTACCGTTGCCTCCAGGTTGGCTATCTGCTAGCACTTGCTCGTACGAAGGGGGTTCATTATATTGTTCTTTTGAAGCCATATTAATGAAACAAAAATACAATGTTGTCGATTGCAAAACACTATTAAAACCAAAAGACAAAAGCACCTCGATGAATCAGTTTTGTGTTTTCATTATCGCAGTTCTACGTACCGTTTAGTACAGATTTGTTTGACATCAACTTGTCATCAGACTGTGTCTTGACCGTACTAAAATCCTCACTGTCATCGTGACGTGCCCACATAATCAAGTTGTGAAAAAAAATCGTGAAAAATTGCCACCGTAGATTGAGTATGTAAATTGCTACGAAAATTGTATCATTGGAGCAAATGGTAGTTCCCACGTAATTGATCAAACCTGTGTCGTGATCTCGTTGTGTCTATGTTTGTTATGTAGCTAAAGAAATTCGAAAAGAAATCCTACGGAGCATGCAGACGTGTTGACTTTCCCGAATCGTTCCATTGCGGTCTCGGTCACTCCCATATTCTCCGCAGCTAGCGTAAAAGTTCTGTCTTTAACGTTCGGGATCAGATTTCCTATTCTCCGTGGCCACTCACCACGAAATTATCGTCCAAATATATTACGTATGGCGATTCAGAAGAGGGTCACGGTCAGATGCAGACAATGATGAAATCAAACACTTGCAATAACGATGGCGAATAGCGATGGTGCAAAAAGTGTGGTGACTAGTTTCCGGTTATTTTTTGCAACCAACGGAGAACATTAACATCCGTAAAAGATATAGGTGAGTCGGTCGTTCGGAAAACTCTGGAAGGATGATCTGCGAAAATCGAATCCGAGGGCCTCATCCGTTTTGGTTCCCCCTTAGATCGCGACGAATGGTGTGAACATTTTGACCGTCTAAAGTACACCCAACGTGTAGATGCACTCTCGTTAGGTGCACTGACAGCCAAGTGTAAGGAGATCTGCGAAAAAGAAGGAAAACTATGCAAACTGTAGCCGGCAGCAGCTTAGGGAAAACGAGCACCATTAGCATCGGCGGCAGCGCAACGAAGAGGACATTGACGGGCACCAACAATAGCAATACAAGTAACGCTACGGCAACGACCAAAACGAAAGAAATGTTTATCCTACGGGCACTGGAAAAGATCCTGAGTGACAAAGACATCAAACGGTCGCATCATCTTCAGCTAAAGCGTGCTTGCGATGTGGCACTTGGTAAGTTAAGATATTCTCCATTATCACCCGCACTGATACTGTCTGGATTGGGTAATCGCATCACGTTAATCGACCATAATTCGGTTTGTAAGCGTACTCTTGATAAGGGTAAAGTCTCTTCAATATGTCTCGCTCGTTTGATTAAGTTTCTCGCAAGTAGCGCTATTGATTATCTGTCTGTCTAATACAGTATACGTTGTCAAATGTTGCATTTTGTTGTCCTAATTTGCACGGCGTTTCGATACCTTACTGGTGCGCTTGCTGCTCCCATGCATGGTAAAGGAATCGCCACGATGCACCCCCTCCTGTGTGCTGGGAGAAATACGGCGAAGGTCGCTTATTAGAGCGCGTTCCTCGTGAACGTACGGCGTAGCGTAATCGCTAAAAGAAAGCGTAGAGCGTAGGTTCAACGCTAACGAAAAAATGGGAGCGAACGTGTAAAATGAGAAAAAATCAATAACACTTAAGTAACCCACTTGAAAGGAGTCAGCGCTACACTTTAGAGAGGCTCCGGTGTGGTGTCTTCGACGAGTGCATTTAGCACCCTAATTGGCGCCTAATGTCCTTATGGGAACTATCAGTCTAACAAAATGATTCCTGATTAAAATTATTGTTACATTAGCTACAATGTGTATGACTATTCTTATACGAACAATGTTCCATATGTTCAATGTAGTAATCCAGATGTAATATAATAGCTAATATTAGTTTTTTTAAACAACCCACTACTTAAATTAACAGATTGATTATTGTATTTTGATAAATTAAATAAAATGAATTTACTTTTGGATTAAATCAAATGGCAAATTAATACATTTTTCATATTTGTTATTAAAGAAAATTATGTTTTTACGTTTCAAAGTACATTGTGCTTGAATGTCGATTTAATCCAATTGTAACTTAAATCATCTTACTTCTTTGAACGTATTTTGTGCATCATCATTGTATATGTATGGTGATCCTACAGCTCACCATGTACACCCCTGTGGTGTGAAAATTAAGATAGTACCATTTCCGATTCCCGAAGGGTGCCGAATATGTGGAAAATCACTAATACTCGCGCTCACGTTCGCGGCGTAATCTTAGCTCAAGTGACAAGCATAGTTAACATGTTCGTCAGGTGAGGAGGAGTTGTATTTAACCCAAGATAACGCAAACCGTCTGTTGCGTTGCCGTATTGTGCAACCCGGACGAGTGGTCGCAGGCCATAGAGCCGGACATATACCATAAAAATTGAGCGCATGTCGAGCACCGATACATTCTATCCTCTGCATTTGTATGCCTTTTGCTTGGTATATCTGAACTACGACAAGTGGCCATATTTTAGTCATCACTAAATCGTCACAGATAGCAGCCTTCAGTCTAGTGTGTTCCTCTGTGCGGGAGTTGCTTTACATTAGCTGCTCCCCAGCGAAAAGGGGATGGATGAAGTGTTTTTGAATGTGTTCAAACGAATAGAAGAACATTGGGGGTTTGGAGTAAAAGGTTGCAAAAGGAACAACATTCTTGTTGAGCGATAATCTTCACGACCTAATTTGTTGCCTTCGCTTTCATTTACAGAGGACATCAAAGAAGAGCTAAAACAGGCTGGCCAGGCGGAGTCCAATGGCGAAGCACCGGTACCATCGGCGGCGTTGCCGCTCCCGAAGAACGATTCGGGCAACATTATTAATGCGGAAAAATACTTCCTTCCCTTCGAGCTCGCCTGCCAAAGCCGTACACCTCGCATCGTGGTAACGGCACTGGATTGCTTGCAGAAGCTGATTGCCTACGGTCACCTGACCGGTAACATTCCAGATTCCTCGAATCCCGGCAAATTTCTCATCGATCGGATTGTCACCACGATATGCAACTGCTTCATGGGACCGCAAACCGACGAGGGGGTGCAGTTGCAGATTATCAAAGCGCTGTTGACGGTCGTCACGTCACAGCACGTCGAAGTGCACGAGGGAACGGTACTACAAGGCGTCCGGACGTGCTACGATATCTATCTGTCGAGCAAAAATCTGATCAACCAAACGACGGCACGAGCCACCCTAACGCAGATGCTGAATGTGATTTTCACGCGAATGGAAAACCAAGCGTTCGAAGCAATGGCTAGTGCTGCTACAGCCACATCGCCCGCCAGTAACAGTGCACTGCAAACGGCTTCACCAAACAGCAGTTCCGCTGGAGCGGGAACGGAAGAATCTCCGGCTGCGCTGGGGACGGTGGTGACGAAGCCGGTGGAAGAGAAACATCCGGAGTACGATTCGATCCGAGCGATCGTAGAGGAAATTGTTGATAATGTGATTGCGCAGGCGGCATCTAACGTAGCGGACGTAGCGGAGGGAGAAACCAATGCTGGTGGCAGTGGTGGTCTTCCAGCAAGCATCAGCGAACCCGCGATCAACAATGAAACGAGTGAGACGGCCAGCATTGGAGGCATTTCGAACGGTGGTACCGATTCTACGTCAATTGCTCGCGTCCCCTCGCAGGAGAGCATGGAGGTGACGAGTGAAAACGATAGCATCGTGACGGCAAAGTTCACGCACATCCTGCAGAAGGATGCCTTCCTGGTATTTCGAGCGTTGTGCAAGCTTTCGATGAAACCGCTGCCCGAGGGCCATCCGGATCCGAAATCGCACGAACTGCGATCGAAAATCCTGTCGTTGCATCTACTCCTGTCGATCCTACAGAATGCGGGTCCCGTGTTTCGCTCGAACGAAATGTTCATCATGGCGATCAAGCAGTACCTATGTGTGGCCCTCTCGAAGAACGGCGGTAGTGCGGTGCCCGAGGTATTTGAGCTTTCGCTCTCGATTTTCGTAGCGCTGCTGTCCAACTTTAAAATCCATCTGAAGAAGCAGATCGAGGTATTTTTCAAGGAGATTTTCCTCAACATCCTCGAAGCGCCCAGTTCGTCTTTCGAGCACAAGTGGATGGTGATCCAGGCGCTAACGCGTATCTGTGCCGACGCGCAGAGCGTGGTGGATATTTACGTCAATTATGACTGTGACTTTTCCGCCGCGAATCTGTTCGAGCGTTTGGTGAACGACCTGTCTAAAATCGGTCAAGGGCGGCAGGCGCTCGAGATGGGCACCTCGATCAACCAGGAAAAGTCGATGCGCATTCGCGGTCTGGAGTGTTTGGTGTCGATCCTGAAATGTATGGTCGAATGGAGCAAGGATCTGTACGTGAACCCGAATTCGCAGACCACGCTCGGCGATCCTCCATCTACGGGAGGCGATTCGAGTGGCGGGATCGAACGAAAGACGGGTGTGTTAAACGTGAGCGGTGCCTCGCCTGTGGACGAGGTCCAGGAGTTGGTGATGAAATCTCACGGAGGATCTAGTGTGAGCATTAATTCGCTTGGCAGTACGAACACATCAAGCGGCAACCGGGAAGTGCTTGATCTACCCGAGGAGCTGGAAGAGCGAAAGCAGCGTAAGGAAGTCATGGAAACGGGCATCGACATGTTCAACCGGAAGCCGAAAAAAGGCATAGTCTTCTTGCAGGAGCGCGGCCTGCTCGGCACGACCGTGGAGGATGTCGCGCGGTGGCTGCACGAGGACGAACGACTGGACAAAACGCAGATCGGCGACTATCTCGGGGAAAACGACGAGCAGAGCAAATCTGTGATGTGCGCGTACATCGATGCGATGAACTTTGCCGAGCTGGACATCGTGGCGGCTTTGCGTTACTTTCTCGAGGGCTTCCGGTTGCCGGGTGAGGCGCAAAAAATCGACCGGCTGATGGAGAAATTTGCGTCCCGATACTGCGATTGCAATCCGAACAACACGCTCTTCGCTAGTGCCGACACCGTGTACGTGCTAGCGTTCTCTGTGATAATGCTGACGACGGATCTGCACTCGCCGCAGGTCAAGCACAAGATGACTAAGGAGCAGTACATCAAGATGAACCGAGGTATTAGTGACAACAAAGACTTACCCGAGGAATACCTGTCACAGATCTATGACGAAATCGCGGGTCATGAGATTAAAATGAAGAATACGGTGGCAAATAAGCCGGCCGGCAAGCAGATCATTGTGAATGAGAAGAAACGCAAGCTACTGTGGAATCTGGAGATGGAATCGCTTTCGACGACGGCCAAAAATCTTATGGAGTCTGTTTCGCATGTGAAGGCATCGTTCACCTCAGCGAAGCACCTGGAGCACGTGCGCCCTATGTTCAAAATGGCCTGGACGTCTTTTCTGGCCGCATTTTCGGTTGGATTGCAGGATTGTGATGATCCAGAAATTGCATCCCTCTGCCTAGATGGTATCCGGTGTGCGGTGCGAATTGCCTGCATCTTTCATATGAGTCTGGAGCGAGATGCTTACGTGCAGGCGCTGGCCCGCTTTACGCTCCTGACCGCGAACTCGCCGATTAACGAAATGAAAGCTAAAAATATTGACACAATCAAAACACTTATCATGGTGGCGCATACGGACGGTAACTACCTGGGCTCGAGTTGGCTGGACATTGTAAAGTGTATCTCGCATCTCGAGCTGGCTCAACTAATTGGAACCGGCGTGCGACCAGAGTTCCTTTCCGGGCCGGCCTCTCACCGAGACACGCTGGATCCGACCGCGAAGGAACATATCGGAGAGACTAGCTCGCAGAGCATCGTCGTAGCAGTGGATCGCATCTTTACCGGTTCGATCCGACTCGATGGAGACGCAATTGTGGACTTTGTCAAAGCGCTCTGCCAGGTGTCGCTGGATGAGCTGACGCGTCCGCAGCCGCGCATGTTCTCGCTGCAAAAGATCGTCGAAATTTCGTACTACAACATGGGCCGCATTCGGTTACAATGGTCCCGCATCTGGCAGATACTGGGCGAGCACTTTAACGCGGTTGGGTGTAACACGAACGAGGAGATTGCCTTTTTTGCACTCGATTCGCTTCGGCAGCTGTCGATGAAGTTCATCGAGAAGGGCGAGTTTACGAACTTCCGCTTTCAGAAAGATTTTTTGAGACCGTTTGAGCACATAATGAAGAAAAACAATTCGCCCGCGATTCGCGACATGGTGGTACGATGCGTAGCCCAAATGGTGAACTCCCAGGCGCACAACATTAAATCGGGATGGAAGAACATTTTCTCCGTGTTCCATCTGGCGGCAGGCGATCACGACGAGGCGATCGTGGAGCTGGCTTTCCTGACCACCGGCAAAATAATTACCGATCTGTACCAGACCCAGTTCCATATCATGATCGATTCGTTCCAGGACGCAGTCAAATGTCTCTCTGAGTTTGCCTGCAATGCTCGCTTTCCGGACACGAGCATGGAAGCAATCCGGCTCGTCCGGACGTGTGCGATTTGCGTGAATGATTCCCCGAATCTGTTTGCCGAGCACGCGGGAATGGAGAACGACGTATCTGTGCCGGAAGAGGACCGGGTGTGGGTACGCGGCTGGTTCCCGATGTTGTTTTCGCTTTCGTGCGTGGTCAATCGATGCAAACTCGACGTGCGGACACGTGGCCTAACCGTGCTGTTTGAAATTGTGAAAACCCACGGCGATGCCTTCCGGGCCAACTGGTGGCGCGATCTGTTTAACGTACTGTTCCGGATCTTCGACAACATGAAGCTACCCGAACATCAGACGGAAAAGGCAGAATGGATGACGACGACGTGCAACCACGCGCTGTACGCCATAATCGATGTGTTCACGCAATACTTCGACGTGCTAGGTCCAATGTTGTTGGCGGACCTGTACTGCCAGCTTCACTGGTGTGTGCAGCAGAACAACGAGCAGCTGGCTCGATCGGGCACTAACTGCCTCGAAAATCTGGTAATCTCGAACGGGCTTAAGTTCAGCGAGGACACCTGGGGTAAGACGTGCCAATGCATGCTGGATATCTTCAACAGCACGCTACCCAACGAGCTGCTCACGTGGAAACCGGACCCATTGCCCCAAACGATCGGTTCCGGGGCAGGTGCAAATGTCCTTCGGGGGCAGGAGAATGGTGACCTTCCGCGACATGGCATTCTCAAACGTTCCGGATCACAACATTCGATGCACGGGCAAGAACTCCATGCCGATCAACAGAGTACGGCGGGAATGGTGGCTGGTGGCACAAACACCACGGTGCTCTTCTCGAACCTGCTCATCAAGTGTGTCGTCCAGCTCGAGCTAATACAGACGATCGACAATATCGTGTTCTTTCCGGCAACATCACGGAAGGAAGACGCAGAAACTCTGGCTCAAGCCACGGCCGAACTCAGCGCCGCTAATATGCACGCGTCTTACCCGTCGTCCCTGTCGGGCGAGGAGTGCCAGCGGGAGGAACAGGGCATGTACAGCTACCTTAACACGCACCATCTGCTCCAGCTAGTCGACTGTTTGCTCCAAAGCCACCGGTTTGCGAAGCAGTTCAATTCGAACAACGATCAACGAACGATACTGTGGAAGGCCGGGTTTAAGGGTTCGCTGAAGCCGAACTTACTGAAACAGGAAACACAGTCACTTGCCTGCGTCTTGCGGATACTGTTTAAAATGTACAGTGACGAAAACAGGCGGCGCGATTGGCAGGATATCGAGAAGCGGTTGATAGGCGTCTGCACGGAGGCACTGGACTATTTCCTCTCGCTTCCAAGCGAGCCACATCGGGACGCATGGACGTCGCTGCTGCTGCTGGTGATGACGAGGTTGCTGAAAATGTCGGATGCAAGGGTAAGTTTCCGGTTCCGTTTTTCGTGCACTCCTCGTACCCACGATTTAATGTGCGTTCGTTGTCCTTTTGATCATTGCACTTCTAGTTTGCTGCCCACATTGCCAGCTACTACGTGTTCCTGTGCGATCTGACGTGTGTCGATCTCAAGCCAGAGCTGCGTACGGTTTTGCGACGAGTGTTTCTGCGCATCAGTCCTGTGTTTGGAATCTCGAGTGCCACCGCTGGCGCGTCCAGTGCCAATGCTAATAGCACCGTCCCAATGGCAGCTACCTAGTATCGGCGATACGGGTTAATCTCTCATGCTAAAGGCGGCAGCACCACGCGGTTGCGCCAATACCGCCAGTGGCAATATGTGCCTCGGGTGGATCTGGCAGTGCTGCAACACCAGTCAGCTTCCAAGCAGCAAGCGATGCGGTTCTCGACTTCCTCTACCGTCTGTCAGTGTTACCGGTGGCGTTCGTTAACGTGTGGTGACTCGGGTGGCTTTCGTTCATTCCCGTCCTCACCGGAGCGACAGCGAAGTCGAGCATCGGTGCCACACCAACGACGTCCTTCATCTAGCAGTGTGTTGAGTGCTTTCAGCGGCGGTCAATCTAGTAGTAGGTCAATCCTCTCGGCAGGTGTGCGTGGTAACAGTAGAAACAACAATAGTTGGAAAAATATCATCACCACTACCTCTAGCAAAAATGGCGCTGGCAACCGTAGCCATTCAACTGCAACTGCACCTGCAGCACCGCGTTTTTCGACCCTAGTTTCATTTGCACGTCGATCCACGTCTAATACTTCTTCTTCTTCGGTCTTTTTCCCTTCGATAAGCCGTTCGATGGCTCCTAGTAGGATATGTAGGAACAGTAGCATCGGTGAACGTCCTGCATGGGCGAAAAATCAAGTATTGTAGGTATTTCGCGCGGCTGCAGGCAATGGCATGATGAGGCAAATGATGGAACAAATTCAATCCGGTTAGGTTTACTTTCCATGTCAAAAAAGGAAATTTTAGTCGAACCATTCTTAATTTCATTTAACGATTTAGAAATCCAAAGAAAACTCATTTAAAAATAGAAGAACCACGAAAAAAACGTTATTCTATCAGCGTTTGTTATTTTTCGCTTTAATGCAATTTTACTTTTCATGACTTTCACCAATGTTAAACGACACAATAGACCGTTTCATACGATTTCTTCTTATCGATTCGAAAAGGAACACCGAAGAGTAGATGAATCCTAGATGGATAGAATGCTTATTGTAAATAGTCAAATAGTTACGTGATTGAAATAACACACACTTGTTGCTTTGGTTGAGGAAGAAAAAATGATCAAAAATAATTCACCTTCCCTTCTCGGTGGAAGTTTTCCGTAGATGGTAACGCTCGATAGTAAAAGAAAACTTCAGATGCAAATGTGCACTACAAAGGATTTAGAGGTTCCTGCACGTCTGAGTCAATCAAGTGTGATAATGCAATTGGGTAAAACAATATAAAAGTAAACATTTAAATTCCATCATTATGGGCAGTGGAGCTAGTGTCGAACACCACCGTTTAACACGTGTAGCAGGAGGTCAGCGTGGAAGTACAGATAAGCCTAATAATACATTCACCCACGAGACTGTTGGTTGTGTGGCAATATTAGCAGTGAACCAGAAAGGGGAGCTTTGTATACTATAGGTGAAAAGATTTCTATCGGCACGTCATGGCTACATTCGACAGATGATCGATCCAATACACGATCGAGGACCCGTGTGTTAACGGCATATGCAGCACGTGGGCGGGGACGTCGTTTTTTCGATTGTTTTGCGCATACTCTGGGTATTATTTATGTTGAATTTTGGCATTTCACTACGCGGCACGCGATTAGTATGTTAGGTCCGGTCCAGCAATAGAACGGAATGTTGTAGCATGTACTCTGTGATCGATGCCGAGCGTACGAGCGGAGAAGGTGATAAATTAATCATTTATTTGTTACATGAAATTATTAACAAAAGAGAATAAATGGTATATATAGATGCAGTATATATACTAATCTACGTACGATTTAAAATACAGACCATAAGTTTAGTGAAATTTAAACAACAGACTATATACATGCTATGTTTTTCATTCGTTTTCAGCATAAATTTTGACCAGTTGACCATTTTGTGTATAAATATAGACAACTTTGATTTATTTATTGCCGATGTAAAATGCGATACAAAAAAAGACGGAACAGTTTATGGATAAAAAAATGAAAAAAAAAACATTGCACATTGTGCTTCACCTAACACCCACCACTTTGCTCCCTATCCCAACGATTACTTTTCTTTGGACGGTGGCCCACTGGCGGTGAGCACTTTGTTGATGTCTTCGTATGCCGCTCGAAGACAGTCGACAAATTCGCGTCCATTACGGTTCGATTTGTAGCTAGACACGACACTGCCGAGATATCCGTCCTGGATGTTATACCCGATGCCGTACCCATCCTTGACCACCGGTCCGAATCCACCAGCCAAAAGCGCCGGCGACGAGAGCGTGCTAGTCGACAGAATGTTGTGATTGATCGCGGCATACGCCGGATCTTGATAGAGTGCCGGCATCGGAAGTCCATTCTGCTGCGCGGTATGTCGCAAACCAAAAAGATGCCTATCAAAACCCTGTCCCATGGCGGCTTCCTTCGTCAGCTGGCCGTGCATCGTGGAGCATTTGTTCATAATTTCTCGTAGTTCCGCCAAGCTTTTCCCGTTCGGTTGATTTCTCCGTTCGTTCTCCTCGCAGAACGTTTTCGTGGCCAGCGTACATGGGCGCATAGTTTCAGTGCGACCATGGCGAAACGCTGCAGTACTACACGACTCGTAGGTGCCAACGAACTGGCCGTGCTGTTTATAGTATGCCAGCTGAAATCCGAGCTGCATCACGGCATCCGGGCTAATGCGTTGCTTTTTGCATACGTTCTTGTTTATTCCCTCATACTTCATGTAGTTCATGTCCAGTGAATCGATAACGGCGTTGTGGTTATTCTCCGCTGTTCGCACGGCAGCCCTCACCCGATCGTCGAGCGTGAAATCGATCGAACCGACGGCATCCTTCGCTTGGTCTTGGGCTCCCTTTAAGCCGGGATGTGCGAACGGTGCAGTAGTGGTTTCTTTGAAGATCTCATTGAAGTATCGCAACACGGCCACACCATCGCCCCACGAATGCTCGAAATTGATGCCGGCCGTGCCATCCTTGGCTACGATGAGCGAAAAAGATTTATCGAACCACCGGTTCGTACCATCACCGAATAGGAAATTGCGAATCGCTGGAATGGGGTTGTTGGGATCGATTGTCGATTCGTCCAAGCAGAGACAGAACAGTGCCGAATCGACGAGTGCAAGCGACTTTTCGTTGTCGCCGAGCTGGCCAAGGTGTGTTCTGGCCGCTGCCCACGTGTCGCGATTTTCTGTCGTCAGCAAACCGAGCGGATCTCCTGCTGGTGGCTTTCCGTCGGATAATATTCGTTCGAACCGTGCGTACAGCGTAGCGGGTTGTTCGATGTTGCCTATGTGGGTAGAAAATATAACCTAATGAAATTGATGTTGAATTTCTTTGGCATTTACCGATCTCGTACCGCTTTCGTCGAGCACATCTACCGCGTACATGTTGCCGTTACGCATCACAAGGACGTGGCGGGAAGATTCGTTGCGATAAATGCGATCTTTGCCTAGTTCCGGAATGCGTGTGGCACCAAATAGCCCCTGATATTGGCTCATATCGAGCGGATAAGCTTGGAACGTGTACGCTACGTACGTGGAGATAATGGAAGGCATCAGCGAAGTCACGGTGCGGAATTTGCTGGTGTCGCTTTTAGCCGGGTTCAAATGGAACACTTCTGGCTCGAGGTATTTAGCACGAAGCGATTTCATGAATCGCAGTGAACTGATGACCAGATTGGTAGTACGTAACAGCTGACCGTTGTACTCTGGCCGCGGGTCCGGGTTCATCATGAGCAACGGATTGTAGTTTAGCGGAAGCGGCACACGGTCCCGCAGGTACATGTCGAACCACGGCTCGGAGATGTAGCTGGTGTGTTTGTTTTTTGAATCGAATTCTTTAAGGAGCGCCTGTAACTTTGGTCCTTCATTTTTGGAGAACTGCTGCACGGCCTCCTTCGTGCGTTCATAAGCGTCCGCAGCGAGTAAGGGTTGCTGAGCCGCCAGGTAGCGAGTGCAAGTTTTCTCGAGTTCTGGAATCGGCAGTCTTGGCAATGACGGTTGGAAATGAAGCATCGGTATCTTTGTTCGCTGCAGGTACTGATACTCATCGCCTGTGGTAGGACGAGCGTTGGTGGACTTATTACGAGCCGCATTCAAGCAAAACGCCGTATATTGGGTTTTGGGAATGCGTAACATTTTCAAGAGAGTAATGTCTTAGTTTTTTTCGAAATTCACACACGTTTTTCTCGGATAGTTAACGGTAAACTTGCTCTCGGCACACGCACTGACCGGCCAACCAATGCCCCGCAAATGAAGGAATGGCTCAGTTCAAAGGTCACTTTTTCCTTAGTTTTCGTATGTTATTGGCCAACCAGGCAGCAAGACTGTTGCACATACAGTCGTGTAATCTTATCAGAAAGAAATAAGACAGACGAGTATTAACAGAACAAAAAGACACAAACTTAACGGCTGATTTGGGTGTAGGGATTAATTAAAACTAAGCAACTGCATAACTGCCGACATAGATATCGGATCGCGAGGAAAGAATCACGAAACCTGGAACCAGTTTTTGCTCCGTCAGCAAAAACAAAACAACAAACTCCTGGCAGCTGATTGCACAAAACAACAAAGGTCACAGCAAATTTTGGGCAAAGAAGATATCCCTTCAAGGGGGTTGGTTACTCGGTGATGTAAATGTTAATAACTCGCTTATTACACCCAATGCTTAGTAATATCCGAAAGAAAGGTATTTAAAGTACAATGAAAAATATATAAAAATTGATTAAAATCAAAATTCGTTAGAGGAGACGAGCATTTTGTAAAACAAAATAATGCATATTATCGACGATACTGGCAGCACTTCGAACTAACAGCATTCGACAGCACGAGCATAAAAAGTGACACATTCAGTTGCCAAAAACATTGAATGCCTTCGTGAATCATTTTGTGTGTAAAATTTTCCTCCGGTTTACGGATAAAATTCGTGTAGACGGCCCAGAGTCCGCGAATTTTATCATCCTTTCCAGAAGCGAGCATTTTCCCCAGCATTGCCCGTACACGGTGTTGTGTAGCATCTGCGGCGCCAAAGTGTTAGGTGTGTAGGAGGGCGTTTCCTCGCTGTTTGTGTCGACTGCCCCAAATTCGAGTCATTTAAAGTCAGATCTCAACCGATAGTATTTACACCGACGGTGGGCAACTATGACTGAAAGGCACACGTTTGGTGGGACGGTGAACCCAATCACTTGCCATGCCTGGAATAAGGATCGTTCCCGTACGTATACGACGGATGGGCTCTCACTGTGGGAGGTCCTCCATCATCGATTACTCATCGTGAATTCGCCCTTACATGGTCTCTTTTTTGTAGAAATCGCCATCTCGCCGAACAACAACGAGGTGCACATTTACAAGCGCGAGGGCTCGGATTGGAAGCTAAGCGATGTGCTGAATCAGCACGATCTGCGTGTAATGGGCATCGATTGGGCGCCAAACACGAACCGGATCGTAACATGTGCCGTCGATCGAAACGCGTACGTGTGGACACAGGGCGACGATGGCAAGTGGAAACCGACGCTGGTTCTGTTGCGTATCAACCGTGCGGCCACCTGCGTCCGTTGGTCTCCGCTGGAGAACAAATTTGCCGTCGGATCAGGTGCCCGCTTGATCTCGGTGTGTTACTTCGAATCGGAGAACGATTGGTGGGTTTCGAAGCACATTAAAAAACCGATCCGCTCCACGGTGACGTCTATCGATTGGCATCCGAACAATATGCTGTTGGTGGCCGGTTCGACCGATTACAAGGTGCGTGTGTTTTCGGCCTTCATCAAGGACATCGAGCAGCACCCGGAACCGACGGCATGGGGACCGAAGAAGCCCCTCGGGCAGATACTGGCCGAGTTTAAGAACTCAACGAGCGGTGGTGGATGGGTGCATAGCGTGAGCTTCTCCGCCGATGGTAATACGATCTGCTGGGTAGGCCACGATAGTGCCATCAACATCGGAATGGCCAACGGGGGCAATGTGACCATTAAGCAGAAAACGGAATACCTTCCTTTCCTGTGCTGCGAGTGGATCTCGCCCCATTCGATCCTGGTGGCCGGGCACAGCTGCGTCCCGTTAATCTACACCGTCGGAGATGGCGGAAAAATTGTGCTCGCTGCCAAGCTGGACCAATCGACGAAGAAGGAACAGAGCGGGATTTCAGCGATGCGCATCTTCCAGTCGCTGGATCGCAATCTGCGCACGGAGAATTCCGATACCAGCCTGGAGTCGATTCATCAGAATGCTATCACGTGCGTTTGCATGTACAGCGGCGAGAAGGGCAATGTGCAACGGGTCAGCACGTCCGGTTTGGACGGGCAGCTGGTTATTTGGGACATCGACACCCTTACCCGGTCCATGCAGGGGTTGAAGCTTTAAAAACAAAAACTGGCATCACGCGCTTAACCTGGTTATAGTATTCCTCCAGTAGGACCGTTCGATGCATTTGCGCAATGAATGCTTCTTCCGAATCATTGAGAATAAATATGGCATTCCAGAAAACTTGCTTCCTTGTTTTATAGACTATTTAATTCGGGCCGTATACCCTGCGGTTGGTTTGCTTTTTATTTCGTGAAACAACCCAAATGTTCTTTATTCGAAACAGTCTTGTACGATGTTAATGCAGATTACGTACGTTTGACCTGTAGTGTAACACAAAACAATGCTTATGCGGTTTTCTTGTAACGTTTTTTTTATGTTAGGAGAATTTGTTTGATTATGATCCATTTTGTTCTCCCCTCCGATCGAATTGTTGTAATCGTCTTTTTGGTGTATTAAATTATGCTATGTTTAAAAATAATAAATTACGTGTAATCTGTGCAACACTCGATATTGTGTTTGAATTATCCGCAAATAATATGTTCATTATAACCAAATACCCAAAAGCGTGCAAAATAAAAAAGGTAAAATAACGAAAGAGAAAAATTTGTTTCAGCCTAAACGGGCAAAAGAGAAATTTTTTCGCAAAAGTAACAGGAGCGCATACCAGCTGGAGGTAGCAATTTTTCCATCGAAACGGTCAAAAATATTTGAATTTTTAAAACGCTTCAACAATCCGGATCGGAGTGAAACGCTACAATATAGCGTTCCGGAAGAAACGCTACAATAAAGCGTTTGATCTAAAACGCTATATAAAGTGGTGGAGTTTTGAAGTGTATTGTATAAACAAAACGTTAAAGCGTTTTAGATCAAACGCTTTATTGTAGCGTTCCATCCAAAACGCTATATTGTAGCGTTTCACTCCGATCCGGATTGTTGAAGCGTTTTAAAAATTCAAATATTTTTGACCGTTTCGATCGAAAAATTGCTACCTCCAGCTGGCATGCGCTCCTGTTACTTTTGCGAAAAATTGTCTCAGTTTCGCTCTCGCAAAATGGGCAACTTTTTCGTCTCCGATATTTTAGCTTTTCCACTTTCCATGCTTTTGGGTATTTGCTTACAACGAGCATATACTTTGCAAATAAGTTGATGCTAACATTGTGTGTGCATCAATAGCTTAGCTAATTTGCATTGGTTTTGAAATATTTTCACATATTGCAGGCTCAACAGGCTTGCTTGCGCTTACTTACTATCTTAGCACGTGTTCAAACGTAATCAAAATTAAATCTAGATTACGGTTATAATTGAAATACTGAAAGGATTTATCAAATGCAAGTACAAAAACAGTTGTGTAGTCATGTTTTATTATATGAATCCGTTTAAGAATAAAGTACAGCAGAATAATTGCTTATTTTAGTAATATAACATACAATTGTAATAATACAAACGGTAGTTACATATTTTACTGTAAACGCGTGCGATAAATGACTACCATATGCTTCTTCCGATTCGTCACGGTAAGAACGGCAATATTTGCCTCATTCAAATAAAATAATCACGTGCGATCTTTAGTCCAAATACGACGTAATAATCTTAAGTTAAAATTAGTAATCTAAGTCTAAAAATCATTTGTTACAAATTGAAATGTATAGAGGAGACGCTGGAAAATTTCTTTCATGTATTTTGAATAAAAATACTGCTGTATATTGAGTGCAATTTTGAACAAATGTTTTATTGTTTAATGTCCAAGAACGAATCAAGTCTCTACCAAACCTTTCACTGTCGCAGGCTTCACTTTTTCACTGATAAATATTGTAGAAACATTAGCGTTGCATCACTTTAATTATTCTCAACTATCGATTCAACTAAACCACTCGTTGGTTCACTTGAAGACGTAATGCATAATGTTTTGTATAGCTTTTCTAAAATACACATAGAAAGAAAATGAAAAATGGTAGTCTAATTTAAGACAATACTCCATTCTTTGCATCGTGAAGTAAGCGTTATCTAGTGAAGTAAGCACCAAACATATGACCCCTCTCTCTCGGTTTGTTTATCAGCAGTTTATTTTTAATCTTTTTTGATTTTTCCCCCTTGTCCATGCTAATGGCCCGTTCTAGCAGTTTCTACGTGATGGATTGTTTCTCCAATTGGTGCTTTTAAAAACGTAACATGCTACACTTGGTGCTTTTGCACGTATTCTCTATCCTTGCCATTGTTCTTCCCAATTAAGCCAATTTAACGGCCACATCGCTGCAGAACCGTGAGGCCATTTTATGCGCCCAGCTGCTTGTACAGTAGCGGTACGTAATCGTCCCATTCCGCCTGGTACAGATTGCCTGCGACCGGGTTACCCAGCTTGTACTTTTCGGCGAATTTACGGATAGCGAATCCACCTCGATTGTCCCCGCTGGTGTTCGTCAGACGCGGCTCATCGAAGGACAGCTTGCCGTTTTGCTTGTACACCAGAAACACGTAACGATGGAGGCCCGTTCCCTCTGGTGGACCCGATCCAACGTAGGCGGACAGGGTTTCTCCCTTCGCGACGTCACTTCCGGGGATGTTTCCGACCAGCCAGTGGTGCCATTCGCGGTACGTCGGTTCCTTGCGGCTGGGCGCATCCGGGTCGGTCATGCAGAGCGTGTACATGGAACCACTTTCCGCATTCCACTCCACCGACGGGACGTCCTTTACCTGCGTCGGTGTCAGTACGTTGCCCTCGCTAACGACCGCCCCGCTGGGATAGGTTACCTTGGCCACTTGGGCCGGCGCAACCGGTACAACGTCCGGGACAACTTCGTGCTTTTCCATGCTTTTGGTGACCGCGGAACTGAACAAACGAATCGAGGTGGAAAAAATGGTCGATGCACAAGATTGCAGCCGGCAGATTGACATTATTGCGTTGCGTTGTCTTGCGTGAGACTGCTGCTGTCAGTGCATGCATCGTAACAGGCGTTGGCGGTAAAATCACCATGACAGCTGCCGTTTGTTTTGGTTTTGTTGTAGCACCACCGTGCAACGGAACGCGGAATCTCGTCGCTGAAGAAACGTGAAAACGAACGCTTTTGAAATGTTATTTCCCGACGACAGAAACTTTTCCTGCCCTCCATCGGGGGGTAGCTTCCAGCGGCTAGAAGTGCCTTACACGTATCGATCGGAAATGTACCATTTTATGAAGAAAGACTTTTCGAAGCAGTTCTCGTTCATCTACGCTTCCCGCCTCGAAGAAATGGCCAAGCTGCTGGAGGAAAGTGTGCAGAAAAAATGGGGTAACGAGATCCCGGTGAAACGATTGGCTGATCTGCGTGAGGAATGTCCCCAGAAGTGCATCATTATTGGGACGCTGTTCAAGCATCAGGTATGATAGCAGCTAACTCGTAGTTTCTTCGTTTTATTAAGCAGTTTTGCCCTTCCACACTAGGAACTGAAACCGAGCATTTTGCGGGAAATATCGGAGGAAAACCAGCTGGTCCCTCAGCCGCCACGGTCACACTACACGAACGACAATGATATACTGATCTTGGAAGATGCTCTGCAGCGGATCAAGCTCGTCGGGAAGATAGATGTCCACTCGATTGTAACAGGTGTGGTTTGTGCCGTACTGGGTAAGTAATTTCATTGCTGATTTAAGATCCCTTGAACTTAAGGAAGAGTAGCAGCAGTCCGTATATGAACCTATTTAAACCGCATTTTAATGAAGACTTCTCAATGTTTTATATTATCGAAACGAATACCTACCCACCTCCACTAGGCCAGGACAGTAAGTGAAACCTATTGCCCAACTTTACTGTTTCTCACATGTGTGGATAACATATACAGCACGCTTCATTTATTCTTTATTTTGTTTTAAAGTTCTAATTTTTAATCCTTATATTGTTTATTCTTCTACTAATGTGTGCATATGCTTATTCATGATTAGCTATTGGCCATTTTTCAGAAATTTGTGAATTGTGATTTTGTTTATTCTTGGTTTTGATTTTGCAATCGTTTCATTTAAGCTATTAGTTTTGCACATATTCACATCATAACAGGATGACTTGGTTTTCGTTACTTTTACTACAATAATTTAAAGCAAGTATGTCAAACTGGTTTCCACACTGTCTTCACATGCTGCCCAATACCTTTGTACATTGAAACATTATTGCAGAATCAGATAATATTACTATGATAGATAAATTATTTAACAAAAAAAGAAATGAAACGATACTATACATTTCTAGAATCCACCAACCGTGTGTGAAGGTAGTTTTCTTCGGTTTTGTTATTTAAATATTGAATACATATATTTTATTTACGGGGTTTGCGGTTGGCGTAAACCTGTAACAAATACTAAGTGGACCGCAAGTGAAATGAGTTTGACATACTTGATTTAGAGCAACTAATTGAACTTAATCGTTTTGCTAATATTTGTTTTTTCTTATCTTTAAACATTATCCATATCGCACCAGGATATCAAGAAAGTGATGGTCGCTTTTTCGTGGAGGACTACATATTCTATCATGGAGGTCCTCAAAAAGAATTGAAGCCACTACAAAGTTCACCGTTGCTAGTGTTGATTTCGGGACTGAATCAGGTAATGTAATCTGCGCCATCTATTTACCGCAAAACATCTTAATGATTCATGCTTCTCGTTTGCAGACAGCGGCGAATGATTTTTCCGTGTCATTGGAGCTACTGCAGCAATGGGTTTTCGGTAATTTGGAGGGCCTCGTGGAAGGCCACGATTGGGAGGCAGCCAGTATTGTTCGTATCATTATCGCAGGCAACTCTGTGAAGGCAAGCCCTAAGGCTAAGAATCATCTGCCATCTAGCGTCACCACCGAAACCGATCAACTGGTCGGGGCAGTACAGGCGCTCGACTCTCTGGTTCACAATCTCGCTCAATCTGTGCCGGTAGATCTGATGCCCGGCGAGTTTGATCCTGCAAACCACATGCTTCCACAACAAGCGATGCACCACTGTCTGTTCCCTCGTACAGCACAGTTCAGTTCCTTCAAAGGGGTGCCAAATCCGTACGCATTTGAGCTGGCCGATCGGTACGTGCTGGGAACGTCTGGCCAAAACGTACATGACGTGATGCGATACTCTAAAATAGACACACCATTGGAGGCACTGAAGGCTACACTTCGTTGGAGCCACATCGTTCCAACGGCACCAGATACGCTACCGTGCTATCCGTACTACCAAAAAGATCCGTTCATCATCAACGAATGTCCGCATTTGTACTTTGCTGGCAACGCAGGGCAATATCAAACGGAAATGTGGACTGCAGCAAATGGGCAAGTAACGCGACTTGTTTGCATTCCGCAGTTCTCCGAAGATCAGAGTATTGCCGTTGTAAACCTTCGTACGATGGATTGCAGGAAGGTTAGCTTTAAAACGGGAGGGTGTGATACTGGTGAAGAATAAAAGAGGAACGTTGAAAGCAGGCGCCAACATTTTCCTGTGTACTCTATGCCTTTTCTCTTGAATTAAATTAAGATGTGTCAGTACAATTATTTCTACAATTACTTTCTTTCCACGTCAACCAAACACAGCTGAAAAGCGTAACGTTTAAACTGGGTGTGTTTATTTTTTTTCTTTATTTTCACATGCGTATTTTTGGCAACCTGGTGGTGTATTATCCATGTGATCTCATATTGTTCATTTGAATTCTACAAACATTCAGATACACGACTAGGATGGGTAGAGTTAAGAAATAGTTGGGGGTTTGAAAGATCCTTTGCGCATACACGCGTGAATCCATGAGTAAGCTTGGAACGATGCTTCGTGATTCGGATGGTATTGTAATGGGACGATAGGCTCTCGACTGGTTGATACAAAGTGAATTGAATCGTTTGGCTTGGTTTGATGGTTAAACCTCACTTAAAGTTTATCATTATCGTCACTCCCTTAACAGCTAGTATTCAATGTATGGTTCAATTTAAAAGCTATCAGTTATTCCTACAAGATAGCTTAATATACAATTACTACTATAACAAAGTTTCATTTACATTAGGTTGGAGACGCTCGTGACTGTCTTTCTGTAACCGTTAGTCTTAGATTCCCCGTTGTCTGAGGAACGAATGAAGCTGCGCTTGGAAGGACATGGTTTTACAATAAATGTTTCTGCTGCCCATATTTGTGAAGCCTATACGTTTTTAATTGTTTCGTTAGCATTACATAAACAAAAGAATTTGGCACAAACATCAAGCACTTCTACGCGTAGTTTAGTAATAAATGGCGACTTAGTACGGGTGTGAAAACATGCAATGCTTCCAGGAAAATTACCATGGCAAGAAGTACAGTAAATTTTGCCGTAGTTATAATGGTCTTAAAATTAAGCAACTCATTGATCCGTTCACCGATGCGCATTCTGGAAGTTTGCTATCCTTCCGTTTCGAAGATAGTGGAATTTTATTTCGGTTTGACAGTGTTACTATTCACACTTGCTTTCCCACGACTAGAGGAAGCTTCATTTACCATCTTGTAAGTATTCAATTTTGTCATTGTAAATCTTTGTACTTATGTGTTTGGTAACATCTAGCAACATTTGTTTCACGTTTGCTTCGCTATTTACTTATGTTGATTTCATTATTTACATATTGTTTTGGACAGCTTGCGTTGCGTTTAATAAGTTATTAAATAAACATAACTTTCGGCTACTAGAACATTTAGTCATGCGACGAATTCTAACCCACCCTACACGTTCGTGTTAATGTGAAATGGTTTGATGGATTATTTTCTGTTTTTATGTTTTCATGAATAGCAACTTAAACTAAGTAGACCGTAAACATAGCTTCAAACATTTCAATCTTAACGAATAACAAGAAATGTAGCACGTGCTGCTTTAGTAATAGTATACTAATCGTTGGCTCTTATGTTTAATTATTTATTCGCACAGCATTGTTGGGTTTTGAATCTTGTCTATTAATATAATGCATATAATTAACATTGTTTAACTTGCCGCCGTGCCATTTCTGTCGTGTCACCGCGCAAACATCACGGACGGTGCCTCCTTGGCCTACGAGGAGCCTTGGCCATCATATATATTATCGCTGTCGTTGTTTTATAATGCATTTTTGTTTCGTTCACCTTCCAATTTCGCTAAAATACAATACGGGATGTTTTGTATTTAATTTGATTCCAATCGTGAATTACGGATGTAAAAACGATTGTTCAATTAACACGTAAAGCTTCTTAATTTATTTATACAAGCTGCTTAGTTCGATCTCGTTTCGGGGCAGTCCTTGACGAGGTAACTTAAATGCTAGACTGAACAGGAAACGAATGTACATACTTATTTCAAACAGGGTTTTCAATGGAATGATGAAGAGTAGGCGAGATATGAAGCTGGCGAAGCTATTCATCAATTTAAGCCTTGATAATGAGCTTTGTTTTACGCATCAATTATGGAGAGTTTTTAAGCGATACACATTTATTGCGGTAAAATAAAAGAAAAGAGAACTGCATTGTTGAAAAAAAAATATTTGTTCAGCTGTAAGAAATTTAGTTGAATTTTAAAAATGTAAAGAAATTCCTATGTATATAGCTTCTACACATGGCTGACAGGGTTCTACACATAGTTTTTTTCCTATTGACGTGTTTGTGAATTAAAGCTTGACCAGAGCTTTGGATGAAAATGAAACTTTGAAAGAAAATAGCGAATGAAACAGAGAAAAACGATTCTCTTGTTAATGTTATTAAAGTTTCTATGTTTCGCTGTCAACAACGATAACACAACTCAACTAAACGGATTTCAATCGAATCGAAACGAATGAAAGCAAAAAAGCACAGCGTCGCGTTGCATGCATGCATTGTTTCCTCGACTGTAAGAACGGTGTGGATAATTGCATTAAACAGTACCATTAAATTGTAGAGGTATTCCTGGGGACCATGTCGGGCACATACCGATCCACCGCATGGAGTCGTTGCTCGAAGCTCTACTGCGGCACTTTGTAACCGACATCCTTGCTCTGAAGAGTCGATATTATTACATTTATGAGGCTGGCGGATAGTGCTTGCCGGTCACTGACCGACCGGTGGAATGTGCTGACCAACATGTGCCGGTTGATAACAACATTTATCACTTTTCATCCCCTTTCTTAATGTGCTTGTTGTTTCGTGCGACATGTCTTGTTCCGCAGGTACTTTGTTACATATTAGAAAGACACTCTTTCCGTCGTTTTCAAACGTCTCGCACGATAAATACCAAAACGTGCTCGTAACAATGCGGGTAACTTTGTGCACTTGAGTAAAAGCGCCTATTTTTAGACAACATTGATTTTGATTGTGATTTCCTAAAACAATGCGCTTTCTTTTTTCTTGGCATGTAGGCTCGTAGACTGCCACAGACAACAGCTTCACTAAGAGAAGAGTTTACGCTAGGGTCTGTTTGCATAATGGTACTCAGCCCATGAGTTTTTCCAAGTAGGCTCCCGACAGTGACATACTTTGGAAGCTTATGCCATAGCCTTTGAATCCGTAAGACAAACTGTGATTAATATAAAAAAAAATCCTTGCGTCGAAAGGGATATCCTCGTCGTATTTTTGTTTTCACGGTGCCCATTTTGGATGATCCTTAAATAATTTGATATCGGCAATAATTACCCCATCGTGCGCAAATGCGGTGACTATTTAAGGACCATAATCTGACACGATAAACATTCCGCACCCTGCCATCCTTTGCGCCGAAAAACAAGCCATTCCTTGCGTAAACAAATGCCTCCCTTGCCAACATGCCTTGCCTAATCTTGTAATTCCTCGCGGGTCGTGCTGCAAAAATGATGAATAGCATGGCACGGCAAAGAAGAACGCACCGAATTTGGAAGCTCGAGTGCTTACGCCAGCTGCTTTAAGTGCGTGGTTGATTCCCGGAAATCGGCACGTCAAATTTGATTAACATAAATATCTTCCCGCCACGCGTTGAAGCCACAATTTGAGAAGTCAGGACGTACGCCACTCGTCCCGTCGCCGGTTTCCTTGGATAACGGTCGGTTGGAGAGGCTTTCACGCGAAAGATGCTCCGGCGAAGGAGTGCTCAGAGTCGTCAGCAGGCTCCAGCTCGCGAAGGACATGCTGAAGAGTCGTCGTGGTGGTTCCTACCTAAACAGATAACATATGATTTCGCGTCGAGTGGGAAGAGTGTCGAAAGGTAGCCGAGAATCTCAGAATCGCGTTCCCCCTATGAGAAAGCAAGCAAGTAGATATGAGCCAAAAAAAGCTCTGATGTAAGTGCGTACGCAAACATTTGTACGACACTGTTGTTAGCTGAAGTTATTACTTTCGTCGCCACCTTTGATGACGACGCGAAAAAGGGTTTTGCATGGAAACTTTCGAGCCTTCTCAACCTGACGTAGGTAGGCGAGCTAACGTGTGTGTGTGTGTGAGAAGGAGAGAGAAAAAGAGCGATAAAGAGATTGAGAGAGAGAGAGAGAGAAAAAGAGAAAAAAACACAGAGCTTGGTGGAAAATTTTGTTTGAATGAAGATAACGGCAGGGTTTAGGAGTGAACAGAAGACGCGGGAAAAAAAACTCTGAGAAATGGAATAACAAATTCGTTGACGCGCTGAACTGACGAAAATCCTGATAAATCGTACCTCGTGTATTTGGCTGGCGCATGAAGGACAAAGCAGGTCACGGGTAAAAGGGTATTTTATTTTCGTTTCCACCCCGTTATGGCACTTTGGTGATGAATGGTGGTGGGAATGCAAAAATAAAAGGGTAGCGAGAAAAGCAAGCACCATACCCAGCGGGGTGGAGAAAGCAACCGTGTGTATGCGTTACACTGAGATGATACACCGTGGGGTGGTTTTTCGTTGTTTTCCTCCCACCTGGGTTTGTGACGGTGAGACGGTGCATACGCGTGAGAATAAGCTTATGGTTTTTTTTTCTTTTCTTCTGCTCTCTTCCACCCTCAATCACAGAATGTTGTTTAAGGGGTGGGATTCTTTTTGAAATATATTTTTCGCAGCTTTCAAACGCCCTATTGGCTCTATTGGGCTGATCAGCTCTCGTCAGAAGGCCAAATTTAACGTCAAATGCGTTTCGTTACGTACACATATCTGTTATTTTTCTCTAGCAATGGGTTTTCCCACCAATTTTTCCGGTGTGAGATCTACTGAAAGATTCCTCCGGGTCGCTTTTGTGGATGCGAAAATCTGCGTGTAATGTTATTATAAACGGTTCTCCAAGTACCCCCTTTTCCGTGCCGGGTGTGATCCAACGCCCTAGCGAAGTTCACGTATTCACACATACACTGTACATGCACAAATTCGGCTCAGTTATTCGATATGGGTAGGGGACTTTTCTTGGAAGGATCTCCCACGCACCGTGCCTAGGGAAAAGCGAAGGACTAACGTCGACGAGTGGCGTCGTGCTCGATTCTGGCACCCCGAGGGCAATCTCCGAAAGGGTGGTGATGAAGCGACGAACATCTTTTTGTTTTCTTGCCTCCCTTCGATCCACCTTCTCGGTCGACCGACGAGAAAACAGGGATTTTCTCACTCCTTCTCGGTCAGGAAGCTATCGGCATGCGCCTATCGCCCTGAGGGGACGTGTGAGGGAGTGTGAAGAATCGGCTGATAGAATTATGTGTACATAAATACGTATTTATCTTCTTGGCGCCTTTCGACAAAACAACCTTTATTTAGCCTCCATGGCTCAGTGCACCGCCATTCGGGGGATGATGGGGCTCTTTAAGGACGGGAGAGGCCATCGTTTGTCATGGTACTCCGTCGGTTATAGAACGTTCATATGGAGCAAATTGAGAACCGTCGAGCACGCGACGCAAGTGGCAATAATTGAGCTAAGAGTGATTGCTGCTTGATTGCAGTTAAAAAGAAGGTACGAAAGAGCCAACGAGTTTATCGGAGCAATATAAAACGTACATGATCCACAAATCGGTCGCAAAGAAAACCGAAGTGCTTCGTTGAATGTACCGATGGCGATGGCTGGGAAATGTGTTTTTTGTGTTTCTATTTATTTATTTGTTTCGTGATTTAAATTGATTACTTTTTTGCATCAGGTGCAATCCCAGTGGGTATGTTTAGTTCGCTTAAATTAACAATGTTTGATTAAAACAGAATAATAGATTTGTTCAGTATTAAATCCTTCGTAATCTAGGGAATAGGACAGTTCCCATCGATACCGATTACGTAACGCGTTCCCACGTAAAAATAGGCCAATTATGGGCCTCATGATAAGATTCTTACACAACCACGTGCGCTGAGGGCGAAAAACACGTCCCAGAATAAGATCCGCTCTGTTCCGATCCGCTCCAATGGAGACGCCTGGTACCTCGTACTGTTGGCGAGTATTCAACGCACGGGATTGCTTGGGCAGGCATGGCAAAGGGAAAGCACAAAATTATGATTGATGTATTCAGATTCTTCCCCCCTTCTGTGGCCGTCCGCACGCCCACACGGATGCGTTGCAACCGGATCCCGCATGATTGTCAAATTATCCCATTCGATTGGGCTAGAATGAAATTACTTCGATCTGGTAACGTAGGATCTCGGCGACGATGGCGGACGCGATGGCTGGGAAGGTGATATTACGCAAAGGAAGCCACTTTCTCGCAACACGCACGAACAAGGCGCTCCGTTGCCGTTGGAGATAACGATTTTGGAAACCTTTTCCCCGTGGACGAACCGTCCCAGTGGGCGCCAGAGAGGGTTTGGACGGCACGGGAACACGATTGCTATGACAAAAGGGTGCCCGTGACGAACCTCGGTAGACGAACTTTTCGGTCGGTTCTAAATCGTTTTACAGCTTTGAATTCTTTTGCCATAGAATGGGCTGCCTGGGGGAGAAAATGGGAAGAAAAATGAACGAAGACATTGAGCCATGGCTGCGTTCGTGTGTCTTTGTTATGTTTTCTCTCACTTTCTTCGCATACTCTCCGGTGGACACGGAAAGGACACAAGGTCACCCTAAAGTTCGCAAGGTACGCACCTACTGACGAAGGTGACCGAATAATGAAGGTGGAGGAGTTTGACGGATGGGAGCTCTTTAAAAAAATGTCCTTCCCCTCGCCGAACACCGGCAACGGCGCAAATCTATCGCCGTACCTCAAGGGCGCCAAGATGGACAAGAATGGCGGCCAGAATGGATCATCTTCGCTTTCGCCCGGCTCCCGTAAGGACTGCAAGCTGATCGTAAATGGCAGGTGTTGGGCTTTTGCGGCCATGAGAGGGTGAGCTTGAGGGATGAAAAAATTCGATAAATTTATTATCTGCTGCCTTTGACGAAGATACGTCACTCGAGGAGGCGAACGATAACGAGACGACGTCAGGTAGAGGGCTTTCACGCGGACCCTATTGTTGATGGGACCGAATCGAAGTATTTCGTTTACCCGCCCTGCTTCACCTTGCACAATGCGGTAACCTCTTTAGAGCGATGGGATCGCTTTCACCAATTCCGAAGGACACCTGGCCGGGGAGGTTGCTTTTCGGTTCTGCCCGGGAAAACTCGTTGATTCGCTTAGCGATTTTGTTTTTTCGCGGCACGCGTCATACACTCTCGGTACATCAGGTGGCATTTGAGAAGGTTGGCCCGAACTAATGCTACTTTGGTTCTGGAAAAGCATCGATGGATGCGCTCGTAGCCAAATAAGCAAGGTAATTGAATTTGAAAAGCTTCGAAAAAGCTGCCGATTTAAGCTAAAAGATGTACAAAGTACATTAACACGTAATGCACTATGTAAAATGGTATGAACGGTGAAGACTGTGGTACGGGCTTGGAGTTAAAGGTGTAAAATGAGCTTCCATAATGATAATCCACGCCTCTTTGAATAGGAAACGGTGAAATCGTACGCCATAAATTGCTAGACGATGGTTACACTAGATTTCATTGGTTATTTGGTTCAATTAACTGTTTCTGAGGGAAAAATGATTTCACGTCTCTTAAATGCTTTGTCTGTGAGATTTCTTTTTAGATTAACAGGGTTGTTGTTAGGGGCTGTTAGTTAAGGTTTCTTGTAAGAACGACAAGTTAGCTCCCGTTGTATTGCCTTGAACCGGAACAGCAACTAATAATACAACAATAACCTTTATATAGGCTTTTATTGTGTAAATAACGTTAGCCACCCTCTTTAAAGACTTCTAAAGGCATACATTTTGCTACATTTGCTTCTGTTTTAAATGCGAATTCATCTCTTCATCGCACAATGAGTCAAACAATGCCTCTCGTTGGCGTAAGTTGCACGGCGAAATGGGGAAATCTAGTGCATTCAAACAACTCCCACGTTCTCCAACATAGCAGGACGATTCCCATGCTGACATGCATTCTTCAGGTCCGTATCTCCTTCAGTTTTCTCTGACCGGAAACCCACACAAGCCACCGAGGCAGTATGGGGAAAAATTGAAAAGAATTCGTCGCTGCAGCAAAGCACGGTTCCTCCAGAATCCCAAGGACAACGGATGGACCGCACATGGAACAAGGTTTTGCACCTGGAGCAGAATTCCAGGTCGCACGTGGAATAATAATAAATCACCGAACGGCCGAACAAAACCGGCAAAGAAACGGAAAAGGACACGAAAGTCTATCCCTGGATCGGGAAGTCACATCCGGCTGACAGCTGACTGGGGCAGCAAGACCAACGCCGGTACTGGCAGCGCACGAAATTGCCTTAGAAAAGTGGCCTACATGTAAGCCCACGCCTAAGCCCGCTGGACGGATGGCGGTCACTTGGTTCCTGGGCCAAGGACCAACAACCCAAACCGTAGGGCCACACCACGCGTGGCGGGTGGAAAGTCCCTTGGAAAGTGGAAACGTGCAGCGGATATAAGTCAAGAGATTTCAGAAGCGCCCCGTTCTGCTGGTAGGAGTGAAACAGAAAAAAAAATCCTGTATAAATTCAAATAACGGTAATAGAAAGCAAACTGGAGGAATCTGAAAGAAAATGGAGCACAAGCACGACTAGCACATGGTACGCGGTCACACACAAATACACAAACACGCAAAAAGGAACCGCAAGTTGAACCGAAACAAACATCCGACAGAGCAAGGCTAGTTTGCTACCGAATGGTAGAAGGAATTTTGACATTTCTGTAGTAGGCTTTAATTCCGATGCTTCTGGCGTATTCTTTGGGATTATATACACCATGCAGACCATGTGTTATATTTTTTCTATAAGATATAAAAAAAGAACAAACCAACGCCTGCTATGATACTGGATGGCAGCGTGAACTGTTGTTGATGGAACCATCTATTTTTACGCGACCAGTAAAAAGAAATCACGGCCATCTTTACCTGGCTGGGCCATTCCTTTCTACTCTCCACGGTACCGTTCCATTCCTGCCGGCCCTTTCCACCACCCGACGGTGGGAGGGGGCATTTAGAAAGGGAATTCAAGAAACAATGGAACAAACAGGACTCGTGCCGGCGATGCCGGAAGGACTCTCGTTCTTTTCTGCCCCCGTTCAGTGAGCGAATGGATCCGGAAGGGAGCCGGAAGTTCGAGAATGGGGATTACATCATTTGAAACGGATCCTCGTAGAAGCTGTTTTCAATATCTATACTGCTGGCGCTGTTGTTATTGAAATGGTGGGTATTAAGGTGATTGTTGTTTATGCTACCGTGCTGCTGCTGCTGCTGTTGTTGCTGCTGCTGTTGGTGGCCATTCGCTGCCACCCCGATGGCCACATCGATGATACTCCCGGTGCTGGTGTTGTTGCGGGTGCCATTGTTGGAACTAGTGTTGCTGCCACCACCACCACCACCACCGCCACCGCCACCAACACCATTGCTACCGTTGCTGCTGTTGCTGCTCGCGTCCTGCACCTGATGGTGAGGAAGCTGCAGCGGGAGCGAAAGGGCGTGTTGCAGGGCGCGTTCGTGGCAGTCAAGAGCCGTTCCGGCGGATGCCGCGATCATGTCGAGCGTGGACGAAATCGGATCCACTCCGTCGGTTCCCAGACACGAACCAGTAATGTCCGGTTGCGTTTTTCCCAGGACGCAGTTACTCTGCATTGCCAGTGTGGCCACGGTTCCGACGTCCGGAAGTGGGACGGAAACGCCACCTGGGAGGGATGGGAGCCCTACGTTGGCCGCTGCCGCAGCCTCGCCCTCACCCCGCATCACTATGATGACGTCGGTCAGAGCGGTGATGTAGTTCTTGGCCAGTGTCAACGTCTCGATCTTCGAAAGACGGCGCTCCTTTTTCACGTGCGGGATGACTTCTCGTAGAGACTGCGCTCGTGGCGTGGGTCAAATTTAATCGACACGGAAGCACGGAACGGGAATCGATTTCCCGGTTGTTGAAGATTCACCGGAAGTCGAAGCAGACGCGTAGTTCCAAAGTATGCGTATCCGATTGCAATCGAATGATCCACCATTGCATGGGTGGCAGACGGGAAGCGAAGCAACAAAGCATACACGGGCAGAAAAAAGGAACAGAAAAAAACTCACATTGGTGGGGGGCGTTTTTCCAAGGACATGACATTCGACCCGTTTCTCGGCTCAACGCGCTAGGTACCTGGTGACCGGATTCCGAGAGTACAACTCACCTGAAACGCATCGTTTAAGCTGTGCATTCGCATCCGTTCGCGTTCGTTTGACTCCAGCCTCCGGAGATTGCGCTCTTTCGCGTTGAGCGCCCCCTTTCGGCGACGTGCCGCACTGCTACTTCCGCTTCCGTTCCCGACTGCTCCCTGGCCTGAGCGGCCTCCGTTACTGCCTCGGCTACCCGTACGACTGCTACCGCAGCTCGTGTCGTCACTTTGTGAGCTCGAGTCGGTCATGTCAGGATCGATTGTGGCTTCCTGTAGACGAGAATTGGGATAATTTCGGTGGGAACTACTGCCAAAGTGCGGCAAATCTACTGAAAATGCATGTGCTAAGCTACTCGAGGGAATAAAAAAGGCACGAGAAATCTAGAATCAAATGTACGCTAGCAGAAAGAAACTTCGAGTCCTAGAGGAACGAGTTATTGAGGTTATTATGCGAATATATAATGCCACATGATTCTGGTGTGCGGCGCTTCAGATAAACGCATTTGTTTAGCCACCCACATGATAAGTAGCTGTTTGTGCCTCATAAAACTTACAAGCTCGCTCGTTTGTCTTGCGAATGTTTGCCCATCGAATTAAGCATCCTCCACGCCCCGGTTCGAGTGCGAAAAATGACGCCATTAATTTTCAACACCACGTGGTGAAGTCGAACAACATCGATTCGATTAAAATTCATTTTGGTTTTCCCTTTCGCAGGCTCTACACTGTTTATGACCCTCTCGTTACCGGCCACCAGCAAGGCAAGTCCGGCGAAAATGAATGAATCTGCCTGGTCCGTATTTTTCCGCAGAAGAAAATACCTGTAAGAGCCAAATAGAACACAAACAAGCCGGCAGCAAGGTGTGTAAAGGTGAATCGGGACACTAAAAGTGTGTCCCGATCGGTGGCGTGCATTCGTTTCATGTTTCATGAAAAACCCGGACCCAACCGGGGGTGCCAATATTCGTGAACCGGATTCAAGGCACGATTATCATTATGACAGAGCAAACAAACCGTTTAATATCCGCACCGAGAGCACGACGCGTCGAACGGGCCAGGGCCGGACTGGTCGTTCGATGCTTTCGGTTTCGGTTGATTGAATTTTCGCATTTTCGCCGATGCGCTTGGGGGTTTTTCGCGCCCACGTTCGCGCTCGCTAGAGACTGGGAACGCACGGCGTTGCGCTTGGCACCGGCCAAAGGTACCGGCCACCCTTGCAGGGCCTGTTCTGATGGGTGGCGATATCGATTTCAGTAATTAGACTCGTAAAAAGTGTGGACTATCAGCTTGTTTTTATCGCGACATAAAAAAGCTCCCTTCCAGGTGGCTGGTGTAGGTGGAAATCGAAAGCCGATCATGATACCCTTGCCTGGACTGGTCCAGGAGGAAAGCCTGCAGGACGGAGATTGCTGCTAGACAGCTCTAAAGGAGAGAGAAACTAAGAAAAATCTTCGTGAAGACTACCAAAATTCATACCATCGCCTCGAAAAACCCTTAGAAGGGGTTAACACTCGATCGTCTTAAGGGGTGTGATCCTTGTGTGAGGAAATTCAGGACTGTAACACGAAAAATCCTAACTCACCATCTGCATCCGCCTGGTGGCCCGTTTCGGTCGTGATGTAGCCCGCAGACTAACACCACCATCGTTTGCCGAAAGGGCTTGATGGGTTGTGTCGACGCTCTGCAGCAGGTTCGCGTTCTTATCCTGCAGCTCATGCTGATGATGCCCGTGGTGTGGTGGATGCGAGTGCTGATGGTGATGATGGTGCTGTTGCTGTTGTTGCTGCGGATGATGCTGGTGAAGTGGATGGTGCTGATGGTGCGCATGGTGGCCGGTTCCGTTGATGAGCCCGTTTGTCGATCCGTTCGAGGCTAGCTCGTAGAAGCCGCTCGTATCGGAAGACTCCGCGATCTCGGCCGCTGCCAGCTGCACGCTGTGCTTATCGTCCGACAAATCGGAACGCATCGTGATCGATATCACGTGGCTTCGTTCTATTTTACTTACGTTGGCTGGCGCTCTTTATTTTTTTTTGTTCAAGTTTTAAACAAGAAAATCCCGTCCCAATGATGATCTCTTTCTCGTGCGAAGCGCAGCGAAATCGGTGGCCTTCCTCGGAAGCACTATTTCGTTGAGACGATTACCATTTTCCGTGCTATTTGGGTTCTGCGGGCTTTCACTTCAATCAGCTAATGCGTCGTTTGTCGTCGGTGGAGCAATTTTTCGGTGAACGCGTACCAAAAACGAGAGGAGTGAGAACATGACAGAAAATAAATATCAAACAAATATAGCGATATTAGATCATTTTACGAGGATAGCAAAACAAACGAAAATAGTGACACCGGTCGGCCGGCAGAGAGAGAACCTAGAAGATAACACAACGCGGGGTAAAATATTACATCCCCACCCGATTTTCGGGATGGAAATTCTTTGCGTAGCTTCAAAGAACGGTGGAAGGTGCAAAGAAAATAAAATATGAAGCCACTGCAGTGACTGCCACTGGACGTGCGAAAGGATAAAGAAAAGCAAACCCCCAAACGGGGGTAAAACGCACGCAAAAGCAAGCGGTAGGCCAGAAGATTATAAAACACTTCCGGACCAATTTAGTGAGCAATCTATTTTTATTTCAAGATTAATTTGAAGACATGACGTCCAGGGAAGGGGGGGGGGGGGGTTTATGGGTGGCCATCCACCACAAGCCGTCTACCCACCGGGTGCCACGCGGGGACCGGTATGATTAAGCCCCAGTGAAGGTATGCATTGCTTCCTGCAAGGAAAGGACGACGAATACCTGCACAAAAAGCGACCCAAGATTCTCCAGACCCACGTTGGGAAGATTCGCCGAAGGATGGAGACGCACGGACCTTCTGGGTTTTCCGCCGAGAATGGTTCTTCCCGTGCAGCCGGAAAATGGCCGGCGGGCTGGGTGCTTTAGCGGTTCCGTCGTAAGGATATTGTTCTATGGCCACCGCCCGCAATAACCGTGAGCAGATAGGGCTGCAGATTATCACCAAGGGGGTGAATCGTTCCGGCTAGCAAGATTACCAAGCGGCTCCAAAGGGAAAAGAATGTTCTCCACCCTTAGCGTGGGCGAGACCGGGTGGATAACTGAAGCAAAAGAGGATGCAAAAAAAACGTCCACGGTCTGACACTTGGTTCGTGACCAGCCGACAAGCGGAAGCCACATCCGGGGGTGAAATCAAAACTCCTCCCACGTTGCTTGCTGAAAGATTAATGGAAAAGTTTGCCTCCGTGACGAAGGGACGGCGTGAGAAGAACGAGAACGACAGGATACTGATAGCCGGCAAAACGGATCGCGGGTTCTGATTTGCGCCACAACGCGGTAGAACAAAATTCCCATTTTGTGGCGTCCTTCGGGGAAGGGTTGTTTATTGCTCTTCGGGTGGGGTGGTTTTGTTGGACATTTCGGGCGACTGTTTTGAAGGCGAGACTTAGAATATCAAACATGAAACGTGGGAGTATTATGTCCAGCAGACGGACACTGTGGGTTTTGCTTTTCGTGTAATTTTTTAACCTTTTCAAGTACGCCAACTGTTCCAATCGGTTGACCTTTAGAGGTTGGGTGTTTTATGCGTGTAATTTTTGACCACGTATCGTCATATCTTGGGTTAAATCTAACGATCCTAAAAGTTAGTTGCAACAATCTTTTTAGGGTTTAAGAAGATTGTGGTTTGGCGGTTTGCTATGTGTTTTCCTATGCTTATTGATACCCCATGTCAAAAGGACTCCTTAAAGAGAACGCATGTTTCAGTTGTATCTGATATTTTAAAGTATTTTTTTCTCAGTATCATGGAAGGGGTACTCTCTTTTCTTCACTCTTCTTCAAGTTTAAGGAAAATCAGCCTGGGGATTTAATTTATTCAATAGTTGTTGCTGAGAGATTTTTAAATATTAGGGTTGATCCGAGTATAATTCATCACCGGGAGAGTATGCCAATTGAGCACCTTCCGAGCAGAGTGTCGATCACCGCCTGCCTAGTTGGGATAATTAATTTATAAAAGGATTCGAATGGTGCTGGAATGGGACTTGAATAGTAATTTGGTCAAATTGGCTATCCACACGACGCCGGCTGACGACGTTGGGACTCTGTCGGGCACATATCTAATTTCACCATCGGTGAGTCGTTAAACAGGCTTCGGTTCCAAAAAGTTATCCGTTTCTGGGAACGAAACAAACCCCAAACGCTCATTCACACACGCCCACATCAACGGGAGGTTTTGGATCCGGTCTAACCGCCGGAGTTTGGTGGTTAATTTTGGCACCATCCTTATCGGCAGCCCTTGGTTAGACTAAGCAAAGTCAGCGCACTGAATTGGCTGCAGTGAAGCTATTTAGCCGGTTGCCGCTAATTAAGGACATACGTAATTAAATTAGAGCAAGAGTCCTTCGAATCCTTGCATTCAATGGCGCCTTCGGCTACTGTGCGTTGTTATGTGTGATTGTGAGTTTTTCTTCCCAACTGTATATGGCGTATTGGAACCATGGAACTGGGCAGCCGGGGCGGAGCACACCGTTCTATTTCCAATTTCATCAAAAATTTATCACTTGCGGGACTGGAAGTAGGTGGTCCAGCCTGTCCGGTGCGACTTTGTGTCGGAGTCTGCGAACGTCGGGGGACCCGGACTGTTGTCCGTTCATAAAAACGAATTCCGTGCTGGGGACCGTGCGACAATAAACACACTATTCGTGATGATAGGGCAAGAAAGGAGGGCCACGGGGCTATGGCAACAAAAAATACCGGACGCGGGATCGAACCGCACCAGCGTCGTTGATGAAAACAAATTGAATCATACCCCGCTGAGATTATATTCTTCTAATTTAGCCAATCCTCCTCGGGGACGCACCGGGACTAGCCGTCATGAGCCCTGGCGGTTCGAGCAGAGCGTGGCTTCGAGGAAAACCTTGCAAGGGCTCGGATCCTTGGAGTATCGCCGCAGCGGTTTCTCATATTCCTGCTGATCAATTGTTTCCTCATTTTCTGACCGATGACCGTCGTGTGGAGTTGCCCCGGGGTCCTTCGGGTACCGAGGGAACGTGTGAAGCTGGTCATGAAATTGGGACGTTCCAAGGATCAAATGCTGCACACAAATTAAAAATAATATATCTCTCTCTGATATCATCATCAGCTATCGCCGTCGTCTTTTCGAGACAGCGTGAAGTAAGGCTGTATTATACACACACTCCTGAGTATATGAAATAATAATAATTTTATCATGCAATTAATTACTATTTCACTTTCTGTCAACCTGAGAGTCTGTCAATTTTAACATTATGAGCGTGATATCTAAGAACGATTTGTCTTGTAATTTTTACGATTTTCTTCTACTGTTTATGTTACGTCATTCACACAGAATGAAATGTAGGAAATTAATATATGGTTAGTTTATTCGATTTATTGATTATCATGAAAAGAATGAAGTAACAATAAGTTTAAACACTCGCTCATTGGGATTTGAACATGTAAGAAGCATTGTACAACGGTACGGGTTAATTTAAGTAACTATTACTAAGGCTTTCCCTTCTGTTCGTCATTGCGTCAAGGGTACACTTGTTAATCTTTCGACGTCTTGTACGGGGGCGTAGCGTAATATTTCCTGTCCTTCCGAGGGCGGCGTAACAGAATAGGTGTTTCGAAACGCCGCTGTTTCTCGAGTAATGATGCTGCCGCATGCTCATCGAAACCATGTTTCGGCATAGTTGTTGCCCCCAGCTTCCCGTGGTGTGCGTCACGTTGGTCATAACCATAATCTGATTGTAGCATGATGAATTGGCTCCAATAGTCGGTGGCAATTTGCAGTACGGCCTGCACGATGCTAAACTGTACGTACGTTTCCGCGCACATCTCGTTCATGTCGAGATCAGGGCGGGAGTAGCCGACAATCGTCGGCGCAAAAACTCGCGCCAAATTGTCGATCGGCATCTTGGCTGGTTCGGACTGTGCGACTCGCTGGAAGTGCAGCACCAGGAAGGCCAACGTGTCACGATTCGGGACCGGAAGGCGCTCGATAAGCTGGCACAGCTGGTCGCGCATTTGAGCGCTTCCGTTCGGACTTGATGTTCCGGAGACGGCGTTCGCAAAGTCCGACAGAAGCGCAGTTGGGATGAGTGGTTCACGGAGTGTTCGCAAGAAGTCTTTGATGCAACTGCATAACACATTCACATCGAGCTGACCGAGCGCGGGGATAGTTTTGCTGCGGAGGAATTTTTCCTTCAGCGCTCGGACCTCCCGTTCAGAACCGGACAGCCGATATAGGCCGACTTCTGATAGGCCACGGTTTTCGATTTCACTCACGCAGTGCACGATCAGTGCAGGAATGCGAGGACTTGAAGAGGGACAGTAGTCCTCGAGTGAGTTTAAGGCACCAGCAGTCTGCGGTGTTTGCGGTCCACCGTTATGAGCACCCGTATTGGCTGTACCGCGCCGGCCATTCTTCGTTTGCGATTGCGGTACGCATGGTAAGGATATTTTCTCGCGGCAGTATCCGTGAAACACGGCTTTACATTCACGGCAGCGCAAGCCACTGTTGCCGAACCGAATCCGCTCCTGGCACTGATTGCAGGTGTCCGAGCTGATGAACGTCTTTCCTACCAGATCATGTTGACGCTGGATGATCGTCTTCTTCATTTCCTGTTTTTCGGGTGCCTTCGCTTTCGGTGTATTGACGATGGTCGCCGCTGTCGAGTTAGATGATGCACAGCTCGAAACGGCTGTGGGTAATTTTTGTGGGGCCATGGTACGGAACGTGGATTCTGCTAAAATAGGCCCACCGTCGGGCCCCGTTGGAACGGTAACCTTAGCGTGAGCAATAATTTCTCCCTCCGAGCGTGGTTCCATTGCCGTTGAGGTAGAGTTAATTTCCATAGTGCGTTTCATTGGCTCCGTGGGTACCTTAAAGCTAACGTTATTATTATATGATGGTCGATGTTTTTTCCAGGACATTCGTTTGGCCTGCGTCTTAAGCGGTTCGAGAAAATCATCTTCCGATTGGGTAAGCGAAAGGTCCACCAAGAACGATCCCGTCGAATTGATGTCATTGTCCATCCCACCGGTCATCTCACGGTCTGGGTCACCACCGTGGCCATGTCGGGACTTCCGGCGGGGCTCCGTTGTGTACACAGCCAGCTGCTCACGCGTCTCATCCCGCAGCGTCTGTTCGTTGCGCACAATCTCACATACGGCCATCATTTTGCGTTCCATCGCGTCGCGTTCATGCTCGGCATGTCGGCGCGCCTTTGTCTCGGTTTCCAGAAGCTTGCGAGCGTGGAACAGCTTCGATTCGAGATTCGTAATGCTGCGCAGCGAGTTATCCAACTCCCGCTGCAAGCGCTTGGCTTCGTCCACCGATTTCAGCCATTGCATGCGGCATTCGTCCTGCAGCTGAACGAACCGCAGAAATTCCACCTCGGCCGCACCATCACGTAACACATCGTACGAACGCCGAAGCTCATCAAATTGAGCCACTAAAGATAACTCCATCACTGATTTCGACCATCCGATGGTTTTCCGTTACAAACACAACCCGCGTCCTCCCTGAACGATACTTTTCAAAGCCACCGACCGTTACAACTGTTGCCAGACTAGGCCATTGACAGTTCATACGATCAGCTGTCATTTTGACAGCGCACATGATCAACCCCGCATCGATATATTTTCAAAAATGTAGATATCTTGGTTATCCTTATTTCTGTAAAATGTGTTTTTTTTTTAATTTTTGAATCTTTTTAATTATACAGAAGTACCTTGAACACTGCACAACAAAACAAAAACGTACATGACGTTCATGTGAAATACATTCGATAGTCACTGGTAACGAAAGCGGTCAAATATGAAGGCATGTTTGAAGATAAAAAATCATAATCGTAATATAGTATTCGCTATTATTCAAACCCCTGCAAGCATAAGTTTCTATTACATAGTAATAGCGATGAAAGCCATTATTTCCGTACAGTTATTCTATAGTGGCAACAGGCAAAGAGAACGATCAAACTCACTTCAAACAAACTCACTCAATCGTGCAATGTAGTCTGCTGGAAGCGAAAGTTCTCGGGGTAAAGCTGTGGGGAAAATGTGCTATCATCGACACATCGTAAAATAGGAAAAACCCGTAAAGCACTTATCCAATGAAGATGGCTCGTAAAAAATCCAACCTGCGGACGGTAAAGGGTGGAACGATAGTGTGCAGATAGTTTTATGACCGATAGCTTTTAAACGAGCACATGTTAGGTTTTACCATTTTTTACGAAGCATCGTATAATCGAGATTACTTCCATTGCTTGCACAAGGATGAATCGTAAATTCTGCCACATCAATTTAGTATGAACTTGCAAAGTATATATTTTTGTAGGCCAAAAAAGAATATAGGTAGTGCGAGAATGTTTTACCTACTGGTAGGTAAAAGTAACTTTTTTTTACAGAAATTATATTTTTAAGGAGAACGATTTGCAAGATTTTATTCAAAGAATATCCATTTTTCTATTCTGTTATTTCCTTGGAAAGTCGTAATAAGCGTAATAAATATTCTCTCGGAAAATCGTGACCAATCTCTGTACGTAACTGAGACGGAAAATTAATAGCATAATTATATGTTTGTCCCTGCTCCTTAAGTGCCCTAATCCGTCACAGGGACAGTTGGCTTCATTAGGCACAATTAATCGTACCACAGAAACGTGCCTCGAAGACGGTTTAGAGATGGGTCTCACACCGGACATCGGTCATCTTTGTTGTTCGTGAGCATTTTCTTGTGCTTCTCTGGCTCAACCGTTGTGGATAGGACATTTGTCTCAGGCAAGTTAAGGTAGACAGTATTCACCGGTAACAGAAGGTGAAATTCTTCTAGCAACTTGACTGAAGAGATCGAAAAGAAAGAGAGGACAAAAAATTGTTCTTATTTTTCAACGTACTCGACTGCAAGGATCGCCTAGAACATCCGTGTCCGGTGCAAAGGAGCTAGTTAGTTGCAAACGGTTTACTTGGCAGCTCGGGGTCTTTTTTTGATAAATTACTTTGAGGTAGCCCATGAAATTTGATATATTCAGCAAAACACTAAGGAAAAATGACCGTTTGAAGCCCAACTATTTAAGATTAAAAAAATAGAAGAACAACTTACTATGCTATCACTAATTTAGACAAACATGTGATTTGTGTTATGTCAGCATATCGTACAGCGGCTCGTACAATGACTGGAAAATTGCTGAAAATTTGTTGCCCTCCAAACGAACAGAAACAATAAAACGGCAACGCTCAAATTGATACTCCTTCCTACATCCGATCCGATCTCATCGTTTGTGATTGATGTTTTATTTGATTACGCTCTTAACATTTCGAGAAACGCACCAATTTCGCTCAAATTGAGAACCCCGACGCATTAAAAGGCGATCGCTTCATGTTGAAAATCAAACGGTGTGCCGGTGCAGTAAGGTGGCGAATCAATTTTATGGAACCCTTATAGACGGCAGGGCGGAATAAGTGGTGAGCGTGTTCTTCTCCTAAATGGCATAAATTTTTCGATCAGAGAGAGAAAGAGAGAGATAGAGAGAGAGAGACACAGAAAGAGAGAGAGAGGAAAAGTGGTAGGGAAAAAATATTTCCCTACCTTCGTTGGCAGCCAAATAAAAACGCCTTTATAAATTCTTTCACATACGTTCGAGAGGCTTCGATTAAAGAGGCATGGATCTCGATACCCTTTCACCGGGGGAATTTTTATGAAAGGCAATGAATTCAGTAGAACATCTTTACTGTTTACGGTAAATAAAAGCATATGTAAGATTGAATCTGTACATTGACTGCATTTCAAACTTGAATGTAAAATTTGTTAAAACACACTTTTGGTAGTAGCAGAAAAAAGCGTTTCTGGAAAACGCGGGCTATTAAAACGTCCCATGATAAAACCACAGGATACGGAGGATGGAAAAGTTTTCCATTAATCGTTTTTCGTTGCCGGCAGTATTCGCTCTTCTTCTGGTTCAAAACAAACAAGGGGGAAAAGCGAACGGCCCGTTCTCGAATAGACGGAAGAGCGTTTAAAAGTTTTTGCAACAGTAGCTCCGTTCGACAAAATCAGCCCGGTGGGATGTGGTGGGCTCGCAGGATGCAAATTTGTAGTTTCCGTGTCCGTGGCGGGTGCGACAGGACGGGAAACGGGAGATTAAGGTCGCGTGGATAAAGAGCGAACATCGTTACCCCTGGATAACCTTGACATACATTGAGGGGCCAGGGTTTAAATGGGCAAAAGCTTCGTACAGACAGTATTGTCCTGTGAGCCTTCAAGGGTACCGGTATGTTCGAGAACCGCGGGTAAACCGAACAGCTCGTAATTCGTCAAATTTATGCTACGTGAGGTAACTTTTTTTAGATGCGTCTTTAAGACGGACATGTCTTTAAAACCTTAAGTTTTTGAGGTATGTTAAAGCACCGCCTGAAAGTGTTTATTACCTGTGTTCTCAATAAATATTCACTGCTCGCCAAAGTTTTCCTAATAATCCATTACCTCTAGGTCCTCATTCAACGGCATGGTAGCAAAAAAAACACAGTTTGAAAGTGCTCGAGAATGGCTGCGAACAAAAGGCTTTTTCGAGCGCAACAAGGATGTGTGGGACGCCATAATTTACCCTAGCGATGATGCACCATTGCAAATTGTTGAAACGGCTTTTGTTCTTCCGATGGTATGCTTTTTTATTCACTTTTTAGCTGCTGTTGCATTGAGTTACTTTAGGACGACGTTGCATACTGATTTTCCTTTCCAGTTTAGGTCGTTCAACATTGGACCCAAAAATGCAACATTATCTAACGATGGAAGGACAGTACATGAAAAATATTGTTAATATAAGTTTTAAATTGCAAGAAATTCTTCTAGAATGGTTTGTTATCGGTTAGAAAAGTTTCAAAAGACATTTGTCAAACAAATTATCCATGTTCATTCACACTAGCTCGTTACTGTTTCGTTGTTTTCAAACTAGCATTTTCAGTACCTTTGCATATTTTGCTTCCTTTTGACACCACACTAAATCAATGGCGTAGTTCTTCGCTGTAGGGATACAGCTAATGTATTCGAAAAATATATCCCAGGTTCTTCCGCATCGTCCAGTCTCACAGTGCGTGGCATTCTGAATCTCGTTCTCGTTTTGCAATTACCATCGTCCTCATCGCCAGTACACCCGTGGGCGTGGGAAAGAAGACTCCACTGCCGTGGCTACCAGTTCCATATCCGAACCTTGTGCATCCGTGGTGCGCTTTCGCTTTGAACCGGATGACCCACGCACGCCGGACGTCGTGCCGTTGGTGGCGTTGCAGCAGCACCGGAACCGGTCGCATAAATCACGACACCGCCATCACGAACGTGAGGCCAAACCCAAAGGTCAACAGAGATCGTGGCCGGGCCATCGTTCCGCTGTCTCGTTCGACACGGCCCCATGCTCGAAGCCCCGGATTAAGGCCATCGGAGCCGTCGTACTGCGGACAACTTGCTCCCGTTTGCCAGGAAGTTCACGCGGTGTTAAATTATTTCCATAAAGCGCACCAACATGCGGCCCCGCACGGATCCGGACCATCGAATAATTGCCCTTTTTGCGATGGTAATGAAGATAATGGCGCACGGCCCGTTCTCGGGCATGATTAGCTCGAAATCGATGCGCGGACTCCCGAGCGTCAACCCGTGGGGATGTCTAATGTGCTACAAATTTCACCGGTTCCGGTTTGGCCGGTGTTTCGGGTAGTTTACGTTGTGCTAAGAGAAGCATTAGGGAGCCCAAAATCCAAAGTGAATGGTCACTGGCGGACGTGGCCGTGCTGCATTTTCTTCCTGCATGAGTTCGCTCACCAGGACCTCCGAAAACTTGCCCCTTGTTAGCGTTATCGTAATCGCAATCGTCGCGTTTATGGCAGCAGCTTTCGGCGACCGGGGTTCGCTTCGTTGCATATTCATCGGGGTGTGCGCGCGTCGTGCTTTAGATTGTTTTCAAAAATTCTACCCTTGCTCCTTGCAGCGAACCCCTTTTGGTGGCGCGGGCCGTCTCACCGGAAGCCACTGGTAATGATGCCGACCACGGGCTACGGGAGCGAAAACAACGACGATGAACAATTTGGATGCCTCCTGGTCTGCCACCGTGGCGTCTTCCGATCAGCTCCTAAGCAACTGACAGCACACCGACTGACAGCATGTGGAAGACCGTGCAGCGAACCAATTTACCACCGCTTGATTGTCGCATCGGTCGGTAGGTTCATGCTATCATTATGCTGATGGTGTGTTGCCGCCCGTTTTACCAGTCCTACCTGTGAAGGGGACTCCCACCATCCGTGCGCTTCTCTAAGTTGCTTTTCCACCTTGTTGTGACGAAAAAGGTGCAGCTTTGTGGGCTTTTTTTGGAGGGGATCACGTCACCACACTGCCTCTTGTTTTCACGGGTGAAGATTGTGGTACGAACGAGGAATGGAAAGGAAGCGATTTTCTTTTCTCAGGCATCTTCTTGTATGCCCTCGAGCGCGGCATCGGTTAGAAGATGGATATGGGCCGCCGGACGAAGAAACCAACCGGCATTTTACCGCGTTGCCACCGCGATCAGCAATGAAAATGGCAGCTTTTTTTACTTCAGGCAAAAGCACACACACACAGCCAAACGACACACACACACACACACACACACAATTCCTCGTCATAGTTCCCAATCCACTTCACCCACTTTGCCGCAGGCGAACTGGCAACCGGAAGCGGACGCCAGCTTCGGATCAAGGACGACAAACAAGCGACATCGAAAGCCGCGAAGCTGGAAAGAGAGAACGCGCCCACGAAGGTGCTCCTCAGGTTGTCTGTTCCTAGCCTCTTTGCGAAGCGAGAAAAGCTAAGAAAAGCACAAACAAACGAGTGTCGTACGACGCGCATAAAATGAATTAATTTGAATGAATTTTTCACACTCCATCCTCATTTTCCAGCAGGCCAGCGGGTGTTTCGAGACGCCTGGGGATGATTGCGCTTGTTGTGGTGCTGGCTGTCGCTTGATCTCTGATTTCTTGGTTTGAGTAAAGAGAACAAAAAACAACTAAAAATGGAACACCAAACTGCATATATATGATTTTTTTGCTTCCTGACCATTACCTAACCCCCAAACCCAAGCCGATGGTTGTGTGTTGTCGTGGCAGCTAGTGATTTTTCTTTTGAGCTCGATATTGTGATCGTCGCTTAAAACTGCACCAAGGTCAACCATGAGTGTCTGATGATAGAAGACATCGATTTTAAACGAACACTTTTGTCAGAGACTTTTTTAAGAAGCTTGTTTACTTGAAGTGTGGAACAAACCTCATGGGCTATATAATAGACTGAGTGTATTTGAGAAAGATAATTTTTGCAAAAAAAATCCTTACGAATGGAGAAACACTGAAATACCTCAGCATACCGACATCAATTTGACATTTCTCGGGGAAAATGTGCCGCATAAAAAATGCCACTGTATTATTTAGGCAATTGAGAACACTGAGAGTCATCGTAAATGTTTGTGTAAAGATTTGTCCACAGAGAAACGACTTCATAACACAGCTACCCAGTATGGCACGTGAAATTCTTGAGATTCGCGCGATATGGTGGTAGGAAACCAGTAGATCAACCGTTTAATATGTCCCTCTCTTCGTGGAAAGATTAACGCAAAAAAAATCTCATAAACATTTTTCATTCCCCTTTTCTGCACACGTGCTTTCCCTTCCACGTTCGTTTACAATTTCAAGGAGCAATCGCAAATATAAAAATGATTTGTAGTCAAATGCCACCGAGTGGTGTGGTAATGTATGCTGCATTCTAAAATGTTTCTCTATCACGTGTAGACCATTGAAATTCCACATGTGAGAAACCGAGCCGTAATCGGAATGATTTCAGATGTGATTTAGACGGGTTGCGAGAAGCCATATTTATTTTTTCCACAAAAGAGCATATTTCCCATGACGGATTATGTTTTGTTTTACGGAAAGAAATTTGATCTAAATAAGCTGCAACAACTGTTTTTTTTTAAATTGAATACTGTTTTAGTGAATCATTTATCGAACCAAGGGTTAACGACGATGGCTTTAAGTGTAGGCCATTATTCGTTTGGGTAGGCAACGAAGATAAACTCCTACCGCTAGAAGCACATTTTCACGGTGCCATGAGCAAGAGTGAATTTTCGTGTCCATTGGTGGTGAAAAAACCAAACATTCCGGCTAATGAAACGGTCGGGAGTGAATACCAAAAAGTAGACAACAAATCTCGCCCCGAGAATGGGCCGGAAAATTCGATGGAAAGTGAAAACGATCGAAGCAAAATAAAAAGAAAAAAAACACGACAAACTCCTATTCATTCCCTCGTTTGGTGCCGTTCAATTTCAATCCACACTTGACTTGATTCTTTGGCTTATTGCGAGGAGTCAAAAGTTTTCCTCGCCGGAATCTCATACCGTTTCTTTTGTCTTTTTTTTTTCTTCTTCACGTTGTCGGCAGGGAATAGAAGCCCGTTCGCGTTTGTCCTCGGTTGGTGGAACCAGAACAAACCGGGTACTGCTTGCGTGGGTGGATAGAAAAAGGATCGAATAAAGAACCGGACGGAAGGGAAACGGCACAAAAGTTCTACACAAAAAAAACCGTCAGACGAAATTTTTCATCCCGGTTTTGGCACGGGCGAGTCCGATTTGGTTATGACACTTTTGTGGAGAAGTACACGGGGATGGCTTAGAAGTTCGGTTTTCAATTTCGGAGTGTTTTGTTGAGCGGTTCGAAAACGGCTCGGAAGCCCACAACTTTTCTAAAAAACAGCCGAATACTGTAAACGTCATGTTGTACAGTTTTGTGTGTTTGTTTAGTACCACTTTATCCATTCCATGAACAACCAAATAGTAATACAAATTGACACACGGTTATTGAAGAAATGTGCAATTTGTGATTGATTATTTCGAAGTGTAAAACTGTCTAATACGTTTAAGCTATGAATGCAATTGTAAAGTACTGTCAGTTGAAAAAATAATTGAAGATTTACACAGCTAAAAAATTGATTAAACACACCACTTCATTAGGTATTTACAAAAAAATGTTTAGAACTGCTACTTATATGTAAGCTATGATCGGAATTATTGATTGTATTCCTTTAAACATAACATATAATACTTCTCGCATTCCAATTGCGTGAATGCAACGCTAAAGAAATTTTAATCGTCACTGCATCGACGCCAGACAGCAAACCCCTTAAACTGATAATTGCGACCAAGACGGTTCTGGCCCCTCTGCGCCTTACGTGCGTTCATCTGTGTGGTCTAGTCTCAATGCGCCTCCACTGGTGCCGGTTGTAAATTTTCGTCCCCACCATTTATGACACCCTTTCCCGTACTGCTTTACCGCATCGTGTCAGGCGTAAGGATGGCTTCCGGTTTCACATGTGCCATTCGGTTGAATGCATTGTAAACTTTTGATTACATTTGAGATTAGCAATAAACTTACGGCAGCAGTTCTTATGCTTCCCGGAAGCTGCCAGATGTAATTAAGTCGATCGCAGCTACCCTCTTTGAGGTAAATAAGAGAGAGAGAGAGAGAGGGAACGAAGGCACCCCATTCCGGAATGCAGGAACGATTGGCGCACGGATGCTAACGCCGGTGCAGTGTAGCTAACGCATCACCTCGGAGGCCGGAACCAACTCCATGCAGGGGCAGTAATTAGAGCCGTAAATCTTAAAACATTTAACGCCCTCCGTTGCGTCGTTCCGAAACGACGTCCCGATGGCTGGAATTCTTTTTCATGTTCTCAAAACAGTCCTTAAGGAGGCAAGCGTCCCGGTGGGTCGGTGGGTATGACGATGGATGTCCTCTTTTTATTTCGTTCCCTTTAAGGCCAGTATCGGGGGAAGGATGATTTGGACATTCACGGCCATTCGGGGATTTCCTGGAAAGCTCCTAACGCCACTTCCCAGCCAAAGTTTCCGTTCTTTCATCCAGAACATGGCTAGAGTTTCATCATTCGTCCAGGCAAGGCGAAGGATGTGGATGATTGGACTGAGGTGACATTCGTCCCGGTACGAGACGAGACGACTCAAGTCAAGCTGCTGCCAAACTGTAGCGTAAATATTGACATTACAGCGGATCGGAAAATCGCCATCGATGTCGGCTGGCGACGGTGCGACGTGGGTGGCGTGGAAACGAACCTTGCTTCGAGAATTCCCAAAGCTATTCTGCAAATATTTTAATTTGTCTTACTGCCTCGGCTCGGCTTTAGGCTACGAGAGAGGAAGCGGAGGAGTGTAGGAGGGGGCGTTTCGCCTTTCGGCTCACCCCCGACGAACCGGTTTCAGTCTAGCATTGGTTGATGTTTTCGCCGATAGGGGCAGGGATCATCTCGAGCCAGGTCCAGCTATGAGCGGGTGCAAGCGCGTGGAGGGATGGAAATGGCCGTGTTTATTGCACGGGAGCTGTATATCTTCGACCTGGTGCCAGGGGGTTCGATCGACCCACCGGTCCGGTACTTTGGTGGTGTAATTTTACAATTCCCCGTACCACCGGGTCGCTCGGGGGTGGATCAGTGACAGTTGCCATGATTAACTCTTAAATGCGCACGGTGGGGCGTTTAAAGACCGCACTTTCGACGCAAGGGAAATGTAGCATAACTCTAATGACAACAGATTTGGCAAACGAAAGCACTTTAAGGAAGGTCAGAGTGCGCGAATAAATACAAACAATTTTTGGGTTTCTTGAGACGTCAAATTACAGGCAATTTATTATTCAGCAAACTTCTGATTCATTTTTTGGGATTGAGCTGATGTATCATTTATTCATTTTTAGTTTTATTTTTATTGTGTGTTTCAAAAATATGCATTTTTGGATTAGCTGTTGCAGAAATAGATTAAACCATTTTATAATGAAAAGGTATCTTGATGAGCTGATTGTTTCGAAAATAATGTAGAAATATTATTATTTTTTGCATTGTAAAAATTGGATTTTAAGTATTCCAATGTTTTATATAATTTACACTAGTATACGTACTTCTATTGGATATTTACAACAACCTGTCTTAAGGGTTCATTCGCTGTTCTATTACCGTGCGACATTCTTGTCACCATTCTTCCCCTGGAGCGCTGGAGTCGACAAAATAAGGCGAAACCGCTGACCGTTTACGATCGCCCAAGACTTATCATCCGGTGTCGGTGGAACCATGGCAAATGTCCTTCAAGTGCGAGCTGAGTGTCAAAGCTCCCCTGTTTGCCGACGTTGGCAGTTTGCAGTTCGGCGAAACAATCCGAGCCACCGCAGGCCACTTCGCCTGAAGCCGTGGCTCTGCCGTTGACAGGAAATGAGTGGGAATATTTAAATAAAGTTAAAGTTTTATTTACCTTCCACCGAAAGGCGTCGCCTAGACTGGGTGCGTCCCGGAACTCGGTGCACGTAAAGGCGGGATGGTAGGGTACCGAAGCTGGCTACCGAAGAAGGTTCCACAAAAATGACCGGGATGTAAATGAAGTGTTGCTCGTTCGTACCAGCAGAAAAAAAAACACCACGAAGCACGCATCCTTCCGGGCTTTAAACGAAGGCGTGGGTGGTTGTAAAAGACGAACCGGATTGGGTGCAAATTGTTGTGGTTCAGCTCCGAATGAAACAAAACGGCCACTGAGGGCTCATTACGATCGCGTGAAGAAGTTTGGTGGAAGAGAAATGCAAGAACCAACCGTGGGGAATGAAGAACAGCGCAACGTTGCTTAATTTGGAGCTGGCTAAAGGATTACGTAGGCTACTGCCAGGTTGCCGGGCCAACGCCACAGTTGCTAATTACAAATGAGGGAACCGTGGGTCAAGGAACAGTGTGAGCAAACATTCCCATTGTAATTGTTCCCTTCTCATTGAAGACCTTGTTCATTGTTGTGGCACGGTGCTACCTGATTTATTTTTATGAAAATGAATGTAGCTTTAATGCATTCAAAATGTTGTCTTTAAATATTTTGACAAAATCTTAGTGAAATAAAATGTTAGTAGTAAAAAAACATATGCCTTAAAAGAATGATTTATGCTTATTATTGATGAAGTATGATTATTATTGATGAAGTATTCAAATTAATAATATGAAGAAATTTACAAAGGTTTTTAATACTTCGTAAACAATTAAGGGAAAATACTTGTCTGCTGAAATGAGTAACAAACTACCAGGCGTCTCCACCACTATTCAAATTCACATTGATGGAGGCGCCTGGTGGATCTTCATCAATGTATAAAAAATATTACTCTAAAAATATATTTGTACATGAATAATGTATATTTCTATTGATGAATAAATTAAATTATTACTGAAACGTTTGTTGGCTATTAAACCTTCTTAATAAACAGCAAATGAAAAAATTTCTTATGATAAGATTAAGAAATCTAGCAGGCATCTCCATCAATATGTAAATATCATACTAACAGTTTGATAGAGACGCCTGGTACATTATTATTCAACATAATTCTAAATTTTATCATTTCTCGATTATTTTCGCGTAATCTTTAGCTCTGCTTTTTCGCGAATATAGCAAGGAAAAAACATTACCAAACGGCCTGCGGCCGCTATTGACCTGCTTCGAAGTTTTTGCTCTCGATCTGTCCCGGAATTTAATCAAACAAAATGAAGATGTCAAAAAACCGTTCGGCCATTTAATTAACTCTTGCGATTAAAGCTTCAATCACAGAGAATACTCGTTAGCCCCCGTTCTTGGTTGACGGTTGGCATAATTCGGTCCCGGTACCGGAGTATCACCTCCCGTGCCTGCGTCGTTGCTCCCTTCATCCGTTTGCCATCGTCATGGATTGTCGCTAATGAATCCATCCCGGCGCCTAGCATATCCCTCCCAACCTTCACTCATCGGTTTCCACGGTGTTCGTTTCGTCGCAAGTCCCCTTCCGGAAGCAACGGCGCAAAGATTCTTTTTCGTGAAGCAAACGAGAAGAGAAAAAGTTTTTTGCCCACGATGAATGCGGTACGCATGGCGTAGATTAAACACCACTGACCCTCTTATTCGGGTCACCAAAAGGATTCCAGGCAGGCATATTGTACCCGGTGAACCGTTCGAGCATTGAATGTCGGTGAGGAGATTAAATAAAAATCAACTTAATTCGATGTTGCTTCCTTTTGCGCCACACCGAAAGAAGGTGGAATTTTCCGCCTATTCTAGAAGACCACAAAAACAATAATCTCTAGAGGCTTGGGCCTGAAAGCTGCTAAGGTCGGTGGAAGTTTCAGGGCGGATTAAAACACGCCGGAAACGGCGAGTGACATTGATTTCAATAACAATTACAACTTCGAGCTGACCTTTCATATCGTCACCATCACCGTGTGCTGCAATAATTGTGTAACGCACTTTGCTTCCGAGCGCCCCACCGGACGACAGTTCGGTTCCATCAAGCCTTCACACCAGAAGGGTGGGAAATTATCGACTTAATCTCGCGTCGAACGTCGTCAATATTTTGATCACCGTTAGTAACACCGTTGCCGTCACCGGCAATGCGGTAGCGGAGAACCGAGCCGAGCGAGAATCGAACTCGGTGCAGGATACCAATGGACGGCGAGTAGTAAGAGGAGACGAAGAAAATGAGGCAGGGAAAATGTCTTAATGAAACATAATTCACGTATCAGGCCTTCGCTGGCTGTCGAGGAATGGTGGCAGCGAACTACAGAATATTGATAAAGTCAACAGCAATCTGGTGTTTATACACGCGAGTCCAGGACTTTCCTGGTCCGTTCGAAAGGAAGAACGGGTCATGAGGTTGGTGATGAAGCCGATATCCCATCCATTAGGGCCGTGACGAACCAAGCGAAGTAGTGTTTGATACACAAAATACAAGCAAATGTATTAACTATACGTGCGTAAATGTGTGTGTTTTACTGTACGACAGAAAAAGACAAAGTGTGTTTGCGAGCACGAAGTAAACGAACACTTTCCGTAGCGTTCTCGCCTGTTGCCATGATGGCGACACTTCGACGGCTTGCTGGGATTTATTTTCGTTCATCAGGTTAAATCGACTTCGTTCCCATTTATGCACCGCTGGAAAAATTATCGTCACACCGCCTGGGGCTGGATCCTCTTGCCTGGTCTGAGGATCTAATCGATCGGAAGCTGTTCGAGAATCCTCCGAGAATGGCGCCGATCAGCAAGGGTGCGATGGCATGAAATAGTTGGAAGACGCCCAGTTGACGTTGATGCCCGTGCACTGGCGAGCTTTTCGGGTTCCCTATCAGGATGTGTTCACGAGTTTCCAGTATCCTTTTCCTGGTGGCGCCGGGCATCTAATGTTATGCAAATTGTTTTCTCACTCATGGCGGCAATCCAATCATTGGCGCCCCATTCTGTCGTTTAGGCGCGGGTTTTCTGGAAATGGGCTCTTTCAGCAACATCTCGTACGGTAGATTTTGAGGCAAACTTATTACAATTACATTTATTTTTCTAACAAACTATTAAACAAGGATATTTTTGAACGTTTATTAGTTAGTAATTTACAATCAATCTCAATCAATCAACTTGTAAGATAAGTTAACAATTGAGTAAAGTTTATGCTTTCCACGTAATTTTTATGCAACTTTAGAATTTAAAGAAACTCGAAATAAGCCGTTATTTTTTAAGCAATGGTACTGCTTCAAGTCATCAAAAGCACATCAGTTGCGCAACTGGTTAATTAAATCCTTTTTAAAGAAGCCAAAACAATATTTCTCCAGCCATTTTTTTCGTAACGGAACCTTGCACGAGAAATAAAATTGTGAAAAGTTCTCCACACTCTTGCTTTCGTGACACATTAAACAATATCAAATAGCAAATTTGAACGATAATGAATATAATGAATCCAAATGGGTGTTTTGTGAAGAAAACGTTGAAACACGCAAATAAAAAAGACTTGCTTCAGAGAGAAATTTCGATTGATTTCACGTTCCACGGTGTGCGAACATCGTTTTTGTTTTCAGAGGCATAGGCACAAATAACATTGCTAAAGGAGTTCAAACATCGAGGACCCTTAAGCAGCAACCAAAAATTCCTCAGATTTAAGGCAAAACGAAGGAATAAATACGGCTAAAAAAGTGAGGAATCGCCACCAAATGAAGCAACGAAAAAACATTGTGCGAAAGTTAATTTAAATTTTTACGTCTTCATAAACTTCCATTACGTCGGCGCACTTTTGACGGCAGTTTTTCTGTTTTGTAACTCTCGTCGCATATTTTGGAAATCGGTACGCTATGAGCAGTTGTTCGATGAAGCCGAAGGGTTCCAAGGGACGCCCGGAAAGCGGATGGTTTTCGCCATGCATTAGGTAATGGATTTCGGAATTTCGTTTCGCAGATTTCGATGTCACCTGACACGCCGACACAAAAGTCGAACGCGTTTATTCGGGCGCGTAATTTACTCGACACGGTAGAGCTTCACGGTGGAACGAGGAGTCGTGGAGTCCTTGTTTTCCGCTCATTAGCATGCCGGCGTAGATATTAATGATGCCGAACGTATTCATACTTGCGGTGTGAGATTGCGAGACCAAACAAGATAAATGACAGATAATAGAAAGCTTGCAATGTTTAATTATGATTAATTCGTGCTTACGGCATGATTTTTTTGTCACGCGTTTGATTTTAGCCATGTTGCGTTGTAGAACAAAGCAGCGCCAACAAATTTCCAAGAACTCGCGACACTTTAAGCAACACCATTTTGACCGAGCAGACAGATTTGCCCCATGCCGGAGCACGTTCGACCGCTTGGCTGTGTGGATTAAATTGTGTTTCACCATTAATCATGCTGGGAGCAGAAATCGGGGACGACGCCCAATCGTCGATGCAAAATAACGCCCGCTCCTGGGTTCCTTTCCCGCTATGGTGGCGCAAATCCCTTGGCGTCTGCCGGAAGTGTCACATTTTCTTCGTCGCCCCAGCTAGTCGGCAATCTTTTTTTTTGTTTCTTCGCCCTTTCTATTCAGTGGGTTCATCGAACGAACGGACTAGCATGTAATGCATTCGCCCAGCTGGAGCACCGCTGGACCTTGCGTACTGGAGCAGAATCCTGGCACTACTAGCATCGATAACAGCGCCGGTACTGTTTCGGACCGTTGCCCTGTTTGACAAGCATTCGAACGCCAGGATGGAATGGAATTCGTCAAAAAATTCCTTCATTCAGTTGGCCATGCCGAACAACAGTGTGGAGGCGTCATTCTCTTTCTCTTTCAATCTATTACTTTTTCTAACTTTCTTTTTTTTTTGCTTACACTGAGTTGCTGGTTTGTTTGGGTGTTTAAGACATTTAGGCTCCTTTTTCCTTCGATGGCCGACTGCAAGGATCGTAATCGATATCATTTTTCACTTTGCGGGACGGCATTTGGCATGGCATCGAATTCTTATCAGTCAGGTGGTACAACAGAAGGTAAACAGGAGAACAACAAAAGAAAAATGTTTACATAAGGACACATGTTATAAACGAAGACTGCCAAGTTGAAAATTTATCTCAGAAGAAAGCATTTACTTTCACAAATAAGCCTAAAACATTTAACCACAATCGATGAGAAATCGGATCCAAAATTTGCGGAAGATGGTGTTAATGGTATTCTGTGTTCGAAAAAAAAAAAACAATCTCAATTGAGCCACGATAAATCATGGTCAGTGGTTGTCGAGCTGCCTTCCGCTTTCTATTTATACCAGAATTGACCATCGAAACTCTCGTCGGTTTAGCTGATCCGCTTAGCCTTTTCGTTCTGTCCCGTTCTGAATCTACCAACTATGAAGGGCGCCCGACCGGGGAAAGCCAATCGGGTAAAACTACTTGTTGAGTTCTATCGTTGCCTGTCGTACAGACGGCAGACCGACAGACCGAAACCTACCGAACGACCTACCGACTGATTGCTAATGTGCTCCCTCACCCCAGAAGGTCACCCTGGTTTTATGCCGTTCCCGCAGACGCATGCAACAGGTGGCCAATGATGATGAAGTTCTAGCATCGATCCACTCAAGCTGGTTCGCAGAGCTTCGCCGGGAAAAGAGAGCGCAAAATGCGACGACGGAAAATCCCCCCATAATTGTTCGAGTGTCCTTTACCAGGGGGATCGCAATCGTTTTCGTTTCTACCGGAGAGATTCCATTGAACCCTTCAGAGCCGGACAACGCTGAGGGATTCTGCATCGGTTTCTTGTGGAATTTTCAAAATGTTTTCAACATATGTGAATAATGTTTATATTTGAGATGTTTAAACGATACTTTGAACAACAAGATGAATGTTTATATTTCGTAAACATTACATATTTAGTAAATAGTTCAATAGCTAGGGTAATACAATTGAGCCTTATTTTAATGGAAAATTAGGTAAACAAGTAATTAGGGTACATTTCTACAAGACGATAATTAATCAGCTATATTTTGTTCAATTCATTTATTCTTCCCACAAAAGGATTGCACAACGATATCGTATATTTTTTGAAAACGACACAAAAGACTACTCAAAGTTACTATTTAACAAGGCACATATGCAGAAAGCACGCATGTTGACAGAAGAACAGAAGAAGAAAAACAAAATGAAACCGTGCAGAAAAAATATCGCAACCACTGCAAAGAATGTGTCTTCACATTGTCTGGTAGCGTGTCTTCTCGTATGAGGCGATACGAGCAAACGAACCAAAGCTTGTACGGAATCTGCTAGAACATAATGGAAGAATTAAGAATACTTAGGATGCCGCAACGAAGCCCAATCGGATTGCGGAGAAAACGCAAACGACAACTTGTGGGGTGGTTTGAAGAGAACGTGAAACCCGTCCCAAGGAGAGATGTGGGTCGTGGGAGGGGTGAGAATAAATTCCCGCCTTTATGCTCGTTATTGGACTGTTATGTCGATTACCATCATCGTGGGGACGTAGCGTGAGGAGTGCAGCACTGGACGAAATAACTCAACTCTGAATGTCGTAGGCACTTTTTTTCCTTCACTTCCGTCGATTGACAGGAAGTTTGGAAAAAAAATCGTTTATGGTTGAGAGCTGATGGTTCGAGGAGGGTTTAATTTGCAGGAAACGTTTAAATACTTTTGAATTTCGCTATAAACAGAAGATTGTCGTTTTGAACCAGGCTACAATTAGCTAAAAATAGAACTTAAGTATTATTGAAACATAATTAAATTTTTATTGCTACTGAATTGGCTCCTCTCCACGAACCATTTCCGCGAACGACAAATCAGTCAGAACGTCGTCGGAGAGCAATTCATTGAACGATTTCACGCTTCGAAGCGAACGCCAGTACACACTAAATCCAGCCGAAAAATGGCCTTGTGCTCGACTGCGACGTACTTCAGTAAATCTAGTGCCACTTAAGCTAACTAAACGCAATTTAAAATGATTTTCACTCAATTTGTAGCGAGTTCGAGATCAGCTCCGACATACGAAGAACCTTTCTTTTGTCGCCCGAATGAAATCTCACCCCACCCAGGGCATCTTTATTTCGATACACAATTTCCACCCAACGCCCACTCACCCCAGCGTTTTTCCGCTCCCGGATAATAACCGTTTCGGCTTTGTGATCATAGATTTTTCTTCTTTTTTTGCATCATTCGCTTCTTCCCAGGAACACTCCAAACGAGCCCACTGATTGGCTGAGCAATTCAGCTGGTGACAAAATCCATTACATGCGCCCGACTGAAATGTGTATCCGTTACAAGGGCTGTAGGTGCCTTCAAAATCAGCGGGTGGCTTTCGAACGCGTCGTATTATATTTCATTTTTTTTTTCTTTTCATTTCTCTCTGTATATCTCTCTCTCCCTCACGCTTTTCCATCATTTCAGCCAAAGCAGTGACGGGAAGATAGAAGGGCCATGCCACCCACGGATGAAGAAGATTATCGAAAAGACGCCAGAGAAAAATTGGCTTCGTTCCGGTGGTCGAAGATTTTCAATGAAGAGAAAAAAATGCTGTATATATACGTATGTACGGTTAAGATCGTAGAATGAAACAAAAAAATACTTTTCTCCGAGGCCGCATGCTCATGGAGCGAGAAGGAAAATTGTCTAACGCATTTTTGCCGTCCGACCCTGCGTGGCAGGCGGAAAGAATCCTCCCAACGCCATCGATGCTTTCGAGCGGGCGCGGGAAGAGAATGTTTTCCCAGCGGAAAATGGGCACCGGGACGGGGAGGCAGGGGTGCGAACGAGCTGTAAATGGATTGGAAAATATGTTATTATTTTTATTATTATTTGATTATCGTCTCAGTTGCAGGCGTCAACCATCGGGTCGCCGGGAATGACTGGGACGCAAGGATACGGCACTAGGGCAGGTCCTCGTAGCTGGGCGAGGATAGTGTGGGTTGCAGGACGCCATTGTCAGCGTTGGTAATTCTTGAAAGACTTCACGCCTGACATCGCCCACAATGGCGATGGCTTGGTGTCACCCAGCGCCGAGAGCAAGAAAGAAAATGGCCCCCACTGCACTCTGCGCCTTGGGTAGAACGGAAGCAGAATAACGTGAGGCTGGGCGGATTGCTTCCCCTTCCACCCCAGAGTGGACACATTAGTAGTGGGTGGGTGTGGGTGAAAAATGGCCGTATCATCCACCGCAAGTTCGGGGCCGATTCGGTCGAAACTAAACCCTGGACTGCGTCGGGTGAGAAATGGGACACTTCCTGGCCAAAGGCCTGCCATCTGGATGCCACGACAATGGGGCTACTTGTCGAACCGACGGGATGACAGGGTTCTTATCGCACGGTGTCCACCAGGAAGTCCAGTTAGCTGTGACAGTGCAATGGGAGCATTATCGTGGCTTCATTGAAGTGTAAAGTGATGAGCTGGAGTCGAACGGGATCATCCTAGATCAACTGTATCTGTACGTTTTACAGGCGCACTTGAAATGATATTTCTCTCTATCTACTGATAACGCTCAGTTTGGGTACAGAACTTGAAAGCTGTGCGTTATGATTGACAGCAAATAGTGCAACGCAATAAGCAAGCTGTGCGCCTCCTTCACATGACATCAGAATCATCCCCATGGTAACCGAATGAGCACTTTTCCCGATGTCCCTTTGATTTTTGACAGCGTGAAGTGGACGTTTCGAGGATGCGGTGAAAGTATCCATCGCTATAACGGTTCTCCTACACTACTCAATTGAGCCGTCAATAAATGTAAGCGATCTGTCGGTGTCATGACTAGTTCGGGTGTCACATTTCATTAAAACACCATCAACGGTAAAAATTCCAAACACAGTGCACCCTCTCCGGTGAGACTTCAAAGAAGTGTACCAACTCAGTGTCACGTTCGGAGTGACGATTCATTATGCGACTGTTAAATGGATGGTCCTTACCACTCTGTTGTGTGTGAGAGGAGAACGTAAAAAAGCCACCCTTCAGAGGCATACGGAAGACAGTGCGTCCCTTCCCAAAAGCCAGCGTTTGTGGCACTTGCGGAGATGAAGTTTGCATAAGCTCCCGATCCGGTTCAGGCCCACCCGAAAGAACAACCCTCGCACGAAAGCTACCGAGGAGTTGGTAGTCATGAAAACGCACCCTGGAAAAGGTGTTAATTATACACCTGTCAAACCGAACCGCAGAACGAGCCTTCCGAAAGCCAACGAGTGTGTTCGGTGCGGTGTGAAGAGGTGGGTTCTGATGAAGCTGTGCTAAAATTTCACCTGTTTTCTCACCCGAAAAAGAGCAATCATCCCCCGTCGGGGCTGGACGGTGGAAAACCCGGTGCGAAACTCACCCTCACAAGAGAAAAAGAGACGGGAACAAACGCAACGCGAGGAAGCAGAAGCGAGGCTTCGAGAGGGCTTCTCACGTGTGCGGGTCGTAACCTTTTCCTTCTGGCTGAAGGACTCTCAAAAAACACCCCTAGCCCAGCCACAGGACCACACAGGTGGTAATGAAATGGGAAGCTCGGTCGCTCCACGCGCTCCTTCGACCGAAGCTGCTCATCATCGACGAGTATAATAGGACGATGGGGCCACGGGTAGCCCACAAATGGAAGCAAAACAACCACGAACACACATACACACATCGGTGGGGAAAAAGAAAACCTCCGAAAGGGACCGTTTTCACTCCATTCTGGCCAGAGAATAAATCATTTCACGCCAACTGGACGCCGCCGGCCCCAAATTAGGATCCTCCGGTGGGATAGGATAACGGTCGTTTATCGAAAGACGCCATCCCTAAGAACGGGTAAGCGAGTGGGAGGGACGGTCGAGATTCGTGCACCGAGGAAAACTAATCCCTTCCCCCCCCGCCGTATCCTCGGGTTGGAATTGTGTTTCCGTTCGCCGACCCTCCTCTGCTCGGTGCAAGCGCCTCGTTCTATTCGTGGTGCACTGCACGTTGCAGGAACCGTTGGATTCACGGTCGGGTGAAGATTTCATAACTCCGAAATGCTTCACTCACTCCCTACCACCGACCGACCAGACGTCCGAATTGAGACTCCGACTACGGGGCAGGATACAACTCTCGTGTGCCCAACGCGTGGGAAAAGGTTAGCCATTATGCAATGATCGGTTCACGAATTTCCACCCTTTACAGAGGGAGGGTTTTGTGCTTTACCGGCGTCGAGTTGAGATTGATTCCGAGAGTGGCATTGTTACGAGGTGCGCTCGATTGTGAACCAGGTTTCGTTAGGTTAATCAGGACGATACATCGTGTCGATCGTGAGAGAGTGGGATTGAAGCTTTTTTCGTGGTTTCGGAAATGAAAGTCAAATATGCATTTGCGGTTGCCTGTACTAAGAAAGAAATAAGAAATAGAAAAAAATTTCTCTTAGAAAGAGATAACAAATCATATACATTGAACAAAGCAGGAGACTTTACTAAAGATCCGCGAGTGAGAAGCTTTTATTATTGTATTTGTTATTTATTTAAGAAAGGCCTGGGCGTATTTAGATTTGTATAATTATTTGTGAGCTGAAAGGCATTTCCTCCCAAAAGCCGCTGTGAGCCTTATCCCGGGCTGACTCGGTTGAGAAGCTTTTATTACTATTCGCAACGTTTTTCTGTAAAGGCGTTGTATTAGTAAACATTTTAAGCTCAGCTATGATATTCTTTACTGCAGTTGTAACGCAATAGCACCTTGATTCGAAACGTAACTTTAAACACGTGCGGGTCTTTAATATTTTATACTAACAAAAAAAAATCACCAAAAATTCAAAGTTCACGAGTCATGGTATGTGGCATGTTTTCGTCCTACCGAAACACACCCAAAACATCGGGCCCGCAACGAGAAGTGCCGCCTCTCAAATCCCCAAAAGACGCATAATGTGCCAACATTTGACGGGAAGGAGGAGGCTCGCAGGAGCATGTCTTGACACTCGTCCCCCGGAGGCGTGACTCAGCCCATCCATATCGGGCCAAATCCCAGTTGGAGCACCCGAAGCAGAGGTTGGGGGCGGACTAGACGCGGGTTGCGTTGTTGGCCAAAAATCCGGCCCCGAGAACGTACCGTGCTCTGATTCGGCATAAATCAATTACCGGTTTGTGGAGAAGGTCGTCTCCCGAAGCCACACGCAAGTTGGGTGAGGGCGTTATGTCGAATCCTTAATCGACGTTCGACAAAGCTCCCCTGCTCCCATTCCGATACACCAAGTGAGTGTGTCTCAAAACAAAAATCCACCTCCATGTCCTGCGGTGGTGTGCCACCTGTCGATACATCTCGCTACATATATCCGTTACCATTTCGCCCGAAGGTTGGTGCGACCGGAGGCAATGGCTTGAGTGCGTCGCGAGTTCGGTTCCTCCCAGAAAGGACGCCAAGAAGCATGTCAGCCCTTCAGGGGTGCAATCAGTCAGCGTAACCGTTCCACAGCAGACAGGCGGCGTCGGTTCTAGAGTTCATCAGACGCCCAACGCCACGTTCTGCCCGCTGCTATGTCTTGTCCGGGTCCAGGCCAATTCCTACCACGACACGGCAAAATGCCAACGACATCGTTTTCTGTGTCTGCTTGTTCATAACGCCATTTTTTGTTGTTGTTGCTGTTATCACCCTCCCCGCTTGCATTTGATCTAGTGGTGGGTGAGAGCAGGAAGATCATCTTTGATTGCTTCTTCCCACCAATCGCTCCGGATGTCGATGTTTTCCACGAAATCTCCGTGTCGGCGTTCGTGTACCGGTAAAGCAGCGATAAGGAAAAGCGGGAACGAAAAAGAAACGCGTCATGCGTTATGATGTATGTTTTATGAAAATCGCATCAAAGTGATTTGATATTTCCGCCGAATTCTGGTGTCGGGGAATTTCTTGATCAATTCCGGATGAACTCCACTCGGTTGACGGATGCGCTCGTAATCGTTGCCCAACTTCATCTCTGGCACGTGTTGAGACACATTAAATGGTACATTATAAGCTAATAAAGGAAACGAGCTGATCTGGATGTATTTCGGCTTTTAATACGCATCTAGTTAATATACCTGTATTCACACAGTTTGTGTTAATTTTTTTATATATCTACGACCTTATTAAATGAATAGATGATAATATATGATGAATCACTTTATACACCACTCCAAACATGATGAAGCGCTTTTACAGTCTCTTTTACAGCCTACACGACAAGCTTACGTGATTAATAATATAATAAAAAACACGCGATAAATCATGTAAAACTTCACAAGAACATCCTTGGGATACTGTTTGGCTTTTTTCAGCCGACAGCTGCTCAATAGAGCAGCCTCAAAATGATAAGCTATCGATGGGATGACGCAAATTCCGCACATCCTTCCGTTGGCGCGGAAAAATTCTTAACCAAACCTCTCCCACCGGGTAAACTGTGGACTCGAGAAGGGGTTTGCCCACCGACAAAGTTCCACCGGATATCAGCTTGCTAACGTGTCAACTCCCGAGTACATAGCTCTTCATACTGCACCATCATCATCGCCATCATCGCCATCGTCGGCATCGTCGTCTTCGTCGTCATAATCATCACCGTATCTTTTGTCAGAATGTGTCTCCTTAGCGTTCTGGTGAATGCGTCCGCTTCCGAGGGAAAGGAGTCCGACACAATGTCCTCACTCAATCAGGCTTCCTTCCCCGTGGGTGGAGCAGAACTGCGGCAGGGGAAAATTGGTTAGCAAGCGGGACACCGGAGCCTGGGTTTGCACAAATGTGAACATATGCGAACGTTCCTTGGCTGCGACCTTCCAAAAGGCGAAGAGGTCGTCGTCAGCGTTTTCCCGCAAATTCCGCGTCCACCCTTCTTGCTGGGGTTTTCCACCCCGTTCGTGATGGTGTGAGCTCCTTTTTTTATTCTTCTTCGCCTTTTTCTGCTGCCCACTGCCAACATCGCGTGGTTCGGCCATCGCGCGCGTTGATGGAGTAATGATACAAATTTGAAAATATGACTCAATTTATCTTATTCCTCTTTCTTCCGAGCGCAACCGAAGGTGTCGCCTCCGTTTTCGCTTTCATATGCTCTCACTTTATCTTTTTCACTATATCTTCTCTCTTTTTTCTTTGCACTTGCATGGTGCTCTTGTTTGCTCCTGCGGGAAGTTTAGAATGTGCCCGGCTGCTTTGATTATGTGTGCAACGTCCAAACATCGACCCCCGATGAAGTCAAAGGAGGCTGCGTTTCGTGAGTTTTGTTGCCTTTTGTCGCACCGTCGATGGGCAATAGCCCTAGCCTTCCCCGCCTTTTGAGCACCCGTAAAGTGTGTCCATATATATTATTTTATTCTTGCGACTCCACCGTCCCGTGCTCGCAGGTTTTACAGCTTCTAAAAGTTTTCCCTTCGAACAGGCACGCTTTAAGAGGTTTTTCTGATGGGTGAAAGTTTCTTGTGTCCTCACCGCTGCGTGTTGCTTTTATTTCCCCACCATTCGGATGGTGTTTTATATTTCACTGCCCTTTGAGCAAGGGCCATGGCCAAGTGTCACCGTGATGGGCCAGGAAAGAACAAATAATAGAGAAATACGCAAAAGGAAACATTCCTGCTCGATGCAAGCAAAATCCTATCTCGAAGGGTCGCTGCGGAAAGGTGGAAAACCCGGAAGATGGATTCTTCGAAACGATTTCCATTTGAACCGAGGAAGTAACATAAACATAATGTGTGGCATCAAAGCGGTGTGAGAAAAAACTTCCAATTTTGGGAAGTGTACAATAAGGTGAGGTGTGAACATGAATGATGGATAACTTTAAAAAATATTATAACCGGAATAAGTATATGCAGATTAGTTTCATATATTTTCCATCCCATTTTCAGAAAAGATATTGAGCTATAAAATGTCCAGGAAAAACTAGAATGCTAATCCGTCCTTCAAGTTTAGTTTGTTTAAAGTAATTTTTTCAAACAGCTACATTTCTTTGAAAATCTGTTTGTTTGATTTGCCAAAAAATCGAATCAAATGTATCAAGAAATCGGAATAACTGATACAATTTCATCAACAGCACGTTTACTTGAAACAATGACGGTGCATGATTCTATTGACAATTTCATGTTTAGTATGGCTCGAAACAAGAAAGCAATATTAAATTAGGCTTTCCGACAGCAGGACGGCAATTTTATATCGGTAAGAATCGAGCATAAATAAACAACCTCAAAATTAATATGATGCTTAGATGTTTCAATTAGAAAAAAACATATGTGGTAAGGCGTTTCGTTTTCTCTGCCAATAAGCAGATCGATGAGCACTCATTCATAACTCTTTCTAATTCATGATCACTTTACGGTGGTGGCTTTTGCAGCCACATTGTAATAAACTGTTAGCATTCTACAACATCTTAGAGAATGCTGTATGTTGTTTTATATCGTCGTAAATGTTATAAGAACTATCTTTGTTTTGATGTTACTTGTTACTCCACGTTCTAAGCTAAAATAGTTAGTTCAATTTCTAACTAATATTTATATCAACGTATGTGAAGCTTACAGCCATTATGGGACATACCATTGACACGAAAATACCAACGATGGCATGGCGAAAAAGATGCCAAAAGCTCAAAATAAATACACACTCATAAAAAGCCCACCAAACACATCTCGCGCGCCAGAGTAACCCAACGACTCAGCCGCACTTAATTAACTTTTCCCGTTCTGACAGAATAACAAATGAATGGCTTCGAACGATGGCCCCAAAAAGAAGGACGGGCACGACTCGTCCCGCAGCCAGTCGCAGTTTTACGTCAATTCGTCGCCACCTGGGTCGGGTTGTGTTTGTGTCTGAGAACATCCTTTCGAAATCGTCGAGACTTTAGGGTCAGCGAGCAGATAAAGCTGCGCCAAAGTGCGAGCGTTCGAGATGTTCTACGTCATGCCGAAAAGAGCCATGCAAAGACGATGACTCGCGGAACGCTGGTCCACGATGATGATTGTCCTGGCGATTTTCGTACATAAAAAAAGCGGAGCCCGCACCGTAAGAGTGCTAGGCGTGAGCCGGCATGCCTAAGAATACTAATTATAGGACGATGCTAATGATGGGCCACAATCGTACCGTTGACGACTGTATGCAATTATTTACGTTCTCAGTTGGGGCGGAAAATTAATTTAACGGACACTGCAGGAAAGTGTGGGAAAATATATTTATCATTTCGCACGGGATGTGTTAATTACGGTATGGTGTTAGGTACGATTGTGTCGCCATTTATAGTAATCTCATTTCTTATTCTTGCAGTAATTGGGCACAAATTACAGCACTTTTGCGATAGAAAATCACCATCACCATTAGGTCACGAAGCTTGGAGTAATTTTTGAATGATTTATGGCAAGTACCGCAGATTATTTATATACTTGTATGATGTGTATTTATACATTTCATAGAAACGGGATTTCTATTGTTTAATATTGAAATTAAATTTAAAAACTAATCAAACATTTTAAGCATAATTGCATTTTATACATTTCAGCGTAAATCTAATTATAATAATATTATCAATACTTCAATCCAGTGCCACGAAACGTATAATTAACCAAAAAGTGCATTTAAGTTGTTTACTGCACACACACAGCTAAAAAACTTATAAATCTGCTTCAAATTGGGGAGCTTTTCTGAATCACGTACTTCTTTGAATCCTCGCTCGTATCCTCAAACTCCAAACGCGAATAAAAAGAACAACAACCAAAGGTAAAGGTAACCAGCTTTACCTTATGCTCAAACTGAAGCACCATTTTTCTTCCACTGCAACACCAAATCCACGGCGATTCCGATGGAAAGCACGTGCCATTTCGGATGGACGGATAAATTTCGCCACTATCGCCATCAGCAATCGAGAACGAATTCCACTAAAAGCCAGCTCATCCCTCCTCCAAAGCTAAGAGACGTGGTAACTCTCTCGTCGACTCGACGGAACTCCTTCACAGTGACTCCTTCGCGACGTTGCATAATCTCAAGAATTAATTATTATTTATACCACCCAGTCAGTTCGGTCCCGGGCCAGGTAATGTTCTCAGACTCAGAAATCGCGTTTGTAAAAAGACGCACTCTCCTATGCAACCCATCCACGACACGTACCGGCACAAAGGGCCAAATTAAACGCAGCTGCACACCTGCCGACGAGAGAGGGTAGCCCTTCGATGGGCCAACCCGATAGTGGTGGCCGGTTTTGTTTCGTAAGCAGCTCCCAGGTCACGCCACGGTTTATTGGAAAGTTCTGGCCGAGGTAAATTGCTTTCAGTTAAATTGCATCCCCTGCGTCGGTTGGTGCAGCTGCGTCTCTAGTGCATGGTGCATCGTCCGGACAGTGCCGACGGTGCAGCAAATGAAGCGCAGCAACAATGCAGAAAAAAAAAACGCTTCCACCGGTTCACCAGGACGCCTTGGGTTAGGCGAACTGGAGGTTCTTATGTCAGCCGGTGTTAAGATATCTCACCCTTCACCGGGTCAACATCGTTGATCGTGGGATAAAGCACAAAATGGGGTAGCTCCTTTGGCGAGCACAAGGCGCTTCAGTCGGGTGGGAAAGAAACCTGGCGAAACCGGAAAGCAACCGAAAAGCAAGCTGCAGAATGGAAACAATAATAAGAGCTATATCCTACCTCTACCGCTATCTGGCCAGCGATGTCACGTCTTGGAAAAGCGCCCAGAAAACGGAATGGGCCTGTGGGAAGCACCGGCAGAGCGCCACCGTTGTCACCGTCGGAGGAAATTATCTAATTAGCAGTTTAATTTATTAATGGAAAACTTGCGCCACCACTTCACTAAACACCACCGGGCGGTTGGTGCGCACTTCCCACGCCCACGTTCCACGTGTCGCAACACCCCAAGAATGCCACGACGTTGTCACAACCGCAGAAAGCACGTTCTAATTGGCATCGAATCACGCGGCACTGAACCGACCGCGCGTCAAAGTTCTACGTCAAAGTCAGAGTCCGGGCTCTTCTCACTCAGCGTTCCAGGTGATGTCTCCGAGACACCCGAGCAGAGCAACTTCCGAGAGGCACAACCACTCCAAAAAACTTGACACACCAACTTCACAACGTTTCTGCACCGGCAATCACCGTACCATCTATTCGCGACTGGTCACGTCCCAAGCAACAGGTGCGAGTGCCCAGTGCCCTGCAGCGAGCGCGGCCTGTATTGATTCGGAATCACGAAATTCGACGCAATGCACCGCAAATCCCGGGGCAAATGCAGTGCAGAACCGCAAAGGAAAGTTTCAACCCCCACACCGAAACCGAGAGCCCGCTAATTCAATCTGGCCACAGCGAACCACCGGCGGGCGGGCGTTCGGGTACGTTGAACCGGATATTGATCGGGATGTTCAACAGGCGACCGTTGGACGCAAACTGAAACCGAACCGTGCCGTCGCGGAAGCAACACGTAGCATCCGTTTTCCCCTCATGCCGTTGCCCGAGCGGGGGTGGTTCTGTTTACCTTCCCTTGCGCGCCGGAACCGGAGCTAAACAACAACCCGAACGAACCGAGTTGCCGTTGGTTTCGCCACGGGGTTCTACGTGCTGCTGCTGCTGATAACGTCGTTAGATGGCCCACTCGATCGGGCAACAGGTTCTCGATGGCAGCGTCCTTCGTGTGGTGTCCTCGTCCGTGTGGAGAATTCGAGCCGTCCGAACCGAATCCCGCGACCGAACTTGTTGCGCGAGCTTCGTATCGGGCTGTTTCTCCTCCACGCGTGTTCTTTCCGGTACGAGCCAGAAGAGCACAGCAACGTCGGAACGCCACTGAGCGAGTGTTCTCACGTGCAACACTGTAGCGCTCGTGCAAACGAGACGGCTGGCGTTGGTTTCGATGCGCTGGAAAGAGCACACCCGTTCGGTGGAAACGCTCCATTCACCGTGGGTTGCGAGGATTGAGAACGTGTCTCTGAAAAATCGCGACTGTCTCCTCCATCGGGTGCGTGTACGCGTGCTGCGGTGACTTAGGCGTGGGAAATGGTTGCGGTTTGTTTGGTGGTGACGGTGGCCTGTTCGGGACAGTTGTCCGTATTGCTCGCGTGGTCCGCAGATGGTGAGCGACTGGGCGCCTCCATCAAGGTACGGCATGGGATGGGTGTAAACAGTTTCCCAAAAGGAAGGAGCGAAAAAATACGCCACACCTCGGTCGATCTCTGGAAGCGATCCACCGCGAAACACAAACGCAAGCCGATGGCCATTTTCGGTCCGCTTTGCAACCACCAGCGCACGTAATTGTTCTAGTGCT